>NC_134783.1:7506753-7519253 GCF_046742065.1 Oratosquilla oratoria
ATCCCATATATCTGCAATACCTCCCACAGTGCCTTTCTGTCTACCCTGTCATAAGCCTTTTCCAAATAAAAAAAAAAAAAAAAAAAAAAAAATCCTTACCTTTTCCTATAGCTTTCTCACATATCTATCTTACCACAAAAATTTGATCTACGCAACCCCTATCTGCCCTAGACCCAAATTGTTCCTCACCAATTACTTCCTCTGTTCCTCTCCTAACCCTTTCAATCAAGACCCTCCCATAAGCCTTCCCAACTACACTTGGCAAATTAATCCCTCTGAAATTATTACACTCACACTTGTCCCCCTTTTCCTTGTAAAGTGGAACTATACAGGCACTCCTCCAGTCCTCCGGCACTCTACTTTCTCTTAAACAAACATTAGATAACCTCACCAGCCAGTCCACCATAAATGTACCTCCTTTTTACAGATATTTTGCATGACATCCATCCAACCCAGGTGCCTTACCTGCTGTCATCATTTTAACAACCGCCTTCACTTCATCTTTCGTTATTTCTTCTCCATTTTCCTCACTCATCACTGTCATTTTCTTAGCGCTTCCCACTGCAATTACCTTTCCCTCCCTATCCTCCTTCACATTTAGCAACTCCCTAAAATACTCTGCCCATCTTCCCCTTACTGCCTTCTCTTCCATTATCATCTCTCCATCTGCACCTTTTACCTTTTCTCCTCTTCCTCTCTTAATTTCATCCCAAAACATCTTTTCATTACTTTCAAAATTTTCTGTCATACTCCTATCCCATTTCACATCTGCTCTCCTCCTTGCCTCCTTTATCTTATGCTTTACTTCTCTTCTTTTTTATTTTTGCCTCTCATATGTTTCCCTTGTCCTATTTTGTAACTAATCTATGAAAGTTCGCTTCTTCTCTTCTGCAACCTTCTTTTCTTCCTCATCCCACCACTCACTACCCTTCCTTCTATTTCCTCCCGTCCTCCTTGTTCCACACACCATCTTTGCACACCTTGTGACTCCCTCCTTGAACAATCCCCATTCCTCCTCCACTCCTAGTTCTACTCTATCCTTCACTCCCTCCCACTCCTCAGCTTCTTCTTGTACTCCTCCTTTTCTTTCTTGTTTAAGTAGTTCACTCAAAGTACCTCCCTGCCTTTTGTACTTTTCCTCTTTCTCCATCTATCCTCCACTCTCAACTTACTTTCCACCAGAAAATGATCTGATATCCCCCACTCTCTCCCCTTAGAACATGTACATCCTTAACTCTTCCTATTATACTCCTATCTACCAGTACATAATCCATTAACGCTCTATGTACCACCCTTCCGTCCACCACCCTCTCCCATGTGTACTTATGCTTGACTTTCTTCCGAACTACTGTATTTGCTCTCATCAACTCTCTTTCTATTCACATCTCCACCATCAACTCTCCACTACGATTTTTTCCTGGATGGGGTAGTGCGAGAGGTAAATGCTAGGGTAGTGGGTCAGGGATTGGAGATGGTTACAGAAAATGGAGAAAAGTGGGAGGTGAGCCAGCTGTTGTTTGCTGACGACACTGCGCTTGTGGCAGGATCGGAGGAAGGATTGAGGAAGGTAGTGACAGAGTTTGGGAGAGTATGTGATAGAAGAAAGCTAAAGATAAATGTGGGTAAAAGTAAGGTGATGAGATGTACAAGGGGTGAAAGTGGCAGTAGACTGAAAGTGATCATAAAGGGAGAGCGACTGGAGGAAGTGGATAGTTTTAGATACTTGGGTGCGAATGTGGCAGGAAAAGGTGGAGTGAAAGTGGAGGTAGAATGTAGATTGAGAGAAGCGAATAAATGCCTTAGTGGATTAAAAAGTGTAATGAGGAATAGACATTTGGGAATGGATGCTAAGAGGAGACTGTATGAAGGAGTGATTGTGCCAACAGCACTGTATGGGGCAGAAACATGGAACATAAGAGAGGAAGAGAGAAGGAGTTTGAATGTGTTTGAGATGAGGTGTCTGAGAAGTATGATGGGGGTTACTAGGCTGGATAGAGTGAGAAATGAGGTGAGGAGGAGAACAGGGGTGGAAAGGGAGTTGGGAGATAGGGTTGATGAAAGAGTATTGGGATGGTTTGGACACATGGAAAGAATGAGTGAAGAAAGGCTAGTAAAAGAGGTGTGGAAGGCAGATGTGGGGGGAGTGAACATGAAGGGACGTCCTAGGATGAGGCGGATGGATGGGGTGAAGGGGGCTTTGGGGAAGAGGGGAATATCTGTGGAGGAAGGACGGGAGAGGACAGAAGACAGGGGTGAATGGAGAATTGTTGTATAAGGATGATGTTGTGATGCATGAGGTGGAATGGGCGGGGGATTGGGGGTGAGGTAGTATGTGTGAGCAAAATTTGACGCAGCCCGAAGGGATTTCTCCCTGTCTTCTCCTTTTATGCATGGGGGGACGGAGAGGGGGGTCGCCGATTTAATGAAGCGGCCTTGCTGTGGATGTGCTGTGTCTTGTGACACTGCTTCTGACCCAGGGCAGTGGACAAGGTGCAGGGATGACCCGTCATCCAGGAGGTGCTCAGATAAGAGGGAGGGTGGAGGGGTGTGGAGTGTATTCAGGGATGGAATGGGTGCAAATGATTGTATGCCTTTTCCTTTTTGGCTACCTCCCTTGTAAGGGGGAAAAGCCTTGGTATATGTATGTATTAATAATAATATAATAATGATAGTAATAGCAATAATAATATCTACATATATAAAAAACCCTTCACGTATATGCTGTGATTATAATAGTAATGGTAAATGTATGAATTTATCTTTTGTTTTGCAGGCTATCAAGAAAGGTGAGGTGAAGTCCAATTTCCAGGGTGTGTGCCTTGGGGACTCATGGATAAGTCCCATGGACTCTGTCGACATGTGGGGATCGTACCTCTACTCAATGGTTAGTTACAGCTACGTATTCATCATTACCCAATTCGCATCTAGTGTATAAATGATCATATCTGCATTATTTTTTTCGTTTTGGCTAATGTCAAGCAATTCTATTCATCAAAGAGCTGTTTCTAGATGCGAATGCGGTAGGCTACTGTATATCTAGTGACTATGTACTGTTTTTTCATTTCTTTATATTACTTTACACAAAGTTCATATTCCCCCTGTTCTTGGATTTTTTTTTTTTTTTGTACAAATAAGGCAAGAAATGTATAGGTGTTCCGTGAAAAAATATAAAAGCGATCATTTGTTCACTAAATCATCAAAACTCATTTTACTCTGTGATCAGATTAATAACCCACAGACCGTGAACAAGATCCATACAAAGTCACAGTTTGCATTCTGATTGTTTACATAATAGGAGCAAATGGCAAAGGACACCATTCAGGGGTGGCTGCAGGAATTTCTTTAGGGGTGATAAGAATTCCTGTAGAGGGACAAAATGAAATACATCATACATACATGGTAAATGGTATATGGTTATATCAAAGTACACATTTCAAATTGCCCGCATAAATATATATTTACATTATCTACGTGAGTTATATTTTGACTTTATAACTTAGAAAATCAACGAAATTATACGTGACGACCGGAATAGTTTCAAACACATCCTGGTTTTCTAACTCAACCCGCCCCCCCACACACACACACTCCGGACCCCCATTGTCACCACTGGTATAATGGCTAGACATTGCCTGAGAACGTGGTAAGTTTAGAATATTAGACATTCTACTTCAATTTTGAATGGCCCCGTATGCAAAATAGTTTCCTAACGGGTCTCTTCTCGACGTTGGAAACGCTGCACGAACCCAATTAACGTAACCTACTGTAACGGCATGTAACCTAATCTAACCAAACCTAAATTGATATATTGTAAAAACGAAAAATCGTGGACAAGGAATCTATATATAACCTCAACGCTAAAAAAAAAAAAGAAAACGCGAGAACACATGACGTCACCCGAAGTACAACAGAAAGGACTGGAATCAGAAGTACTTCCCGAAGTGGAGGAAAGGATCCGTTGGGAAAGATTCATATTTTTATGGTTTATGTAGTCAGCCATACAAAGAGCGGCCACGTGGGGGGGCACGCGATTTAATCCCCCCTTCTGGTCACGTGACCTAAAAGTATTGATTCCGCTCCCGCACTGTGTGAACGCTTCCAGAATGAGCCCCAAGGAAAGACAGATGGCCATCCAAAGTACGACAGTTTTATGAAATTCAGACGATCCAAATACATATATGTGAAATTGTATTTATGCACAATTTACCCAATTCTTAATCAGGACAAGGCTCAAAGTTATTTCATTTGCGGAACAGCACATTTGATACGAAAGGTAGCAATTTGACAATTGGAGCAATCTCGCCTGTCCACCATGAGAACGAATTAGATCTCGGTGTAGCCGTGGGAACCCGATTTCTGTTGCACCCATTCTCTATGTACTTCTGATATAGATTTTGGAAAAGGTATTTAAATACAGTGTAATGCGATACAATTATATACCTTTTCAAAACCGAAGGGTACACTGTAATACCGATGCAATTGTCGTCACAATTTAGTCAATATACTGCATATTATGAGAGGAAATCTTCCTCATCATAAGAGGAAATTTTCTTTAGGTAATGACATAATAGAAACACATTATAGTAACATATATCATCTTTTGAGTGCACAGAATATACACTAGAAAATAGGATGCAAAGAGGTGATGTACAAAAATGTAGAAATATATATATATATATATACTGTATATATATATGTGTGTGTGTGTGTGTGTGTGTGTGTGTGTGTGTGTGTGTGTGTGTGTGTGTGTAATGGAAACAAATGAACATCATGTATGTTGTGTACAAATAGGCCTCGCGAATATTTATGGCGTAGCCCACTCACAACGCTGCCTAAGAGAACAGTAGTCTACAGTTCCCACGACATAAGAAAGAACAAATTTTTTCTCTTTATCTGGAGAACTTTTATTTTAGTTCAGACTTGTTGAATCAAGAGAAAAAAAAACTCTCATAATCCATACAAAATCATCACCGTGGGAGATAAAATTCCATACATATCTAAAAACGATTCCGTTGCACGTTCACCTAAGGATTATGCGGCAAGGAGGCTAGTCCAATTCCTCCTTTCCACTAGAAGCAATGACAATTACCCACACAACTGTGGAGATGATAGAGGTTATCACCAATATTTATAGATAGATAAATATATAAGATTCCGTTCTTGGGCCACTTCTATTCATAGTATTTGTAAATTATATAGACAACGGAGTGAAATATATTGTCTCCAAATTTGCTGATGATACAAAACTGTGTGGAAGGGAAATGATCACTTACACCAATTAGATATTCAAGAAAATTTAGATAAACTACAGCAATAGTCTGAAAGGTGGACAATGAAATTCAACCCAAGTAAATGTTTATGTACATAGGTAAGAATAACAATAAATACGATTACGCATTATCTGGAAATTCACGAACAAAAATGGATAGTGAAAAGGATCTCGGCGTGATTATCAGTAAAGATCTCAAATCATTTAAGCAGTGTATTTCCGCCTCAGAGAAAGCAAATAAGATTCTAGGACTGATTGCGCGATCTTTTGATTTTAAAAGTCAATCTGTTATTAACAAGCTATACGAATCATTAGTTCATCCTCATTTGGAATGTGCTGTATCCGCATGGTCACCGAATCTCATTAAAGCTTTACATTGACAGATTGGAATGAGTACAACAGCGAGCCACAAAACTGATTCCAAATATCAGAAATAAATCATACGAAAATCAACTAAAACATAAATCTATTTTCCCTAAACAAATGTAGACTCAGGGGTAATTTGATGCAGGTCTTTAAGATTCTAAAGGAGATTGACAACATCAGAAGTAACAAAATTTTCACACTGAATGCGAATCAGACAAGAAATAATGGTCTCAAAATGTCAGGAAGTAGGTTTCATTTGGAAGTGGGTAGAAGCAACTTCGCCAAACGTTTAGTAAAGGAATGGAATATATTTCCTGCAGGGGTAGTGCAATGTAATATAGTTCGAAGTTTTAAAATTCATTATAGATAAACACTTAACCAAGATGCTGTAATGCCTGCCATTTGTTTTATCCAAATATTTTTATTCGTTTATTATTGTTTACTATTTTAGTATTATTCATCTGCTTTTATTATAAATTATTATTATCTATCTGTTTGTTATTTATCCTTATTCTCTTATTCATTTGATTTATTTCTTTGTTTACTTATTTATTTATTTATTTATTCATTTATTTATTTATTTATTTATTTATTATCATTAGAATTTGTTCGCATTCGACCTAGTTATGGACCAAAAGGTTTCCTGTCGGCATGCTCTTCCTTTTTAATCCTTTCATAGATAGATATGCACATACGGTATGTATGTATGTTGAAAGTAATCCTTAGAGGAAAAAGGCTAGAGGAAGTGAATATTTTAAAGTATTTGGGGTCGCATGTGGCAGGACTGGTGGATTGAAAAGTGTAATGAGAAATAGGCATCTGGGAATGGATGCAAAGTGAAGATTATATGAAGGGATGGTTATGCCTATGACACTGTATGGGGCGGAAACTTGGGACATAAGGACTTGAGAGAAACAGAAAGGAGAAGTTTAATTGTGTTTGAGATAAAGTGTCTGAGAAGTGTGGTGGGGATTACAAGGTTGGATATAATGAGAAATGAAGAGATGAGGAGGAGAACTGGGATAGAAAAGGAGCTAGCAGATAGAGCTCCTGAAAGATTATAGGGATGGTTTAGGCACATGGAAAAAATGAGTGAAGAAAGATTAGCAAAAAGTGTGGAAAGCAGAGGTGGATGGAGTGAACTTGATGAGACGACCTAGAATTATATAGATGGATGGCGGGAAAGGGACTTTGAGTAAGAGGGGAATATCTGTTGACCAAGGAAGTTGAATATACAAGAAAGACAAGAAATAGATGCAGTGGAGAATGATTGTGTATGGATGATATTTTGCCACAGCCCGAGAGGATTTCTTCCCGTTTTTTGTTGTTGTTGTTTTTTTCGTTTTTTTTTTTTTTTTTTTTTCCCACGAGGAGGGAGGATTGCTGTGCAAAGGGTACGGTACGATTCAGCGCCGATGTTTCAGCGCCGCTGTTTCAACGCCACATCATTCAGCACCAGGCTGGCTATTCAGTGCTTGGCTGTTCAGCACCAGGCGGTTCAGCGCCAAGCTACTCAGCGCTTGTACGCTTCTCATTGGCCATAATAGGTGTCTTTGCTCTTCGCACAATCTCTGGATTAAGGATGAGGAGGAAACAAGGTGCAAACAATTTACCCATTAATGACAACATGAGTATGACGTTTGACATTTATAGAGAGTAATCGCTTGTCTTAAAAGAACGGAACAGCTACTGTCTCTATGTTTGCATATTAAGGATATCATTACCATCTTTGTAGATATTAGAAATTATCTCAAATATTATATGTGTAACATACTAAACAACTACTAAACAAAGGGGGGGGGAGTAAAGAGGAGCAGACTTGAGCGCCAGGCTATTCAGCGCTTGTGCGCTTCTCATTAGCCATTTTCGTGAGGTGAGGTGTTTAGTTCAGTTTACCAGGAGTGAGATGTTTGATTTAGTTTTCCAGCAACAGACCGTGGTAGGTGGGTATGGAACGCTACTTACCTGCCTACTCCTACTGCCTGTTCTTGCCTCTGCCTGCCTGCTCCTCACCTCTATATTTTTCGGTTTTGGAGCTGACGCCTGCTACTTTGATTTCTGTTAGACTCGAAATTTCAAAGTTTAACCCATGGTGCAATCAGTGCAAAGCAAGAGAGGAAGAGTGATATTCTCTCATGAAGGATATCTATATCGATTTGATAAATTAAGTAAGTCACAGAATGATGTTAAGTTTTGGCGATGCCATGAAGATGGAAGATGTAAAGTCAGAATTCATACACTAGAGGAAACCGTAATTAAGAAAATTAATGAACATATCCGTCCCCCATCTGCAGTTGAAGTCGAGATGGAAAAGCAAAAACAAATACAAGACATCGAGCTGAGAAAACATGTGAGCCTCAAGCATTATTATTAACAAGTGCGGGGAAAATGTCTCAAGCTGGCGGAAACGGGATGAAGTCAACCAAGTTCCTGAAAACTCAAGTTATATCAAGAGTTAGAATTGCCTCACGAATGCAAAATATATAAGTCGGCATCAGGATTAGAGTTTTTTTTTTATGGACAGGGGCGGGCAACGATAGAATTATTATTTTTGGAAGAGAGCTGGTTGGAACATCTAGCAACATTTGCATTTGCACCACATTTATTTCAGCAAGTGTATATCATTCTGGTCAAGAAACATGGGGGCGTGCGCCCTGTACTATATACATTCCTGCAGAATAAGCAAACTGTAACTTATATGAGAATGACTAAATGGTACCAAAACTCCCGCCCCGATGTCATTAACTATGATTTTGAGTATGCAACTTTTGCAACCATGAAAACCTGCTTTCCTAATGTAGAAATTAGAGGCTGTTCCATTTATCGCAAAACTTAGTAAAACAAATAAAAACTACGGGTTCATATAATAGTATTCCCGACTTTGCTTTAAATGCTAAAATGTTAACGGTTGATTGATTTATGAAATTTTTGGCTTGAAGACCAAGCGCCGGAACTGGTAGGCCATTCAGCGCTAAAATGTTAACGGGACTTTCTTTTGTACCAAATGATGATATTGACCTTCACGTGGATGCTCTTGCGACGGCCTTGCCTGAGGAATTGGTTCCACTTCTAAATTGGTTTGAAGATGATTATATTGGCCGTCCACATCGGAGAGGAACTGGGAGAAGACAACCATTGTTTCCCACACACTTGTGGAACATGTACCAACGAACTTTACAAGGAAAAGATAGAACCAATAACCATGCTGAAGCAGCAAACAGACGACTACGAAGCGAACTGGGAATGTTGCATCCATCAACATGGAACTTCCTCCACGAATCCAAAAGGGACGAGATGAATATTTCGAGAAACTTTCAGCTGGACATGAACCTCAAATCAAAATACTAAAATACAGAAAAGCAGATGAAAGAATATAAAAAATTGTTTCAGGATATGGGGAAAGAAATGAAGTAGAATATCTACGTGCAATTACCCACAATTTATCATACTAAAATGATACCATCTTTTAAACGATTAAAAAAATAAATTCCAAAAGTGTGGTTCCTTGTATAAATTATTTATTTGGTGGCGCTCATTTTAAATGTTTTAAATCTTAAAAGTGTGATTCCTTGAATAAATTTATTTGGTGGCGCTAAAACGGCGGCGCTGAAACGGCAGCACAGAACTGGGCCATTCTCCGTGTAAAGGTACGTTTTGCTCTGTGCGATTATCGTTCAACGATGATCGTGGAACGATTGTCTAGAGCACTAATTCTTTGTTTTTGAACGGGGCTGGTTTACTTCGAGTTTCAAGTACGAAGCTTATCATCCCGAACCTACCAACGCGTTTACCCAAGTATGATGCCAGGTAGTATGATGCGCATCACCCGCCATTGGCTTTGTTAGGCTAATAATCGCACCAAACAAAACGTATCTTAAGTTAAACGGCACTGTTGTGAATATACTTGGTCTTGTTGCATCGCTTTTGATCCGGGCAGTGGACAGGAGACGAGGATGAACCTTCATCCACGAGGAGCAAGATGAGAGGGAAACAATGGGTGGCAGATGGGAGTGGAATGGGTGAGGGTGGGTACGTGCCCTGACTATGCTACCTCCTTTGTACGGGGGAAGAAGGCTTTGGTATATAGATAGAATGTATGTATGTATACCCATGTGATATAAGATGGCCCATAGCCTACATAATTTTCTCCTTTCCTGCAGGGCTTCGTAAATAAAAATGGTCGACAGGCAATAGAAGCGTCTGCGGCCAAGGTTCAAGCAGAAATAACTGCCGAAAACTGGCTCGAAGCCACAACGGCCTGGAGCGACGCAGAGATCGAAGTTCTGCGCCAGACAGAAAACATCAACTTCTACAATGTTCTGGCTAAGGACGATGTGTACCGCAAATACAAGTCACACTCCCATGATCTCACCTACATGTCGCCACCAGTTCGTAAGTTTCTTTGAGTGCCTTTATCCATACCAATCTTGTTTACTCTCTTATAAGGAGCACTGGTTTACTTCCGTTCCTATGATTTATCGAAATATAACAGTAATGGTCATACAATTCTGTAAATTCATTTCTCGACGGGTTCTGGTATCTGGCAACAATGACATAGAAAATGATCAAATTGAGGCTCATGTTTACTTTTGTAAACAAGACTCACTAACAGACGTGTTTATTATTACATGTGAAAATTATTTTTTTAGTACCAATGCATGCTAAAGCATTGAAGAACCTGTCTTCCTAACTTAGCAGGGTCGATAACCGCGTCATCCATCATTTCACAGATTGTGTTGTCCTGGTCCTCTACCTCGCAGAAGCTGCAGGGTTGAGATCACGTTTTTACTTTATAAGAATCCAGAAACACGTAATTTAATGTTTGCCACATTTTCGTTATGTCTAACGTTTTCCTCTGTCTTTGTATTTTCCATTGCTTTAAGTTTGCTTTTTGTAAATAAATTCAGTAGATTGTGTTTGCAAATGATCTTCGTACCATCACCATCCTAAAATTTCACTCGGCTTCATATTAGATTAAACGTAACCTTCTTTCTCTTTATGCATTTCCTCCATAAAATGTTCCTCTTTTTTATATATTCTACTCTTTGTTGAATCAGGCCTTTTCATTGCTTAAGCCTTTGATCACTTTAACAACGAACTTCCAGATTCCTTAGGTTTTATATTTCTATGATTGCTTCGCATTTGAGCAATCATTGAATATATAGAATACGTTACACCAGTCCTTTTCTCGGAAGTACTTTCAAATCCTTTATAATTTCCTCTTTTGTAGCTTAATCTATCCTGTTGATGTTTTCATTTGCAGCATAGCTAAATATAAAACCATATATATACACCCATGTAGTCGTTTTTTCATAGGAGATATCCATAAATTAAGCATATATATATATATATATATATATATATAATATATATATATATATATATATATATATATATGGTATATATGAACAGGATATTTTCTCTTATGCATATCTTATTGAAAGTGAATGCTTGTGCGCTTATCATTTGCTTAAAAGTATTTTCCATATCACTTACTACGGATTTATGCTCCTTTGTAAGGAGGTTTATGACTTTATTGTAGATGATCATTATTGCTACATAAGCGCACAACTAGCACTTTCAATGGGATATATGTATATATATATATATATATATATATATATATATATATATATATATATATATATATATATATATATGACAATTTTGATTGAAGTTCACAGCAGCTTCTGCGTTCACGACTTTTTTGCTGAGTAATTCTACATCTCTGACGATGGAACGGTGAGCAATGGGTAGCTCCCATAAAAGTTGTCCGAAAGACATTGAAAGTTATTGTAGACGAAGAACACTTTATTATAACAAGCTTTCGACCTACATAGGTCATCTTCAGGTTCTGGATTCTGAATTCCTAGGAAAGACCAACCGCTTGCGCGGGTTCGATTTTTTGTGGAAGGGGAAGAATGTCTGTAAGAAAATGAAAAGACAGTAGCGTATAAAAGAGGGCTATTGCCACCGTGCGATTTGCGAGCGATTAGGGGCTTGTTGGTGGTCGTGGCTCGGGAGAACTGGACTGGGAGCTTGGACGGCGGCGTCCACGCCGGGAGGAAGAGCAGATTATATCACCAGAAGTTCAGAAAATGGTAGGAGGCGTAGTTGGAGAGAAAGGTGGAAAAACGGAAAAATCATTAGTGGGAGGTAAACTGAAATGAGAAGATGTAGTATAAGAGAAAGTTAGAAAGGAAGCGAATTTTAGTCGAAGAAAAAGTAAGTGTAGATGTTTGTGCGTGGGACGTGGCTATGTTCGTGAGAGGTGTGTGTGTGTAACTTACGGGAAGTGAGTAGAGTTCACTTCCCGCGTGTAGAGGGCGTTCCTGATTAGCCCCAGGTAAGGCATGAGAACTCCTGTTTTACCCCAGGTTGGGTTTGAGTTGTTTGTATATTCTTGTAGCCTGTCAGTTAATGGGCTACATGCGATATTATTATTATTATTATTATCATTATTATTACTATTATTACATCATTATGGCTATCACCAGTCAAACTGGTGAAGGGGTGTATTATTGGTAGGTACGGTTATACACGTCTTATCGTGTACACCGCACGTGGGACGGGCGCAGCTGACAGATAGTCTGTACGGTGTGGTCTAGGTGTAATGTGTTGTATCAGATGTTTGTGTTTCGTGCAGTTTTTCTAGGTGTCTTGAGTGAAGTTTGTGTTTGTGTTGGTTGAGTGGACGGATGTTGGAAATTTGGTGTAGAGACTCAGTGGTTCTGAAGTCGCTCCATCGCGAACCCGTGATGAACTGGACAGCGGCATTCTGAACCTTCTGATGCTCGTAGTTATTAGTGGGACATGTCAGCTGGCTTAGTCCCGGGGACTGGCACAGAATCGGTCTGACGAGGGC
>NC_134783.1:7529253-7534253 GCF_046742065.1 Oratosquilla oratoria
AAATTGGGATAGAAGAAAAACCAGGGGACATAAAAAGAAACTAAAAAGACAGTTATAGAAGAGATCTAAAAAAAAAGGTTTTCCACACGGAACAAATTAGACGAAACAATAGTGTGTGCAAACATCATACAAGAATTTAAGGACAAACTAGATGTTGCAAGATAAAAAAAAGATAAAAAAGACGGGACACTACGAGCATAGCTCCCCTTCCTGTATAATACAACTTGGTAAATTCAGGTAGATAAATAAATACACGAGTGCATGGATGTACACACCAACTGAAATGACTTACGGTGGTATTCTTAAAAAAAAAAATCTTTCCCTTCTAAGAATTTATATAAGATTTATATAAGGAAATATTATTTAAGATACCACCGTTAGATGACATAGCTAATTCTAAAATAAAAAATTAATTGAAAATTAGATACATTTTTTTTTTTTTTTTTTTTAAAGAGACAGTACTTCAAGAGCGTAGTTCTTCTCCTGTACATTATAATGAACAAAATGTAGTTGAATAAATACACGTACAGTACTGACATGGAACATGTACTGACATGGAGAAAGCGTCCATTGAGCAGTGCCGTATAATCTCTATGTATCTTTATTTTCTAAGCAAACAAACCCGTGTCTGGGTATGACGACTTCTACCTCCGTTTAAGATATGAATGTAGATGCCTTTTCCAAGCAAGGAAACCCATGGGTGTGTACTCCGGCGTCTTCCTCCGTTTAAGATCTAAATGTAGATGTTTTTTCTAGGCAAGGAAACCCTTGGGTGGGTACAGCGACGCGTTCCTCCGTTTGGTAACTAACACATCTCTTGTCCGGCAGGCACTTTCCGCTGGATAGAGGAGATGGAGTGGCCCGACAAGGCCAAGTGGGAGGCGGCGACCAACACGCCCGTCTTCACGTCCTTCATCTACCCGGAGGCCTACGTCCAACGCTACGGCCAGTTCTCCGTCTTCTCCGTTCTTAGAGCTGGACATATGGTTCGTATATCTATGCATACATGCACACACACACACACACACACACACACACACACACACACACACACACACACACACACACACACACACACACACACACACACAAACACACATATATATATATATATATATATATATATATATATATATATATATATCTTTTGATACAGCTTCACAAAAGTCTTTGATCTACAGACTTACTCTACAACATTATCCCAAAATGGCAAGGATGAACCAGCACCAGTCAGGACAGGAGCGTAAATAAAGTGTATGTGACTAACAGTCCCGAACTTCCACTTGCAGGTCCCCCTTGACGCTCCCGACTTCAGCTTGCAAATGATCGACATGATTAGCCAATTTGCGAGCGAGAAGGAGCAGTCTTCAGCGGTGGAGACCAACGAGACTGCGCAGCCGATAAGTAACGAAGTTGCCGTCGACGACGGAGAAACTCGCAATGCCAAAGGGCCGCGACCCAAGCACTATCAGGCGAAGCCCGTGAAGTCCGCACAAAAGATCGCCGCTTCCCACCCACATCCGGCCACCCCAACCGGGAGACGCCTTCGCGTAGCTCGAAGGCGGACAAGTGTCAGGAAGTAAAAAGACAACAGAATTTCCCAACCACAAAAAAAAGATGAAGAAAAAATCCCTTTTGCTCCCACGAGGTTCCTCTAATCCAGTGGGGATGTGACCCTATTCCTTATGGTTTCTTTGTTTATATATGCTTTCTCCCGGAGATCACTCCAGAACTGAGTAAAAACCGTGCGACATCCAGCTACTACGACCAGTGCCGCCCCCCCCCCACCTCACCCTTGAAAAGATTTGTGGACCCCTAGTGCATGCGAATGGGTTACAGTCAGTATTTCAATCGCGATTTGTGTTTATCTCATTCCCACCCAGGCGTCCCTAAAAACAAAAATAAAACCGTCTGGCGTTGTTCAGAACAACGTTCTTAAATGTATAACTTTTAAGGAAGTGGATGTAAATGGACTCTTGTAGGTTGTTGTTCAGAAAAAAGAAAAAACATTTTACAACGCCACCTAAACGGCGGCAGGCTGTCTCCCCTCGGGATGAATAGAATTCCCAGGCTGGCTAAAGTTAAAGAAAACCAAGAGATAATCATCAATGAACCATCGGGGAGGGAGGCTACGTCGTATACCCGCTTACAATAATATTTTACAGGGTTTTTTAGATTCATTCTCTCAAATAGTGTAAACGATCGTCACTATTTTGACCACGAATCCTAGATCAATAATGGACGGAATAACTTCAACCATTCATGAGAGTTCCTCCACCCCTAAAAACTGTTTTACAACTAATCCAATGTCGTTTTAGCCCTTCGACATTGGAGGTGGCCTCCCTTGGCTGAATAAAATCATCTGGTGCCAGCCAAAATAAAACGTATAAGAAATATCGCCGATGTCAACGAGTTACAGCGTTATCACACTGGGCTATTTTGCCTCCAACCTCCAGAGCTTTTTCCACCGTAAAATCACTCTGGCAAATTATTTTGTTTTCTCAAAAAATTATATAGAACGTTATTTGATATGATGGAGGAAAATTATTTTCCTCCAATATATCAGATGCCTTCCCGAAATCTGTGGGTTGCAATCTGCTCTAACAGTCGGAGGAAAAATAGCCCAATGTGCCTTTAATTGAGGCAAGCCCCTCCCCCTCCGAAGTTGCTCTCGAATCGAGAGGAACTACAACTCTAAACGGCAATGGGGTTTCCTTCATTTGAATAAAATCCTCCTGGTAGCAATCAGAGATTGTCAGAATAAGATGATAATTTGTTTCTAAGAAATATCGTTATATCACAAAAAAAATAATCAAAGTGATTTTTTTTATTACTTGGGGGGGGGAGGGATTAAATGTGACACCTCTAATTAGTAAAGTCACGTTTCTATTTTTACCGCAGGACAGTGTTTCGACTTTGTATGTCTCATTATGTTTGCCTAAGAATATATTTGTGATTATATATTTCTCTTAGACTGTGCGGGGCCTTCCTACTTCACTAATGCATTTAATGTATATTAAAATGTATAGATTTACCATGAAATTATTTGTAGTGTTCTGTTAGCTGTCTTTAGTTTTTTTTTTTTTTCGTAAATTAGGATTTAGAAATTTGCGTCTGTATAAACTTGTAGCTTGCTCTGCATTGCACGGTGTTATACATTATCAATAAATTAAGCAAACTATAGTAAAACATTATAATTATTACCTAATAAGAAGAAAATAAATGATATTGCGCGCCTATCCTGTCTTCACTTCCCTCGTAGAGGAGAGGAAAGGTTGGTCCTTTTTCACACTAGCAACTTGAACAACTTGAACCGCCGAGGTTTAGTGACAATATAAGTCAATGGAAATGTTTACACATGACCGCGCAGTTTTTATTGACTGCAAGGTACTGCCGTGGTTTCCACGCGGTTCAAACCAGTGGTATGAACAGGGCCCAACTTCCCAAGGTATCCTGTACCTGTGGTGAATCTAGTTTCCGTGTCCTGCAACCTTATTCACCTCACTTCTATATATACATACTGTACGAGTACATTCAACAGGTATTTGTCATATGTGGAAGTTTAATCATAGGATGAGTAAGATCTCTAGTTATGACTGAGTTACCCAAGAAATTGACTGGAAACTGCTGGTGTCCAGAGTCTCTTTTGATGTTTGAAAATGGCAAAGGCCGGCAATTATGGCAGCAGGAGGAAATACACTTTGACGACGCAAATTTTATCAATTTTACTTTTCATGACACTTGGACCTAGTAAATAGGTCAGAAAAGGGGAAATCATACCCTTTGTTGCTGAAAATTATCTTTTGTAAACAAAGCTGTGTAATACTGTACAGTAGCAACGGGTTGTTTATTTGCTTATTCTCGATGAGTTAGGTTCTGGTGCACTCAATGGTACAATGCTGCACTGTTGACAGTGGTATCGTCCTCATGATTAATTATTCATCTATACATTTGTGTATTTATTTATTAATCTATTCATTTCCTTCTTTGTTTATTTGTTTGTTTACTTGTTTACATGTTTATTTGTTTACTTGTTTTTGTTTATTAATTATTCATTTATCTATTTATTTATTTATTTGTCTATTTTGTAGATGGGTAGTTCCATCTACATTATAAAGGCGCTGGTGTTGGAGAAGCAAAGCCTGAGAGGTGTCTTTTCTTTACTGATTCCAGTATTCTTTCTGGATTCTACATACAATGCAACCTCCGAAGTAACCTCGGGGAGTTACGTACATACATATACCAAAGCTTTTTCCCCCTTACAAGGGATGTAGCCAAAAAGGAAAAGGCATCAAATCATTCCCACCCATTCCATGAATACACTCCACACCCCTCCACCCTCCCTCTTATCTGAGCACCTCCTGGATGACGGGTCATCCCAGCACCTTGTCCACTGTCCTGGGTCACAAGCAGTGTCGCAAGACACAGCACATCCACAGCAAGGCCGCTTCATTAAATCGGCGACACCCCCTCTCCGTCCCCCCATGCATAAAAGGAGAAGACGGGGAGAAATCCCTTCGGGCTGCGTCAAAAATTGCTCACACATACTACCTCACCCCCCCATCCCCACTCCCATTCCACCTCATGCATCACAATATCATCCATATACAACCATTCTCCATTCACCCCTGTCTTCTGTCCTCTCCCGTCCTTCCTCAACAGACATACCCCTTCTCCCCAAAGCCCCCTTCACCCCATCCATCCACCTCATCCTTGGACGTCCCTTCATGTTCACTCCCTCCACATCTGCCTTCCATACCTCTTTTACCAGTGGTACCATATACTAATCGGTACACACACACACATACACACACACACACACACACACACACACACACACACACACACACACACACACACACACACACACACACACACACACACACACAAGGGTTTGTTGCGTCGGGTTTGAGCGACGATGACGGCGCCGGACAGGCACCCTTCCCATTGTAGTCAAGTAGCGTGGTCTCTTTTGCCCGACGCAGATGTCAGGGCGTTTC
>NC_134783.1:7539253-7836753 GCF_046742065.1 Oratosquilla oratoria
ATCCTTTTTGAGTTTCATTGCATGTCCTCTTGTTTTTCCTCTGTCCCACTTTAATAAGTCCTCTCACTCAAGGAGTTCTTTACCTTTCATAATTCTGTAGATGATTAGTAGATCCCCTCGTTTTCTTCTTTGTTCCAGGGTTGGCAATTCCAGTTCGGCCAGTCTTTGTTCATATGTCAGGTTTGAAAGTGTTGGGGCCATCTATGTCGTTGCTCTTTGTATTCTTTCTAATTTTCTTATATTCTTTTTTGTACTGGGTGACCATATCAGCGCTGCATATTCCAGTTTTGGCATTATCAGTGTTTGTAATATTTTCTTAATTATTTCCTTATCCAGATATTTAAAGGCCACCTTTATTGATCTCAACAAATTGTATGTTTCTCCTACTATTTTATTTATATGTTTATCTGGCGACATGTCTTTGGTGATGATTATTCCTATGTCCCTTTCAGAATTTACTTTTTTTATTTCTTTTCCATCAATTTTAAAATCACCCATAATTACCAGATTTCCTTCTTTCTTTAGTATTTCATTTAGTGTTTTTCTTGTCTTCCAGCATTTTGGAGTGTTCACTTTCATTCCATGGGTGAGTGTTAGGTGGGACATAGATCACTGCATACTTTCTATTTTTCATATCTCTATCCTCAACTCTTATCATAATCAACTCCACATTGATCTCTCCCTCTGTGTTTTTTGTCACATTTAGGCCTTTCTTGGTTAGCAACATGACTCCTCCACCCTGCTTTGTTTCTCTATTTCCGTCCCAACAATTATATAATCCTTGGCCTATACTATTTGGTGGTAATGATCCTTTCAAATTTGTCTCCACAATCCCCATTATATCTGTTTTTTCTTGTTCCAGATAGTCATTCAATTCATCTATTCCTGATATTAATCCATCTATGTTGGTATATATTATTTTTAATTTTTAATTTTCTTCCTTTTCTTCTTGCTCCAGCATTTCATTTTCCCTTATGTACCATTTCCTCAGTCTCAAGTCCATCACTCTCCAAAAAAAAAAAAAAAAAAAACTCCTTCCTTTCATTTTCTGTTCTTTTCTCGTTCTTTTCCTTAGCTTCCTCTTTAAGTGTTTTTTTTTTCTTTTCGTTTTCCTTATCATTCAGTTCCTTTTTTATCCATAGATTTTTGTAGTTTTTTTTACTTTTTGCTAGTTTTCCTACGTTTGTGTGTGAGTGTGTATGAATTATGCCGTGTGTGTGTAGGCCTATATTGTGCCTGATAGTAACACAAATACACTCCAATTTCCACGTAAGTCGACTATGACGTACTTAACAAAACCTCCTCCAGGCCTAGATACATGCAGTCCACCCATCCCTCGCTCTCTCTCTTTTGTAGCACATCAATCACTCTCGAGTAAAAGCTTAAAAGGTTCGACACATATGACCTTTCAGATCCGAATTCAAACTGACTGTCTGTGTGTGTATATGTAATTCACCATGGTCTTAGATCATGTGTTGGACTCATGATCGACAGCTACTACCCTCCCGGAAGAGAGCTCAGAGCCCATGTATGACCGATCTATGGGTAACATTGTGACCTCACACACACACACACACACACACACACACACACACACACACACACACACACACACACACACACACACACACACACACACACACACACACACACACACACACACACACACACACACACACACACACACACACACACACACACACACACACACACACAATTCCCCGCCCACGAAAGTTGGGGTAACGACTCGTAGCGCGGCGATACTGAAATTATTTCAGCCCTGTGCGGGATTCAAACTCGGACCGCCGTAGTGGCGGCCACGATTGCTACCACTGCGCCATCGAGTCGAGAGCTCGCGCGCGTGTGTGTGTGCGTGCGTGTGTGTGCGTGTGTGTGTGTGCGTGCGTGCGTGTGTGTGTGTGTGTGTGTGTGTGTGTGTGTGTGTGTGTGTGTGTGTGTGTGTGTGTGTGTGTGTATGCACCCACCTAACTGTAACATAAAAGATAGGATTAGTGTTCAAGGTCCGTCTCTTTGATTCCAATTCTTATATATATATATATATATATATATACATATATAAGCATATATGTATATATATATATATATATATATATACTGTATGTATGTATATATATATATATATATATATATATATATATATATATATTATAGCTATAGCTATATGTATATGTATATATATATGTGTGTATATATATATGTATATATATATGTATGTATATATATATGTATATATGTGTATATATATATATATATATATATATATATATACTAGCCAAATTACCCGCGCGTTGCTGCGAGTTCGTGAATCATCCCTAACCTAACCATACCCCACCTAACTTTAATCCTTAACCCTAACCAAAATATATTTTTAAATGAAACATAGTTATCCAAGTACCTGGAGTGATAGGGTATCAGAATATATATGGTTATGGGGGTATATCTGCAAAACCGTAGGAGGAGTTCGTGAACATACAGACAAACAAACAAATTGACAGACAACTGAAAGATGGTAATCCAAGTACCTTGGGTTATAATGTTTCAGAATATATATGGTTATAGGGGTCTATCTGCAAAAACCTAGGAGGAGTTCGTGAATAATCTCTAACCTAACCATACCCCACCTAACTTTAACCCTTAACCCCAACCAAAATATATATCTTTATGAAAATTAGATATAGTTTTCCAAGTACCTGGAGTGATAGGGTATCAGAATATATATGGTTATGGGGGTCTACAGTATATGCAAAACCCTAGGAGGAGTTCCTGAACAAACAAATAAACGAACAAACAGACAGACAGACAAATGAAAGATAGCTTTCCAAGTAGCTCGGGTTATAAGGTTTCAGATTATATATAGTTATAGGGGTCTATCTGCAAAAACCTAGGAGTAGTTCGTGAATAATCGCTCACCTAACCATAACCCACCTAATTTTAACCCTTAACTCTAACCAAAATAAATATCTTTTTGGAAATGAAATATAGTTATCCATGTACCTGGAGGGATAGGGTATCAGAATATATATGGTTATGGGGGTCTATATGCAAAACCCTAGGAGGAGTTCGTGATCAAACAAACAAACATACAAAACAGAGGCCACTACTTTATTATAGTGTATATATATATATATATATATATATATATATATATATATATATATATATATATACATATACATATACATATATATATACATATACATATATATATATATATATATATATATATATATATATATATATATATATATATTTCTTATTTTCACAGTTTTGACCTAACATTTGTTACATATTATTTACAATTCCAAGCGCATTAAAATAACACATTTTCGTTGGTAGAACATTTTAAGACTTTTATTAAGTTGTTATCTGTTGAGTGTGTTAAATTTCCAACGACTTATCACGATGTCATCCATGTGGGTGCTTTTCATGTAAACTGAAAATGCTGTCTTATTCCCTTTGTTCAAACTACCGTGTCCAGGAAGGCCAATCTATTATTTTCTTCATGCTCCATTGTGAACTGAATGTCCTGTTCTATCTCGTTTAACCTATTCAATTTTTTGTTGAGATCGGTTTCCCTCGGGTCAACGACAAGTACGTCATCTACGTATCGCATCCAAGTGATATTCTGGCCCATTACATTCACAAAATGATCCCTTTCTTACAATTCCATGTACAATGAGGCTAACACTGCACTGAGGGGACTCCCCATTGCGAGCCCACGACACTTTACAGGAAAAACACCAACAAGGATGACATCGTGCATTATTACTCGGCCCACAACGACAGAATTAAAAGTAGAATTGTCATTGGTTTCTTCCTGAGAGTTTTCCTAATATGTAGTGAGGAATTCCTCCAGGAAGAATTCAATCACATTTTTTTATATTTTTAAAAAACTACCCGTATCCAGAAGGTCTTTTACACAGATTGAGGGAGAAGGCCCTAAGAATAAATAAAAAAAAGCAGGTGGGATAAAAGAGGAGTGAGTGAGGTTGACAGTGGTGGGTTTTTGCATGTCCCCAACTCAAGACGCGCGAGAGTGAAATGGAACAGTTGTTCACCCGGGCAGGGTTAGAAATTGCGTTCGGCACTGGTACCAGGATAGGAGAGATTGTGAGGAGTAAGAGCAATGGTAAAGTCGAAAAAGAAGAGAACAGTTTGATTTACAAAATACCCTGCAAAAGCTGTCCCGTTAGTTATTTCGGAGAAACCAGCAGATGGAAAAAAAAAAAAAAAAAAAAAACGTACCTATGAACACCAAAGCTACGTCAGAGCTCACAGAACTTCAAATTCGTTAGTGGTCCACCTTGACAGCTTTGGCCACCTACCAGATTGGGAAAGAATAGAGGTGCTACATAAAGCTCTAACGAAACAGAAAAGAAAAGTAATTGAGGCAACCTACATCAATTTACATCCATGTTGCAACCACCGTGATGGATTTGTCAAATTGGCGAAAGTAACGGCCAGCTTGGTTCTTCGTGATGCCGAACGGAGGTGCATGAGAAGCGAAGACGAACGGGGAGGAACGGGGTAAGCTGGGAGTATATAAGCTGTCAATGATTTGTAAAAAAAAAAAAAAAAAAAAAAAACACTAACCCTCCAAATCCCCCCTCCCCCCACTCCTCTATCTTACCTATCCTCTGCCCAGTACTTGTGTACACTCTGAAGAAGTCCTTTCAGGACAAAACATCAGCAATAAAACTTCAACGGTTCCTGGTGTTTACCTCACCACCCTTCCGTCCTACGCACTTATATATATATATATATACTTTTTATATATATATATATATATATATTTATATATATATATATATACACACACACACACACACACACACACACACACACACACACACACACACACACACACATATATATAATATATATATATATATATATATATATATATATTATTATTATTATTCAACCACAAACAACTTTTAATTCCATGCCATCGCAATCGAGACTGAAGAATCGCTCGATGGAGACATTTTTGTTGGAAATTGAAACGTGGACGAGCCGAGGATTCGAACCCAGCTAACCCGTAATAAAGATATCAATTGATCGCTGGGAACCATTCAGTGTAGATGTATATATATATGTGTGTGTGTGTGTGTGTGTGTGTGTGTGTGTGTGTGTGTGTGTGTGTGTGTGTGTGTGTGTGTGTGTGTGTGTGTGTGTGTGTGTGTGTGTGTGTGTGTGTGTGTGTGTGTGTGTGTGTGTGTGTAGTTTGGTGAAATTGTATCTCCTTGCCGTACCCTTCGTACAAATGTCCTTTAGAACCCTTATAATGTATTCGTTTGCATCTTGTTTGCCGAGTCGAGGGCCTTTTCGTAATTTACAAAAACCAAACACAAATATCTAATTATATTCTATCGTTTTCTTTGTCAGCGAAATAATTTTACACAAATGGTCCAGAGTTGAGATCCGCTTCTAGAGGCTGTCTATTCTCTTGGCTGGTTCTCACCATGAGGGACTGGAGACGAAGCTGAGGAGATAATGGAGAAAAATGAAGAGATCAGTTCTGGGAATAACGCTGAAGACAGGAAAATATAAAATGTAGTGAGAGAACAAGCTGGAGTGAAAGATATTGTAGAGGTGATAAAGGACCAGAAGTTAGCCAGAGAGGATAATAGGAAATGGAACGTGTTACTGACTGGACGCCGCGAGACGATAAGCGTGAAAAAGGAAGACTAGAGAGAAGCTGGGAAGAGAAGTTTGCAGGAGTGAAATGGCAGGTGTTGGAGTAGTCGTGCGACTCACAGAATAGTCTGGGAAAGGCTGACTGTTTGATGTGTTTTGCTGATCACACGGTTATGAAAATATTTGTAAATTTGAGGGCGACTGCAAAGATTACCATAAACTTATTGAAGAATAAAATAAAATAAAACATGGTGGATATATGTAATTGTTTGGGCAAGTAAGTTTGTCAGCTAAACAGTTTCACGTAGGTCATACTCAAGGTCTATATCGTAATTATACTGTTCTGTTGTCCACCACATTTGCCTTTCCACCATATGGGTTAAAACGTAAGAAAGGTGTCTTCTCTATGAGGCCTGAACTTGTCATTCATATTTTGCAGACATGCAAATTTCCCTTCAACTAAATGAAATTGTCTGGTGATAGCCAGGGCCGGTTTATAGAGCTGCGAGGCCCGTAGCACAAGGAACAACGGGGCCACCACTCGCATATGCATATGCAGTACGTGATATATATATATATATATATATATATATATATATATATATATATATATATATATATATATATATATATATATATATGTATATACATAAATATATACATATACATATATACATATGTATATTTATATATTTATATATATATGTATACATATACATATATATACATATGTATATGCATATACATATATATACATATACATATATACGTTGAGACATTCTGACAAGTTCACGTAAGCGGAATAGGAAACACAGGAGTCTTAATCTTGAGTTTATTCCTGACTAGTTTCGCAGGTATGCTTTTGCAAAGGAAGAGGTTTACAAACGGGCTGGGGGCATTATATACATGGGGTGGACCTCACCACCTCCCCGAGTTATCATAGTTGGTGACGAGTGTGAACATTACATTGTGGCTAACGTAAAATTTCATCATTGTTACTTTAGCCACAATGTAATGTTCACACTCGTCACCAACTATGGTAACTCGGGGAGGTGGTGAGGTCCACCCAATGTATATAATGCCCACAGCCCGTTTGTAAACCTATTCCTTTGAAAAAGCATACCTGCGAAACTAGTCAGGAATAAACTCAAGACTAAGACTTCTGTGTTTCCTATTCCGCTTACGTCATATATATATATATATGTATATATATATATATATATATATATATATATATATATATATATATACATGTATATATATATATATATATATATATATATATATATACAAGCCCACCGGCTGCGCCGGCCAGGCTACGCCGGGGGGCTTGGCCTGCTGCGCGCCCTGGGCTACGCCCCTTTTTAGGAAAATAAAATATCAAAATAATATTGCTTTTTATTTCTTGTCAACATCTTGCTGTTATCGCAAGTCATCTATATAGGCGATTTGTGCTGGTGTTAAATTTCCGTTCAAAACACCCTTTTTATATTTTTTTTACTTCTTTTTTTCCTTTAAGTAATAACTTTTTTTTTACTTGCTTTTCTTGTTTCTAACTTTGCGAATTGTTAAAGCTTTTGCTTTGGCCTCTCTCCGTTCCTTTCTAGCCTCCTTCTTCTTCATTCGTTCTTCTTCTTCTTCTTCGAGTTCTTCTTCTTCGAGTTCTTCTTCTTCTTCGAGTTCTTCTTCTTCTTCGAATTCTTCTTCTTCTTCTTCGAGTTCTTCTTCTTCTTCTCCGAGTTCTTCTTCTTCGAGTTCTTCTTCTTCTTCTTCTTCGAGTTCTTTTTCTTCTTCTTCTTCAAGTTCTTCTTCTTCGAGTTCTTCTTCTTCTTCTTCAAGTTCTTCTTCTTCGAGTTCTTCTTCTTCTTCTTCTTCTTCTTCTTCGAGTTCTTCTTCAAGTTCTTCTTCTTCTTCTTCTTCTTCTTCTTCTTCTTCGAATTCTTCTTCTTCTTCTTCGAATTGTTCTTCTTCTTCGAGTTCTTCTTCTTCTTCTTCTTCTTCGAGTTCTTCGAGTTCTTCTTTTTCGAGTTCTTCTTCTTCTTCTTCTTCTTCGAGTTTTTCGAGTTCTTCTTCTTCTTCTTCTTCTTCGAGTTCTTCGAGTTCTACTTCTTCTTCTTCTTCTTCTTCTTCTTCTTCTTCTTCTTCTTCTTCTTCGAGTTCTTCGAGTTCTTCTTCTTCTTCTTCTTCTTCTTCTTCTTCTTCTTCTTCTTCTTCTTCTTCTTCGAGTTCTTCTTCTTCGAGTTCTTCTTCTTCTTCTTCTTTTTCTTCTTCTTCTTCTTCGAGTTCTTCTCCTTCTTCTTCTTCGAGTTCTTCGAGTTCTTCTTCTTCTTCTTCTTCTTCGAGTTCTTCGAGTTCTTCTTCTTCTTCGATTTCTTGCAGTTTCGTGGTCCAAATACCCGTGTCCCAAATATCAGGCGACTGGGCGATGTAACCGATTTGCCCCAAGCATCGCTGGCCGCAGGAAAAGAAAAATTTCGGAAGACAAATATTTTTATTTAGTATAATATATATATATATATATATATATATGTATATATGTAAATCTATATATGTATATATAAGATTGAAGGTGAAAGAAGTGGACGAGGAGTAATGGCAGAATTTCACGCCTTAACGTTTCGACCCGCAGGGTCTTGATCACAAAGCTAACAACTCAAACGTAACAGGATATTTTATACACGGACGGGTCATCTTATGGGACGCTTCGGAGAGCTTGTTATTTTATTTGCGTATTCTTTTATTATTTATAAGCTTGTGGCTTTTGCTAAGCATATAAAGCCTTCTCTATGGTTAATGTTGTTATTAGTGTTGATATATGCTGCCTCAATTGTCTTCCTTAGTTTCTTGGATGATCCTTTATTTAATACGGTTGTGTTGTTCCAGTCTGGGAGGTGACTATGTTTATCCACATGTATTACTATGGAGTTAGATGTCCTATTGGCTTTTACGTCATTTTTATGTTCATTTATCCTTTTATTAAGTCCGCGACCAGATTCACCAAAATATGAAGAGGGACAGTTTTTACACGGGATTTTATAAACAACGCTGTTTTCGTTAGTGGGATTATTGTCGCTACGTGTTACCAAATGTCCTACTTTGCTATCTGACGTCCTGGCTATTTTGATGCCCGCTTTTAGGAGAAAAGTGTCTAGGTATGAATTAACATTATATTAGAGTTTGGTACTGTGATATATCTGGTTTCATTATTACATTTATTATCATTCTTATTTTTATTTTTATCTTTACCTTTGTTGATTATTTCTTTGGCTTTCTTTTTCAACCTACACAAGAGACCTTTTGGATATTTGAGTTTGATGAAAGTCTCAGTAATATGTTGTAATTCAGGATCTAGAAATTCTTTGCTGCATATGTATATATATATATATATATATATATATATATATATATATATATATATATATATATATATATATATATATGGACTATATTATGACAAATAAAATTGAAGGTGAAAGAAGATGACGAGGAGAAATGGGAAAATTTACGCCTTAACGTTTTCGACCCGCAGGGTCTTGATCACAAAGCTAACAAATCAGACTCAGACGTAACCGGAGAGCTTGTTATTTATATCTGCGTATTCTTTTATTATTAATAAGCTTGTGGCATTTTGCTAAACATATAAATCCTTCTCTATGGTTAATGTTGTTATTAGTGTTGGATATATGCTGCCTCAATTGTCTTCCTTAGTTTCTTGGATGAACCTTTATTTAATACGGTTGTGTTGTTTCCAGTCTGGAAGGTGACCATGTTTATCCACGTGTATTACTATGGAGTTAGATGTCCTATGGGCTTTTACGTCATTTCTATGTTTATTTATTCTTTTATTAAATCCGCGACCAGATTCACCAAAATATGAAGAGGGACAGCTTTTACACGGGATTTTATAAACAACGCTGTTTTCGTTAGTGGGATTATTGTAGCTACGTGTTAGCAAAAGTCCTTCTTTGTTACCTGATGTCCTAGCTATTTTGATACCCGCTTTTAGAAGAAAAGTGTCTAGGTATGAATTAACATTAGAGTTTGGTAGTGTGATATATCTGGTTTCAATATAACATTTATTATCATTCTTATTTTTATTTTCATCTTTACTTTTGTTAATTATTTCTTTGGCTTTCTTTTTCAACCTACATAAGAGACCTTTTGGATATTTGAGTTTGATGAAAGTCTCAGTAATATGTTGTAATTCAGGATCTAGAAATTCTTTACTGCATATACGAAATGCTCTGAGGAAGAAACCTATTATAATACCTGTTTTAGTTCTGTCATTATGTCCTGAGTAGAAGTGTATATAGTCTTCTTTATTGGTGGGTTTCCGGTATACTGAAAATTTCACATTTTTATCTATTCTATGGATAATTGTGTCTAAGAAAGGTAATTTTCCGTTATTTTCATTTTCTGCAGTAAATTGTATATTTTCATTTACACTGTTTAATCTCCTGAGTTTGTTATTAATGTCTGTATCTTTAGGTACAATTACGAGTATCTCATCCAACATACCTAAACCATTTACTATTCCTACCTATTATAGTCATGTATTCTTCTGTTTCGAGTATTTCCATGTATAAATTTGCTAACACTGGCAGAAAGAGGACTACCCATGGCGAGGCCAGAATGTTGTCTGTATTCAATATTATCAAAAGTGAAAGCGCAAATCCTACACAAAAGAGAAATTAATTCGAGGTAATCTTTTTTGGGTACGGGTAGATCTTCATTTTTCAAATTATTTACTACTCGTTCAACAGCATTTAGAGCGCCTTTTATTGATACTCGAGTATACAAAGAGGTGACATCATAGCTGGCTAGTTTCTTGTTATTGAAATCTAAAACTTTTAATCTGTTAATTAGATCCGACGAATTTCGTAGATGTGCATCACTGATAGTTCCTAAAGTATTGGATAAAGGTTTAGCTAAACATTTGGGCTAACTTATGAGGTGCACTATTGATTCCTGACGTAATGGGGCGCATAGGAATTCCTGTTTTGTGGATCTTAGGCAGGCCGTGCATTCTTGGTGGTATGGGTGCTTCTTCAAGTAAGTTTAATAGTTTTTTTTCCTTGTACTGATTTCTTTAATATTTTTCTCGCTTTTGTTGTGAATTTTTTCGCCTTCGGTGTTTGCGTAACCCTGATGTTTTTTCTCGTAAGTTTCACTGTCACTGAGTAAATCTAACATTTTATTATTGTAGTCTTGTTGGTTCATTACTATTATGCCTCCTCCTTTGTCTGCACTTGTGATTATAATATTTTTGTCTTTATTTAGGCAAATTAAAGCATTGAGAAATCTTTTGGAATAACACATTTGTTCTTGTTTGCTAAGGCTTGATAGCATGTGGTAATACCTTGAATAAAACCTTTGTCTACATCATCCATTTTCCATATATAGTTTTTGTTTAGATATTCACTAAATTTCGTTTTGTGAATTCCGACATCAAATTTCAAACCTAACGATAGTGCTTGAATTTCTGTATCTGAGAGTTGACTGTCTGAAAGGTTCGTTAACTACTAATTCTGGATTACCCGCATTGTTCAAAAAAAAAAAAAAAACGCTAACGCGAACGCGGCAAGATTCAACGTTTTTCATGCATTATCCATCATTTGGCAATCCCTGAATCCCATCACCATTGATGAAAGGATCAGAGCAAACACAACTTACCCGTGATCAATCATTGCATTATCAATCGATATCATAAACGCAACGCATCAATCAACTTTAATTTGTTGATGTACGTACGTATGTGTACGCGGTATAGCTGCTAGAGTTCAATGGCTTACCAAGCCTAGCTTCGTATCAGCTGCATGCGCACGTATACTATAGTACATGTTGACTAGACTCTACACGACTATTGTGCTATATAATGTCGCTAGTTGCGAATTGCATGGTACCTGTATGCAGGGAAGTTCATTGGTTGCATGCAGCTAGCTGCCCAATCAACGCGCTGACTACATGTACAATGCACCATACCCAATACCACATCACGGCATGCATACATACACTGTACATATGGAAACTTGCTCGAGGCCTGGGAGAGAAACTGGGAAATCCCATTTATAACCTCGTTCGCGTATTTATGAGAAAACAAAATAGAATCAAATGTTTGGTTACTAATTGAAAGTAAATGAATTTAAGTATAAATATGAACATTTGATAATTATATATTTAGTTCATAAATATGGATCTTTGGAGGGAGATTAAGAAATACAAAAATAAAAAAAATATTCGTTCGCTAGCTAAGGTTTACGGTAGCTAGGTCCACGTTCGTACGTCACGTCCATGCCAAATTTTCGATGATCGTACATCATGGAGCGATTTCTAGTGAAGCGAGTGAAGACGAGTGAAGATGGTTTGCCCTCAGTTTCAGTCTTTTCAGAATCGAGGGAGAGTGTTTTGACGGCAGGAACCGCTTCTGGACCAGCAAAGCTTAATTCAAACTCTACGGGCAAGGGCCAAGGAAAACGAAAACCAGTAAAGTATGAATCTACTATACGCTCGTGGAACCTAAATTGGCTTGAAGTGGATCGGAGCAGTGATGGTACACTAACGGTGTATTGCAAGGCTTGTCGTGCATTTCCACCCCCAACCACTGCCAGTGGAAACAGAGGCGCTGTGTCTGCCGATCAGTTTCACCCATCCCCCTCCCCCCAAAATTAAAGGCTGATTTGTTAAAAAAAAAAAAAAAAAAAAAGGAGTTATTTTTTATGCACATGAGTAATGACTTAGCCTTCCAATAGGTTGAAGGAAATCGAACCTGCAAAAACATGGCTCTGGAAGTATCAAAAATGGCTCTGGTAATTAAAAAAAAATGGCTCTAGTGAAAAAAAGAAAAAAAAATGAAAAATGGCTCTGGAAAAAAAAAGTATTCCCCCCCTGATATATATATATATATATATATATATATATATATGTATATATATATGTATATATATATATATATATATATATATATATATATATATATATATATATATCATCACACCCACCCTGCATTTTCCTTTGAAGAGAGGAAAAAAATATCCGAGGAATTTAAAAGAACTGCCAGTATGGATGGGAGTTCTCAATTAAAAAAGAGGGTTTTATTCTGTACACCTTTTATCCCTTTTTGTAGAACAACACCGAGCATACCCGACCAGTACCTGAGCCAATAGACTATTTGTGCTGTCTCGGAGAATCTTAGAACCATTTGCTGAACTGTGTGCATTTCATATCAACTAGTTACGTGGCTCACATGATGCACTTACGAGACTTGGCAACAGAAAACTCCTCAATTATCTTTGATGTGTTAATTTCCCTCAGTAACTCGTGCTCAATACTCATTAGAGAGAGATGGTTCAATCTTGTTTGACCCATACTGACTCTTACTCCGTTCTGATTCTCTTTAATTTTGAAAAGGAGCATTCACCACTGCAGTTGGTAACCATTAGAGTTAAATAGATCTTCAACGCGACCTCGACATTAGGAAAACAAGACTCAAAAGAATTATGAACTATCAGACGGTACAGTGTTAGTTCGTAAATGTCTTGTTGAGATCCAGCAACAGTATCAACTAGGTTAGTTTTCAAAAGTTCACTAAACTGGATCAGTTCCTCTTCGAACTCCTTTTTCCAAGTCTTCAGGCTAAGCGTGAATCAATTTTGTTGCACCAGCCTTTACTTCATCTGGAGTGAGTTTTGGCTGCTTTCGAAGAAACCCAAACATTCCTTTCAACTTCTTATATGTGTTACCTTTTTGGGGGTTTTGAACACTTAAAGAGTTTAACGTTATTCTTAATTTCTTTCTTTTGTCCAGGAACGAAAAGAATGTTTTGTTTCTATACTTTACTTACACAAAAAATAATATAACAAACCACTCGGTTTCTTAATAACATTTAAGTAAATTTGTGTGAGATTATGAACTAACCCTTGATATTTGTGCAATTACGCGTATTGTGGATAAACATGTGGACGAAACAAAGAGAAAGGTTACACACGAGAATCCGGAAAAAGCCCGTTTGACACTCCTAAATTCACAAAAGGTGACCCTAAAATCAATCAAAAAGCACACACCAGACATAGGACGTTTTTCCTCGTGTAACCCCGTGTTGGATGATTGTTGTTGGTTACATAAGGTGGACTTAATGCGGGCGAGATAAGCTCCAAAGGGGCAGTTTTCTTCTATCTATTAACAACAATCTGGAGTTATTAGCAACAGAGTATATATGGGCCCTTTGGGCAAAATACAGTAAGTGCCGGGCCTTGACCTCGGGCACATTTGTGTCTGGCAGACACTTGACCTAGCCAGGTTCTGGCTGGCAGGCTCTTGACCTGTCCAGGTCTCCTCTTTGGTTACATTATCGTCGGTTAATATAGGGGGTTAGTGGGTTGTCGTAAGTAAAGGTGTTAGTCTGGCTATTCTATGCATTGGGGTCAGTTCTATTCATGGGGGTTAGTCGTATGGTTGGTGGGTATGGTTAGATATTTTATATATATATTAGCTTATGGGTAATATAATAGGGATAGGTATAATAAAGGGGGTTTAATGGGTTTCTCTGGTGACATTGGGCATCTATATCTTGTTTGTCTGAATTCTGCTGCGTTAGGTAAGGTGGTTGTTCTGGGAAAGCAAGGTCAGCAAGAGGGGGAGGTAGTGCCATGTTGCAAAGCATGTGGATCCCGTGCGTGGCAGGTGATGGTTAGTAATGGTTACACTCGTGTCTATAAAAACCAATTGCGTATTGTACACTTAGACTGTTACTACATACCTTGTGGGAAAAAGTCCCCGTAAAAGGAGACGGGTGGACAGTCACCAATTCTACGAGAAGAGGGAGAGAACAGAGAGAGGGAGATTTGAGGCCTACCTGAAATACTCCCAATTGACCTGACAGGTCAATGGAGCCGAAAGGGTGCATCAAAAGAAGTTTTTCCTGTCCCACTTTGCCTGCATTACGGCATAACCACTTACATACTAACCTGAAAGTACAAACAAAGAAAATACGTATCCAAATTACCTTAATATTATCACAGAAAAGAAAAGCAAAACAACATGATAATTAACTGGCAACTCGAGTGCGACATGCGCATGCCCAACCTGCCGGTGACGGAATCACCTTCACCATACGTCTAAACTTAAATTACAATACAGAAATTAAAGTATATCGCAGCGCACTGACACATGGTATCTTTGCTACAAGTTGTATTAAATTAATTTAGTCACATTAAATCAAATAAGAAAGTAAAATGATAAGAAAAGAAATATAACAAAACTACAAATCTGGCAGTTTACACGCACATACCGTGCCCTAGCAGCGTCCATATGACCTGAAGCCAGGACAACCAAACCTCCCACTGTGATCTGACCGATGCTGACCTGGGTGTTACAATGGTATACACCGATGGCAGATATAGGTGAGGGGGAGGGTGTTAAGCTACGTGCTGGTAGACAACTAACAACCAACACGAAAAAAAAAAAAAAAACGTGGACATTGGCTACGTGACATATGCTATCTGCCTTTTTGAGAGAACAGCAACCAAGATGTCCACAATAACCAGAAAAGCTCCAATTCTGAATTATTCAGATGGTTGGATGGATTCTATGTTGGTATCATCTGAGATAGAACCGTTGTAGTGGTCATATTTGCGATTCCTTTGTCTTTGTCGTGAAACGTTCTTGTGATAGTGATTACAATCAGTAAGAATTTTGGCCAGATCTTCAAAAGCTCTGAAAGTTGGTCGAAGAGCTTCAACATAATCTCGCAAAGATTCGTACAACGCTCAATCAGATTTTAAGTCCTGATCTGATAAATGCAAGGAAACACTGGTTTTCTGAAATCTTTCCAGAATCTGATCCCACAGTATGATCACAAGTCCTGTCTTCAGTGTTTTTATAGTTACCAAGAGTCCTGCATTCAGGCTTGACATCAGTATCCTCTGCAATATCTTCCAACACATTCATGATAATAAAATAGCCTTTATGGAGAGCTGAAGTTGCATCTGTTCGAGCAGACCATCTAGTATCAGACATTCTTTTGGGCAGTGGGAGGGGAGACTTACTATTTGACAGTGCCTTTGCGAGGAGGTCCCATCGATGAGAAGCAGAAAAGAATATGTATATATTAAAAAAAAAAAAAAAAGGAGAGAGAGAGAGAGAGAGAGACTGCTTCTGGACAACCAGAGCCCTTACATGCCAAAGTGCCGCCCCGTGGTAAAGTGCTTCCCACCCCCACCCCCTGGGGCAAAGTGCTCCCCACTCCCCAACCCCCGGGGCAAAGTTCTCAGTGACGCCCTCCCTCCCCCATCACCACTTCCCATCTCAACCATCCCTTAGAGCCTGTTTTAGCTATTGGCTTGTGAATTAATTAAACGGATTTTAAAAGTTGTATTTAATGTCCCTACAGCAGAAAGGACAAGGGAAAAATATTTAATATTCTGTTCATTCTAACGCAAAATTCGTATATTACGGTAAAATATTCAGGGATCCTTTGACATTTTTTATTATAACTATTTTGTCAGCCTTGTAGGCGGCATGTCCAGACTAGAATTGCCGCCCCCTAAATGTGCCGCCCCAAGGCATATGACCCCCCACCCCATGTGAGGGCCCTGTGGACAACATTCTGCAGTAAAATGTCCTACCAAGTTCAGGGAATGGGCAAAAGATGGAATATATTCCACAAATTTACACCTTTCCTTGATGATGGCCTGTAGTCCGTTGTATTTACCACTCATGTTACTAGCATTGTCATAACTCTGGCCTCTGCAATCTTTGATGTTGATTTCCCTTTCTTTAAAGAAATCTAGTAAGCTGTCAGCAAGATTTGCAGAACTATGTCCTTCCATCTCTAAAAACTTGATAAATATTTCTACTGGTCCAGAAGGCAACACGTATCGCACAAAGTAAGTTGGTCAATGTGTGCTAAATCTGGTATTGAATCCAGTGAAATTGAATAATACTTAGACTTTTTAATTTCACTGATTATTTGGTCAAGCATCTTGACCCCAATCAGACTAATAAATTTTTCACATACATCTTTGGACATATATGAAATACGACCTTTTCCTTTGTTCCAATGAGCATTTATTTGCTCAGACAGAAACGGGTCAAACTTGGCCAGCAGTACTAACAATCCAATGTAATTACCATTCTTTGAAGAGCCAACGATTTCATCACTTCCACAGAAAAGGAAACCTCGTCCTGCTAAATTTTTGATAACTTCTACAACAGGATCAAGCACTTTTCGCTAGTACTGTTGATAATTTTCCATCTCTTTGAGAAGTATAGCATCAACACGCTCACCTTGTTCTTCCGAGCTAACAAGGTAACAGTAGCTTTCTTGTGTACAGTACTTTTTTGTGTCGAATCAGTCCAGTGTTAGCATTCTTCAATTTATTAAAACCTTCCTCGGCAAACTTAAAAGGGAACTCTGAGCTCATAACTTTGCAGGGAAAACAAAATAGGCAGCCTTGGCTTGGTGAGTAGCAGAGCCAACCTCTTTCTTGTTTACAATTTGTAAGTTTGTGAACCCTGTTAAAGTAAGATTTCTGACAAAATCTTGTTTTATTTTCACTTTTGTAGTGTCTTTTGGAGGAAGTAAAATCAAAGTCTTTATTTTGACAATCCTGGCTTTCTTTAGTAATCCAGTATTCTTTCAAAAACTCATCAAATTTGGGTGACCACTTTCCTAGATAAGTGGAAAAACTGTTTTTGTTCTCCACATCTTTTGACACTAGTGTTGAATCATTTGTTTCTGTATTTTGTTCTTCTTCTCTACTGTGTACCACTGTTTCGGTTTCTTCCAAATTATCAGCCTTGAAACTTTTATCCTCAACATACTTGGGTGATTTCTTGTTCTCAGCCCCAAGTTCAACAACACTTTCATCAAGTGATGTTGAAGGATGGGAATGTCCACCTTGGTTCAGATGTGTCAGTGTCACTAGGTTTTATCTTAAAGAAAGTACTCAACTTTGGAATTTTAGACATAGCCATTCTCTCCTTCTTCAAATTGTCCTCTTTAACTTCCTTTCACTACCAGACGGGTAACTACGCCCAAAGTCTCGTTCACGATTTGCGATTATTTTTTCTGGAAAAATGCCAAAATTCAAAAAGGCCTTACATTGAATAATAGCTAAATTCTTGAAGGGACAAAAAAAAAAAAAAAATGCAAAAGCCAATAATTTAAGATATATTATAAGCCAGTTATTGCGCAGTGACACCACGAGAGGCTGCATGGCCCTCGTCAAGGACAGCCTACCCTGCAGCGAAGACACCAACCCCATATACTGTGGCGATGGCGTGGAGGCTCATGCGGTTCTCGTACAACGAGGCCATGAGACCTTCACCACCTACAACTTGTACAGGGGCCGTCACGCGGTCCTGGACCTTGGGGAAGTGAGCACTCTTGCTGGGGACAGACTTCTCATTCTCGGAGGGGATTTTAACGCTCACCACCCATCTCTGTCATCCACACAGAGCCCTAATGCTGCTGGGAGTCCCCTACACCTTACATTGAACTTCTCCCCCCACATCGCTTTGCTGAACGACGGCTCTCCGACCCATGTACGGGGAGGCAGGCTTGACCTAACCCTTGTGACTGCCACTCTCTCCTCCCACGCGAGATGGGAGATCCACCCTGTTGCCACCAGTGACCACTTTGCCGTATGCACGTACATACGAGATGTGGCTCCGCCACCGGTGGTGCCACACATTTCGCGGTGGAACACATCCAAGGCCAACTGGCCTCTCTTCTCCAACGCCCTGACGTCCTAGGCAACTGAGTACAAACCTTCAGCTTGGGACGTCGACAGCTTGGAGGCGGACCTCTCAACCGCCCTCCACGCTGTCGTGAGCGATACGATTCCACTGCAGGGACAGCCCACCCGGAGGCACAAGAACCACTGGAAATGAGAGAGGCTAACCACAGGGTGAGCATGTTCCTCCGCGCCTTCCAACGGAACAGGACACAGGTCAATCTTGCCAACCTCCGAGCGGCAGTTCGTGAAGCGCATGCCACGGCTACGCGTGTCAGGGTAAACAAATTTCACGAGTGGTGCGAGGGCTTCAACGCCCACACCTCCCTCTCCGAGTTCTGGCGCAAACTTCATGTAGCCACTAACAGGTCTCGCCCACGTCTAACCCATCATGCCCCAACCGAAGAGGCGCAGCGGCTGGTAGAGGAATTCGCCTCTCGAACCAGCAGTGCCTTCCTGCCGCAGCGCACCCAGGAGACGCAACAACAGCTGCGGGAGGGAAGGATCCACCACGTCGGGAACATGATGGTCCAGACAGACGAGGAATTCACTCTCGGAGAGCTCATGGCCACCCACAGACCTGACAAGGACACTGCAACGCCCAAACACTTGGCTCTCACACGCGGCCAAGCTCCAGGATTCCGGCCAAGCTCCTGGATTCCTTCCAACTGCGTCAACCTCTCCTCGAGAAGGGCATATCAAAATCCCACCCAAATTTTAAATGCCCGCCGCCGTGGGCACCGGCTCCTGTGACCTTTAAAATTACGTCACTCCCGGGGAAAAAGGGCGCATGCCACACAGACAGAGCACGCGTCTCGGCAAACAACAGCATCCGGGCACTGACGCGACCTGGTCATACGACGTATTTTACAGATGGTTCTGTAGAACCAAACAGCCCACACGCGGCCGGAGCTGCCTTCGTCACTGATGGATGCACCTTCGGCAGGAGAGTCAGCGACTCCGCGTCCTCTCTTCAAGCCGAGGCCGTGGCGATGCAGGGGACCCTAGAACATGCCCTTGTATCCCACTCCAATTCCGTGGTCATCCACACCGACTCTCTGAACCTGATAAGCTGCTTGCAATATGCAGAGCCAGAAGATAATGTCCACTTCCTCACCAATATCGTTGCGCTCCTGCACAAATTACACTGTGCTGGACGGAATGTCATCATCAACTGGGTGCCAAGTCATGTCGGTATGTATGGAAACGACTTTGCAGACGCGGCAGCAGCGTCCAGGTCCCTCCCAGCAGGAGCCAGCTCAAACTTCGAACTAGGGCATTAGCACGCACGCAGTCGCACCTCCAACACAGTCTGGAGGCACATATTTCCCAACGGGCGGGGTGGTACAAAAAGGTAACAGCATATGAACCTCTAGTCCTCCCCCCGCTCCACTCCCAGAAGGGTATAAAAGCTGCTCTTCAGGCTGCGTCTCGAGGACCGTTGTTTCTGGCAACTTAATCCCCAGAGCACCATGGAGGACCGCCGGTACAACCACTGCCATGCAGAAAATACCGACCTCCTCCACTACCTGAGCGATTGCCCCGCCACCTCTTTCCTCAGACGGGGACCACCGGCTCCCCCTGAAGGTCTTGTGAGCCGCCTCCAAAGCCCCTATGAGCTCCGTCAGCTACTAGAGCGTCCGTCGTCGCTCTAACAGTTGCAGCCTCTCTTTTCTACTGCCCCCTATCCCCCTCTAGCTAGCTACACCATTCTACCTCCTCTCCACAAGGTGTTTTACATAAACACCACCGCACGGGCTCAAACAAAGCCCGTGGGAGTGACATTTCACTCCTCCCCCCCCCCCCCCCAAAAAAAAAAAAAGTGACGCCCCCCTTCCCCCATCACCACTTCCCATCTCCACCATTCCTTACTGTCTATTATAGCTTGGCTTGCGGAATAATTAAACAGATTTTAACATTTTTATTTAGTGTCACTATTGCAGAAGGGACAAGGGGAAAATATTTCATATTCTGTTTATTCTAACGCAAAATTCGTATATTACGGTAATATATTCAGGGTTCCTTTGACCTTTTTATTATAATTATTTTATCAGCCTTATTGGCAGCATGTCCAGACTAGAATTGCCCCCCCCCCACACACACACCCCATGTGAGGGCCCTGACAATATAAAAAACTCAGGAAAATTAGTAATCATTTTGTCTCGAAAGTTTCTTTTTTTTTTCTTCCCTGTGGGCCCTGAAGCGAGGGGGCCCGTAGCACGTGCTCTATGTGCAACTAGATTAAACAGGCACTGGTGATAGGCAAAATAATCATAGTCGAGGACAACACTCACGTATGAGTTAAAGGAAAGCATTTGAAAATGGCGCCATACAGGCAATCCTTTAACAATAGATTACCAAAACGAAATAATCATATCGTATACTATGTTTGCGAATCTCTATTATTTATGTATATATAATATACCTGAACCCCAATTGTTTTTAATTGTGAATAGAAATTGTATTTTCTTCAAAACATTATAACCCAGTTACCCTCGCCCTGTTTCTGGTTCTGTCAAAAGCTGATAGCAGAGAAAGATGTCGAAATGGGAGTGACCACTTGACAATTTTTTTTTTCAGCTGTGAGTGCTTTCACACCGAAAAATATACCAGATGGAGTTATTACAAACAGAGAAATACTACATATTCAACAAAGGACAAGATTCGTTATGGTGTGACCGAAAAAGTGGTAAATGGGAGGCTAAAACATGTAAGTTTTATGTTTGTTTACATCGTTCCGTGGGTGGGGGATTAAATGGGTGATTTAAATAGGCCGGACAATAAGACGCACATTCTAGTAATATATCAGGATGAATATTGAATTAATTCTTACGTTTCTGGAAAAATAGTTTATTCTTTACCATACCCCTGCCCTGGATAAATTTTAGACAATTCAGCTATTTTATTGTCTACACCAATTGGATTTTGGGTTACATCATATCATATGATCATTTCCCAGCAAATCTGTCACTGGTAAAGGTTATTGTTTAGTGTTAACTTATCCTGTTTGCATGATGGCATCGTGCTTTGCATTATATGTGTAAATTTGGTTATTTTTATTCAAGTCTATTTTTTTTAACTGATGTAGTGTCACATAGAAAAAGTAATTGTTTATGAACATTATTTATATTTTTTCTCTTGTTCACTTGGTAAAGTATGATTACTGACATAGGAAAACTGCCCTAAATATTGGCAAGGGTGAGAGAAACGTAAAAAAGAAAACATACATGTTTACTTTGAAATCTAAAAGATGAAAAGGGAACACACATCCGATGTGTGTTCCCTCTCGATACTTTGATTGTATTGCTGTGATTAAAATGTATATCCCTTTCCTATTATATGCTGCAATTTCTTTTATAAATTATAACAGTGTTGTGGTTTATTAACCACTTCAGTACAAGTCAAATTCTTATGCACAGCATTGGCTGCCATATGTATGCTTATGCTACATCACACAACTCTCATTATGAAATATAAAGTTGCTGCTATATTGCTTGTTCTCTTTTACTCCGAGTAATAATAGACATAGAAAATGTGATCAAACCAGTTCACAGAATCTAGGAGTAACTCATGTACAACTACAAAAAAATGTATATAATCAAGACATCGATGCCAGCATCCTCATGTACCCACATACGCCTCATGATGCCTACGTAGGTGTCATTGTACTGAAGTGGTTAAGAGAAATATTAGATAGCAGCATGATAGTCAAGAACTCCTCAAAGGTCAGAATGCACAATGGGAGATACTTTTTCAAAACTAACAGGGTAATTAAAAAAGTATTGCCAACCATTCGAACGTGATATAGCTTTAGAAAATTAAATATTAACTTTGTAAATAATACTGGATGAACGTAATATGTAATTTCTTGGCAGAAATAAAAAACAAAAAAGTTAACAGATTTCGTAAGTAACAAAGTCGCACCGGACAAATGGTATGCCATGTTTGTTATGATAGATCCTGACGTCGAAGAAATGAAAGGATGATAAGTTCGTCTAACCTAACCTAACGTGTATTTAGGAAATCGGTACCTGTAATTTAAGGTCATCTGGATTGTCGTCATCACGGATGTTGGCAGCCTGTTCAATCACTCTTTCTGATTGTGGGTTATATAGGTTTTTCTTAGCTTGAAGGAATGCATGGATTTCAGCTCCATAGCATTCCTTCAAGAATATATACCTCGTGAGGTACTGGCGGAAGTACCGAGGGCGTACACCAGGCCTCAACTGGACCAGGCAGACAACACTTGACAAACGACAAGATGGCGTCCCGATCCTATGGTAGCGACTTTGTTCATTAGTATATTTGCTTATAGCAAGGTATTTTTTATTTTTATTTCTGCCAAGAAAATCACATATGTTCATGTATTATAATTTACAAAATTAATATTTCATTTTCTAACGCTGTAGTGTCCATGTACACAACTGAACAGATACCATATTTTTGCTATTAAACTTGAATTTAGGCAACATAAAAGCTATTTTTCATCTCTGAATAAGTCATCTGCACTTTGAAAACAGCTCCTTCACACTTTGGCTATTATCGGGAATCTTCGGAAGTGTGAAGTATCAGTAACCAAACATAGCTATTCATACGTCATTGTTCACTGTTGTTAAACATTGAAAACATTGAATAGCTGTGAGAAATTTAAACAAATTATGGTCTGTTGTGTAGCTGTTGAATATAAAAATGGGTAAGGTAGTGGTTAGAACAGTTGGCTTGGAATTTATCATGATTAATGATACAGTCCAAATAGTCTAACTTTTTGACTACTCGTACTGCTGACTATTCATGGCAAACACTTTTTACACCCATTTCCATTGGATAGCACTGTCCACAGGTGCACCTATTAAAAATAAGTTAAGTCATGGCTAGGCCTATGGCCACATCACCAGTTCATGGATTAGGTTAATACTAAGAATAAGATGATGGTCTAGTTTAGTCATAGACCTAGGCCTAGGTAGTCTATGTAATGTACATTTTGTGAATCAGCACAAATTATGAATATTCATGAAAGGTGCTGCACCAATAATGAATTCACAATTGTATGCATAGATTATGAATCCATTTTATATACACACATGAAACTTCATAAAAAGGTTAGGTTACCTACCTAGTATTTACTTTGTTGTATCTTACAGGGGTGAAGGGGGCTTTGGGGAAGAGGGGAATGTCTGTTGAGGAAGGACGGGAGAGGACAGAAGACGGGTGAATGGAGAATGGTTGTATATGGATGATGTGATTGCATGAGGTGGAATGGGCGGGTGGATGGGGGGTGATGTAGTATGTGTGAGCAAAATTTGACACAGCCCGAAGGGATTTCTTCCCGTCCTCTCATTTTATGCAATGGGGGGACGGAGAGGGGGGGTCGCCGATTTAATGAAGCGGCCTTGCTGTGTCTTGCGACACTGCTTCTGACCCAGGGCAGTGGACAAGGTGCAGGGATGACCCGTCATCCAGGAGGTGGTAAGATAAGAGGGAGGGTGGAGGGGTGTGGAGTGTATTCAGGGATGGAATGGGTGGGAATGATTTTATGCCTTTTTCTTTTTGGCTACCCCCTTTGTAAGGGGGAAAAAGCCTTGGTGTATGTATGTATCTTACAGGAAGGGGAGCTACGCTCATGTTATCCCATCTCTGTATCTTGCCATGTCTACTTTGCTCTTAAATTTGTGTATTGTTTTTGCACACACTATTGTTTCATTTAGTACAGTACTACCTCTCATTAATGGACGTTAGTAAGCTGTGATTGCGGTGTTTTTGGTGCTGTTTTTTAGTGCTGTGCAATCACTATGCCACCCAAAAACCACTCCAAATCAACGGATTATTCACATCAATGGACACCGTTACCCCCCTTTTAGTCCGTTAATGAGAGGTAGTACTGTATGTTCCATACATCCAACAAGAAATAATGGCCTCAAACTGTCAGGAAATAGATTTAATTTGGAAATGGGTAGAAACAACTTCGCCAACCATGTAGTTAATGAATGGAATAAATTTCGTGCAGAGGCAGTGCAATGTAGTTCAGTTTGAAGCTTTAAGATTCATTTAGATAACCATTTAAGCAAGATGCTGTAATGACTGCCCTTTATTTCATATTATTTGATTATTTGTTTATTATTTGTCTATTATTTGCTTGATTTCCATTTATTATTTGTCAGTTTATTACAATTTACTATTTACGTGTTTGTTTATCATTTATACCTGTGTATTATTTATTTTATTCATTATTATTTATATTATTATAATTTTATTTTATTTTGTCTTTTTTATCATTTATATATATATATATATATATATATATATATATATATATATATATATATTGTTATGGGACGGGCTGGTTATGTGAAGAGACGTTACGTATAACGGATAAGTGCTTAAGAACCAGCTCACTTCTAGAAGCCACTGTAGGACTGAACTATCTGGTCAGGGCCTAGATAATTCGTAAGACTAGAAGTAAAGGTAACAAAGAAGATTCCAGGAAAGGAATATTAAACTAGCGATAAAACTAGTAAACGAAATTATTAATATCATGGAAAATATTTACAGGCAATCAACACAAAAGAGAATGGGCAGGTGGGTCAATGGGACCGTTACATGATTATAAGAATATGGAAAGTATCGTTCAAATAAGAAACACAAGATACGTATACAATATGGTACTATCTAAGTACAAAGAGATCAGGAACATGTATCAAAATAAGTAATAAGTACAAATATAAGTATAAAGTAATGCAATGTATATATGACACGTAATGTAGGCAAAAAGGGTGTTCACTTCCCACCAATCGTCTCATGAGTCCAAACTTGTATTTTTATCAAGAGATCAATATGCGGGAAATGACAAGGTGTGAGTAATTTCCACCGCTTATATACCATTGGACCGGAAGCGGGATACTTCCGGTGAAGGGTGCGGGTGAGCGCAAAGGGGGGAGGAGGGTAAGTTAACACACGTCAACATGGGTAGTTTTAAGACCCTCGACTCGCTTGAACAATCTACTTATTTAGTAACTGTCAAATCTGTGCGCTCCGAACTATTCAGGATTTCGCTTGTCTGTTTGTTCTACAAGAGTGCGCACATTTCTCCGCACGTAGGCAAGATTACATATAGTGGACGGGCGTTACTACTTAACATTGTTACAATACATACATAGACAAGAAATATGAACATAGTTATGTAATACAAAGGAACACAATTCTATAACATAATTACACATGACGTAATATCTAATATTACGTTACACCACCGTTTGGGAAAGCTTTTCACTTTCTGTTGAAAAGCTATGTTCTAGAAAGTACGAAGTAGTTCTGCGCAAGGGACAGCTTCTTGCTGTAGTAGGCGATAGCGTGAAGAACTTCATTATGTTCTTGCAAGAGAGCGGCACCGATACTGGAGTCGCTGGCATCGACTTGAAGATGAAAGGGTCGTTGGAAATCGGGTGCCCTTAGAACTGGTGCGTTAGTGAGAAGGGACTTAAGGTTTTTGAAGGCCGTCTCACAGGTAGGTGTCCACACGAAGTCGTGGTCTTTTCTCAACAGGTCAGTCAATGGTTCTGCTACATCTGAAAAATTTGGACAAAAACGGCGATAATAGCCACTCATTCCAAGGAAACGACGTACCTCTCTACGATTAGTGGGTGTTGGTACATCATTGATGGCTTTTATCTTGGCGTCTATTGGAAACACTTGGGAATTTCCAACTTTAAATCCCAAATAGGGGACCTGTGTATGTCCGAAATCACATTTGGACAAATTGATGGTAAGGTTTGCTTGGTCTGCTCTATAAAAGAAATTATTTAAGTGTTCAATGTGTTCTGTCCAAGACTGACTAAATATTATCACATCATCTAGATAAGTTTTTACTCCTGGCAATCCTGCAACAAGATTACTTATCATTCTTTGGTAAGTGGCAGGGGCATTTTTAAGCCCAAATGGCATTGCTCGGAATTGAAACAATCCCTCTTCCGTAATGAAAGCGGTAACTTCTCTTGAGCGAGGGTGTACCGGGATTTGATAGTATCCCCTTAACATATCCAACTTGGATACATACTTGGCAGTTCCTAGACTGTCTATGATATCATCTATCCTAGGGATAGGAAAAGCATGGGCCTTAGTATGGGCATTGATTTTCCTGTAGTCAATGCACAGGCGATAAGAATTGTCAGATTTAGGGACAAGAATGCAAGGAGATGCCCAAGGACTACTGGAGGGTTCAATTATTCCCTGTTGAAGCAGAGTGTTTATTTCTGCTTTTATGAGCTCCTTCTTTTTTGGATTGACTCTATAAGGGGCTTGTTTGATAGCTCTTGGCGAGTCTAGAATTATTTCATGTTCTATCAAAGAAGTGAATCTTGGGGAATCTAGAAATAATTTTGGAAAACTTCTTAAGAGAGAAAGAATGTCTTTACCTTGTTTCTCAGATAAGTGTCCTACTTTTATCTGAAGATTTTGTAGTATCTGAGAGTTTTCCAAGGGAATCTCAGGAGGATTAGGCAGGTTATCAGGAGGCTCTTCCGATTCTATTGTGGTAGAGCTGCAAGCTGGAATTGGATCTCTGGAATGATAAGGTTTTAAGGTATTTATGTGACAGAGACGGGAACTCTTTCTTCTGTCTGGAGTTTTGATTATGTAGTTGAGATCACTGGCTCTGGACAAGACTTCATAGGGTCCTTTGTATTTAGCCTGCAATGGATCTCCTGGTATGGGAAGATAAAGTAACACTTGATCTCCTGGAGAGAAAGTTCTAAGTTTATAATTTTTATCATACCGACCTTTCATTACTCGTTGAGCATTCGTCAAGTTCTCTCTTGCCAATTTCCAAACTTCTAACAACTTCTCGGTGACCTGGGACACGTATTTCAAAGAAGGAACTGGTGGTTCTTCTTTCATCCATTGTTCATGAAGTATCTTTAGGGGGCCACGGACTTCATGACCGAAGACTAATTCTGACGGGCTGAATCCAAGGCTTTCTTGAATTGTTGTTCGGGTGGCGAACAACAAAAAGGGGAGTCCGTCTTCCCAATTTCGATTGTTCTCAGCACAGAAGATTCTTAACATTGTCTTGAGCGTTTGGTGAAAGCGCTCTAGAGCATCTTGTGATTGAGGATGATAGGCGGAGGAAGTTACATGATTTATACCTAGTGTTACAAGAGTTTCTCTAAACTTGTTGGAAAGAAAATTACTTCCTTGATCACTTTGAATGTTCTTGGGAAATCCTACCATAGTGAAATATTTCAACATTTCTCTGATTATGTTTTGAGCTTTAATATTTTTCAAAGGAATTGCTTCTGGAAAACGAGTGCTCGTACACATGATTGTGAGAATGTACTGATTTCCTTTACGTGAAGGAGGTAAAGATCCTACACAGTCAATAAGAATTTTTTTAAATGGCTCTTCCATTACAGGAATGGGATGGAGTGGAGCTTCTACAATTTTCTGGTTGGGCTTACCTACAAGTTGACAATATTGGGCAACATCTTTGACAACCGTGGGCCAATGGAAATGTTGGGTTATGTTGAACAAGGTCTTTCTTACCCCAAAGTGACCTGCTAAGGGAGTATCATGAGCCAATCTTAGAACATTATTCCTGAAACCAAGAGGGAGGACTATTTGATTCCTTACTTGCCATGGCTGGTCAGCGGTTGCGGTGGATGCTCTCCATTTTCGCATTAGGACTCCGTTTTCTATATAGAAACCTCGTGACATATTTTCAACTTCTTCTGGAGATGAAACAAACTCGTACAAATTTTTAAGAGAAGGATCTGACTTCTGTTCTTTGATTAATTCTGCTCTAGATAGAGAAACTGGTGAAGAAGAAGATGGGTCAGTTTGGGAGAATAGGGATTCTAGATTATAGGTCTCCTCTTCAGATTTCTTGTACCGAGATCTGGTTACAGCACAAGCGGGAAACAACTGTAAGTTATCTGAAGGTTCTACTGAGGTCTTAGGGTTATTTGTTATTAAGGGAGAAATGACTTTGCTTCCAGCGATGTCATTGGCCAACAATAAGGATATTCCTACTATGGGAAGAGAGTCTACTACTGCTACTTTAACCATTCCGGTTGTTAAATCAGACCGCAAGAAAACATTATGTAATGGACATTTTACAATTCCTCCAACTCCTTCTATCAATATATCATAACCTGTATATGACTCACCCAGATTCTGCAAGACAGAATTTAAAATCAGACTTTGCTTTGCTCCTGTCTCTCGGAGTATGGAAATAGGATATTGTTGTGAACTACTACTATGAGATATAGTTCCTGAAGATACAAATGGTTTGAAACAAGGATCATGATCTGATGAGGGGGGTTCTACATTACTTGACAATACCGGCTTCTTTGGTAGTGTATCCTGAATAGAGGATTTTGAATCATCTGATTTTATATTACTTACAAGAGTTGGTGTCTTATTGGAGAATGAGGGTGCCAGTCTCTTTCTGCAATTTGAAATGTGATGGCCAGCCTTTTTACAATATGAACAAGTTACAGGGGGATTAGTCTTAAACCTGTCCATTCTTTGCCAAGGTTGGTTTGGAGGATATTGATAGAAATCAGACCTGTAACTGAAATGTGATGGGCTAGACTGATTTTCAAAGTGTTTCTTTGGGGACCAAGGATCAAAGTATTTTGTTGAATCTGGAATATATGACTTTGACTTTTGGGATTCCATTTGTCTTGACTTAGGTTTATGATTTAGTGTGAACTCATCAGCCAATACAGCAGCTTTAGTTAAAGTTTCGGGAACATGATCATCTATAAAAATCCTAAGATCTGTCTCTGAGGTATTCTTAAACTGCTCCAATAAAATCAACTGTTTAAGTCTATCTAAGGTGTCTGTTTCACTAGCCAAACACCACCTATTGAATAACCTCTCTTGTTGAGCCGCATATTCTACGTATGTTAACTGAGGTGTCTTCCTATAATTACGGAATTTCTGTCTATAGGCCTCTGGTATTAGTTCATAAGCTTTTAAAATACAAGCTTTCATATTATCATACTCACTTTCTGCTTCTGAAAGAGAAGTATAAATTTGCTGAGCCTTACCCTTAAATTGTGTTTGAATGATTAATGGCCAATTTTCTTTAGGGATTTGTAACTGTTGCGCCAATTTTTCCCACTGAAGAAAGAAAATTTCTGGCTCTCCTTCTGAAAATTGGGGTAAAAGTTTTACATACTTGGAAATATCTATATGACCTTCCTGAACTACGGGTTGTCTATCAACAATCCTAGCTTCTACTTCTGTCTTCTTTAATTCTAACTCTACTTGTTTCACTTTAGCTTCCTCTTCTCTAGCTTTAAATTCTGCCAATTTGATTTTAGTTTCGTCCTCTTTAGCTACTTGTTTCACTTTAGCTTCCTCTTCTCTAGCTTTAAATTCTGCCTCAATTTGCATTTGTTTCAGTTTAGTTTCCTCCTCTTTAGCTTTAGATTCTGCCTCCATTTGCATTTGTTTCAATTTAGCTTCCTCCTCAATTTCTACTCTCCTGACCTTTAATTCAATCTCCTTAATCTTAAGTTCGGTTAGTCGTGCCTCTATTTCTAACCTATTTGAAGGAATTTGTATAGCTGTAATCTCTTCTGGAGATAAGATCTCATCTTCGATCAGATTTTCAACGAGTTCCTGAAGTAATTTTTTCTTTCGCAAACTTGTATCAATGTCTACTCCAAAGTGCTTGCCTATTTCTATCAAAGTGTCTTTAGTTTGTTTCTTTAAGAAACTTACCTTAGGATTTTGAACGAATTCTTGAATTATATCATCCATCTCTAAAAGAATGTGTTAAATACCTGATGAAATATCCTTGGCAAGGGTCGCCACTTTGTTACGGGACGGGCTGGTTATGTGAAGAGACGTTACGTATAACGGATAAGTGCTTAAGAACCAGCTCACTTCTAGAAGCCACTGTAGGACTGAACTATCTGGTCAGGGCCTAGATAATTCGTAAGACTAGAAGTAAAGGTAACAAAGAAGATTCCAGGAAAGGAATATTAAACTAGCGATAAAACTAGTAAACAAAATTATTAATATCATGGAAAATATTTACAGGCAATCAACACAAAAGAGAATGGGCAGGTGGGTCAATGGGACCGTTACATGATTATAAGAATATGGAAAGTATCGTTCAAATAAGAAACACAAGATACGTATACAATATGGTACTATCTAAGTACAAAGAGATCAGGAACATGTATCAAAATAAGTAATAAGTACAAATATAAGTATAAAGTAATGCAATGTATATATGACACGTAATGTAGGCAAAAAGGGTGTTCACTTCCCACCAATCGTCTCATGAGTCCAAACTTGTATTTTTATCAAGAGATCAATATGCGGGAAATGACAAGGTGTGAGTGATTTCCACCGCTTATATACCATTGGACCGGAAGCGGGATACTTCCGGTGAAGGGTGCGGGTGAGCGCAAAGGGGGGAGGAGGGTAAGTTAACACACGTCAACATGGGTAGTTTTAAGACCCTCGACTCGCTTGAACAATCTACTTATTTAGTAACTGTCAAATCTGTGCGCTCCGAACTATTCAGGATTTCGCTTGTCTGTTTGTTCTACAAGAGTGCGCACATTTCTCCGCACGTAGGCAAGATTACATATAGTGGACGGGCGTTACTACTTAACATTGTTACAATACATACATAGACAAGAAATATGAACATAGTTATGTAATACAAAGGAACACAATTCTATAACATAATTACACATATGACGTAATATCTAATATTATGTTACAATATATATATATATATATATATATTTTGCATCCAACCTAGTTATGGACCAAAAGGTCTCCTGTCGGCATGCTCAGACTTTGTAATCCTTTGTAGGTCTCTTCTATAATTGTCCTTTATGAGCTTCCATGTCCTCTTGTATTTCTCTTATCCCAATTTAGTAAGTCTTCTCTATCAAGGACTTTTATACCTCTCATAATTCTGTAGATGGTCAACAAGTCACCTCTTTCTCTCCTTTGTTCCAGAGTTAGCAATTCTAGTTTTGACAATCTCTCTTCATATGACAGTTTTGATAGTGTCGGGGCCATCTTTGTAGTTGCTCTCTGAATTCTCTCAATTTTCCTTATATTCTTTTTAGTAATGGGTGGCCATAGTGTCACTGCATACTACAATTTTGGCCTTATCTATGTAACTATTATTTTCTTTATCATTTCTTCATCCAAGTAAATGAAGGCCATGTTTGTTGATCTGAGCATGTTATAGGTTTCTCCGACAATTTGGTTTATCTGTTTATAAGGTTGGATATCTTTTGTGATGATTACTCCCAGGTCTTTTTCAGATGCCACTTTCTTTACTTCCTTTGCACCAATTTTATACTGTCCTGATATCCTTTTTTTATACTTTTTCCAAATTCCATTATGCTACATTTCTTAACCTCTTCACTCCGGGGCACATCGCACGTTTGGCAGCATTAGCTGCCCAACGTGCGATGTTGCGTCATAATAATCGCATTATAAAAAATAAAGTCAGTGCTCAATTGTTCGTTCTCTTTCACCCATGAATTTTGATAACTATAGAAAATATGATGAAGCCAGTTTAGAGAGAATGGAGGTTATGTAGGTACGACTACAATAAATATAATCAAGACACCGACGTCGGCATCATCGCGTACCCACTTGCTCCTCATGACGCCTACGTAGGTGTCACCGTATGGAAGTGGTTAATGTTGAAGTCCACTTCCCACTTCTGACTCCATTCCCAAACCCTGTTCAGATCTCTCCAGTGAATCACAATCCATTTTTGTACTTGCTTTCTTCAGTAGTTTTGTGTCATCTGTAAAGAAGTTCATGTAACATTCCACACCCTCGTCCATGTCATTCACATAAATAGCAAACATTATTGGAGCCCATACTGATCCTTGTGGAATTCCACTAATTACCTCCTAATTAGAACTCTTATCTCTGAGCACTACTCTCATTTTCTTCCATGCAAGAACTACTACATCCATTTCAATAGTTTACCATGTATTCCCCCTATGGTTTCCAGTTTTCTAAATAATTTTTTGTGTGGAACTTTGTCAAAAGCTTTTTGTAAATCTAGGAAAGCAAATCAGCCCATCCAACCTTTTCCTGTATTATATCTAGTAGTCTTGAGTAAATACAGATCAGATTTGTGGCACATGATCTTTCCTGTCTAAATTTGAATTGTCTCGGATTTCGTATATTGTTCTAGATGTTTTATCCATCTACTTTTTATACTTTTTCACAAACTTTGCCTACCGTGCTTGTAAGGGAAACTGGTCTGTAATTTGTTGGGTCTTTCTTGTTTCCTCCTTTATATATAGGTACAATATCAACATTTTTGCAGTCTTCTGGTATTTTTCAGTCTTTGAGTGAGCAACTTATGTTATATATTTTGTGTATTAGTTCCTCTTTACATTCTTTTAATACCCAGTTTGCGATTCCATCTGAGGCATGTGGTTTCCTGACATCAAGGTTCATTATTTGGTCCATTATTCCTTTCTGTGTTACTGTCATTTCCCTCATGGATGGGGGGGGAGGAGGATTTCACTTCTCACCCTTCATCCAGATTTTGTATATTTTCTCTAGTGAAAACCAACTTGAAGAGTTTGCTCATGACTTCAGCCATTTCTTTATCTTCTGTGTATTCCATATTCCCTTGGTGTACTTTCACTATTTCCTGTTTATTTTTTAGTTTACCATTCACATATCTATAGAATAGTTTTGGCTGATCCTTACATTTTTCTGTTATGTCTTTTTCATAGTTTTTTCCCTCTGCAGAGCCAGTGCAATGTAGTTAAGTTTGAAGCTTTAATATTCGTTTAGATAAACATCTAAGGAAGATGCTGTAATGACTGCCATTTATTTTATATTATTTGTTTATTATTTGTTTATTATTTGCTTGATTTTCATTTATTATTATTTGTCAATTTATTATTATTTGCTATTTACTTGTGTTTATTATATAACTATACCTATGCATTTATTTATTTTATTTATTATTATTTATATTGTTATAATTTTTATTTTATTTTATTTATTTCATTTTATTTTATTTTGTTTTTCTGTTGTCTTTTTCCTAGTTTTTTCCCTCCCTGCAGAGCTAGTGCAATGTAGTTCAGTTTGAAGCTTTAAGATTCGTTTAGATAAACATCTAAGCAAGATGCTGTAATGTCTGCCATTTATTTTATATTATTTGTTTATTATTTGTCTGTTTATTATTTGCTTGATTTTCATTTATTATTATTTATCTGTCAATTAATTATTATTTACTATTTACCTGTGTTTATTATTTAACTATACCTATGCATTTATTTTATTATTATTTATATTGTTATAATTTTTGTTTTATTTTATTTTATTTTATTTTATTTTTTATCATATTTTTTTTTCACATCTGACCTAGTTATGGACCAAAAGGTCTCCTGTTAGCATGCTTTTTTTTTTTTTTTTTTTTTTTTTTCTCCATCTTTTCCAAGCTTTATTTCTTCTATCTTTTGCTTTGCTGCACGTATTAAATCGGCACTTAATATACACCTTTTCCTGTTTATGCTTTGGGACCTAGTTATCCACTCCTTTATAGGTTTTCATCAGAATAATCCATTTTTCTTCCACTTGTTTCTTTGTTGTAGAATTTTTCCCAACTCACTTTAAGAAAAAAAAATCCAAAGTTTCTCAGAGTCCGTTTTACTATACATCAGTCTTCATTTTCTGAATTTCTCATTTCTATCTATATATATTTCCTCCTTTAGTTCTAACTCTAGTAATAATATGTGGTCACTTCACAATTGGTGTCTTGTATGAAATTGGGTTCATAATATGTGCATGTCTAATGGATTTGTTGTCTGTGTACCCAATTATGAATTCATTATTGGTGTTACAAATTTAATGAATATTCATAATCTGTGCAGATTTACAAAATGTGCATGACAGCCTGTACAAATGACATACCACATGCATATGTAGGCCTAGGCCCTATGGTAGACTATGGAGCTAAATATGACCATCCCATCACTTCAGAGTTATGGCCTGGTTGTTGGCCTATGCCTACATGATATGAGACTAAGACTGTCATGACTGACATTAGGGCAGTAAACACTTATTTTAATCCAAATGTGACTTTTACAAAGGTGGAATCAACTGGAATAGTTTACAAAACCATTTCTAAAAGGGAGTGAGTGATGTAGAAAGATTATTTCCTGTTGCATTCTGCCCTTTAAAAGATCAATAGTCCAAAAGATCCATGTAGGTAGAATTGGATTGGGAGTAAGAGCAAATGATTGGCTAGTTTTAAGATTTTTTTATAACTCTTAAAACATGATTTTTTAGGTAAAGTGTGGAAAGATGTATACAGTATATATTAGTGTTAGAATATATAATGTTTTGGAAGTTAAGCATGAAATTGCTCCAATTTGTCTCTGACCATTACCCCCAAGTTTTGACTCTGTGTTGAGGGAATCTTAAATGATGTACAGAACCAGTGATGAGGGACCTTTTGAAGAACAGGGGCTATAAAAGATACAGAAATGAAATGATTAGGTTAAGTAGAACTTTTGAACAATAGGGTCTCAGTTTTGCCCTTCTGAAGAATAGGGACCCCTATTCTTCCAAAGCTCTGTGATGAGCAATATCCATTAGGTGGTCATATGGAACAGAGGATCATCTCTCCAGTGTCAAGTCTTCAAAGCCTATTAACACCCACACATCTACCCAGAGGTGCACTCCCAAGTTGCACTTGCTCTCTACACCTGGCTCAAGGGATTGATTATGGAGGATGCAAAATGGCTAATAGTGAATAGAGGAGTAGGCATTGGGAAAGGTAGTATAGAAGGAAGAGAGGTGAAGGATGATTGGGAATGGGAGAAGGATGAATAAAGGAAATGATAGGCAAAGAGAAAATGTGAGCATTCACAAGTATATATATATATATATATATATATATATATACATACACACACACATGCACACAATTTAGACACTGCGATATACAGAGACAGGACATCATAAGTGTAGCTCCCCTTCCCATAAGATACAACTAGGTAAATACACATACAAAGACATGACACCGGATAAACATATAAACAAAATAGTCGGAGAAACCTTCAACCTATTAAGGTCAATGAAAGTGGCATTTGATTACTTGGATGAAGAAATGATTAAAGAATATTAGTTACATCGATCAGATCAAAACTGGAATACGCAGTAAGACTATGGACACCCAATACTAAAAAGAATATAAAGGAAATTAGAAAGAATACAAAGAGTAACGACAAAGTCTGCACCAGCTCTTTCCAAATTAAAATACGAACAGAGATTATCGAAATTGGAACTACAAACACTGGAGCAGAGAAGAGAAAGAGGTGATCTACTGACTATATTTAGAACCATGAAAGGAGTGGAAATCCTTGATAGGAATGATTTACTAAAAAATGACAATGGAAAAACAAGAGGTCATGAAAAGAAACTCAAAAAGGATAACTATAGAAGAGATCTGAAAAAAAAATAGCTTCCCACATAGAGTACTGGATGTCTGGAATAACTTAGATAAAGAAACAGTGTGTGCAAATACTATTCAAGATTTTAAGAAAAAAACTTGATGCTGAAAGATACAAAGATGGGTCACCATGAGCATAGCTCCCTTCCCGTGTAATACAACTAGGTAAATACACACACAGTGGCGCGGTTGGTAGAGTCCCCGACTCTCACTACATCGGTCCGGGTTCGAATCCTGCCCAGGGCTGAAATAATTTCAGTATTGCTGTGCTTCGAGTTGTTACTCCAACTCTCGTGGGCAGGGAGTTGGGGGTGTGTGTGCATGTAAGGTCACAGCATTACCCATAAAACAGTCATACAAGCTCTAAGCTCTCTTCCAGTGGGGAAATAGCTGTCAATCATGGGTCCAGCACGTGACCCAAAGACCAAGGTGAATACACATGCACAGATAAGCAAAATTGTCAGAGAATCTTACATCTTGTTAAGATCAATAAAGGTGGATTTTACTTATTTAAATGAAGAAATGGTTAAAAAAATACTAGTCACACTAATAAGGCCTAGACTGGAGTATGCTGTGACACTATGGTCACCCAGTACCAAAAAGAGTATGAAGAAAATTGAATGAATCCAAAGAGCAGCCATGAAAATGGCCCCAACACTTTCAAACCTGTCATATGAGGAGAGACTGGCTAAATTTAAATTACTGACTTTGGAACAAAGAAGAGAAATAGGCGACCTGCTGACCATTTACAGAATCATGAAAGGCACAGAAGTCCTCGATAGAGAGGATTTATTAAATTGGGATAAGAGAAATACAAGGGGAGATGATAAACTCAAGAAGATAGTTGTAGAAGAGACTTGAAAAAAAAAAAAATCCACACAGAGTGGTGGATATCTGGAACAAACTGGATAAAACAATAGTCTGTGCAAAAACCATACACGAATGTAAGAGCAAGCTAGACACTGCGAGATACAAAGATGGGATATCACAGGCATAGCTCCCCTTTCCATAAGATACAACAGTGGAGGCAAAAGTGGAAAGTGAACTTCAACATAAAAAAAATGTAGTATAATGGAGTTTGAAAAAAGTGAAAATAGAATATCAGGGCAATATAAAATTGGTACAAAAGAAGTAAAAAAAAGTTGGCGCTGAAAAGGACTTAGGAGTAATTATCAACAAAGACATGTCACCAGACAAGCATGTTAACAAAATAGTCATAGAAACCTTCAATTTACTAAGATCAATAAAAATGGCCTTTGACTACTTGGATGAGGTAATGGTAAAGAAAATATTAGTCACACTGATAAGACCAAAATTGGAGTACACTGCGACACTGTGGACACCCAGCACAAAAAATATATATATATGAAGAAATTAGAAAGAATCCAAAAAGCAACAACAATGATGGCACCAACACTTTCTAAATTGACATATGAACAAAGTCCAAACTGGAACTACCAACCCTAGAACAAAGAAAAGAAAGAGAAGACATATGGCCATATACAGAATTATGAAAGGGATGGACATCCTTGACAGAGAAGGTTTATTAAAGGGGGATAAAAGGAAAACAAGAGTGCATGAAAAGAAACTTAAAAAAGGATAGCTATAGAAAAGATCTGAAAAAGAATAGTTTCCCACACAGAGTGGTAGATGTCTGGAACAAATTGGATGAGGCAACAGTGTGTGCAAAAACTATACAAGAATTTAAGAACAAACTAGATGCTGAAAGATACAAAGATGGATCACTACGAGCAAAGCTCTCTTCCTGTATAATACAACTAGGTAAATAGGTAAATAGATATACATACACACACACACTGATTTGATGGAGGAATTGATAGATTTGAAAGATGAATATAGGGCAATGTACAGAGAGATAAACCAACTACGAAGAGCTAATAACGAGATCAACAAAGAGCTTCATGATCTAAAAAATGAATTAGATATGGTCAGAAGTGATAACAAAGGAATGAAAATTGAAGATAAAAGTAAAAATGAGGCATTGAAAAAAGAAGTCAAAGAACAAATACAAGCAGTGACCGAGAAAGTAGGAGAAACAATTAAAGAGGTGGATCTCCTAGAAATAATAAATGGAAGCTAGAACAAGAAAATCAGAAAATAACCTTTAAAGAAATAGTACAACAGCAGGTAGAGGAAAATGCTAAAGAAATGATAAAGTAATTAAAGAAAAGGAAAACTGGGTAAGAGGCATGGTGGATAAAAAAAAGTGCATCATAGTTGTTGTTGTTGTTGTTACCTTGACACACTCAACACATGGTTCATCACAAACAGACTCAAAATAGCTCCAACCAAATCTACAGCAACACTTCTCACCAACTGGACAAAAGAACACAAATACATACCTCATCTCTACATCAACAACACTCTAATACCACACACAAACACACCGAAAATTCTTGGTGTAACATACGATACATCCATGTCTTTCAAACAACACCTCACAAACATAAAAAACAAATGCACACCTAGACTTAACGCACTTAAGTCAATCACTGGAACAATGCTGTGCACGCTTTTAATACAATCATACAAAACGCAGACAAGAGATACATCCCTAGAGGCAACAGAAAATCACACAACCCCAACTTCACACCAGAAATCCAAGACCTCATCAGACAACGTGACACACTTAAACACGATACCCCCACACCTATCCCTCAAAACATAGCAGACCAAATACAAACACTAAACACTGTGATTGCCAATAAAATACATGAACAAAAAACACAAAATTGGCAAAACTTTATCAATACACTTGATCACAAAACAAACACCAGCAAATTGTACAAAACACTCAACAGCATCACACTATCCAACACTAACACTACACGCTCTCACGCAGCAATAATCACAACAACAGATAATCTACCCTCAAACAGACAACAAGCAAACGCACTCATACGTCATTTTGCACAGACGAGCCATCTTACATCTCACCCTGACGACCGACGCACCATTCGACGTAAGAAAGACTTCCCCACAGACTCAGACTATACACCCTTCATAGACAGTCAGACAAAACTCATAATGCATAATCTCAAGCACTCATCTGCCTGTGGCCCTGATAACATAAGCAACATCCACCTAAAACACATTGGACCACAAGGTATACACGCACTCACAAACATTGCAAACTACAGCTATTCACACAACACTATACCCGACATCTGGAAGCATGGTAAAATAATCACCATTCCAAAACCGAACAAAGACCCAACAATCCCAACATCGCACCGCCCAATCACACTTCTCTGCACCCCCTCTAAAGTCATTGAACGCCTAATACTTAAACTTGTCACACCATATATTCCCCTTGCTGACTCACAACACGGTTTTAGGCCACTACACTCCACAAACACTCTTCTGACAAACCTCACACAAAGAATTTTAGATGGCATCAATTCAGATAGGCCCCACCACAGAACACTTCTTATAACATTGGACATTAGTAAAGCTTTTGATGCTATCCCCCGCCACAACCTAACAAATAAAATATATAACACAGACATGCACAATAACACCAAAAGATGGCTGGCCAATTATCTGGCAGGCAGGAATGCTCATGTGTCATATAATGGCCAATCATCGCACATCAGAAACATTAAGAACGGAGTACCACAGGGCTCAGTTCTATCCCCCACATTATTTAATCTATACATGCATGACTTACCCACGCCAGACACCTCAGAAATACAAATCTCTTCCTACGCAGACGACATAACAATCACATGCACACATCGTAACACAGACAAAGCTGCAGAAATAATCCAGCCTTACCTTGACACACTCAACACATGGTTCATCACAAACAGACTCAAAATAGCTCCAACCAAATCTACAGCAACACTTCTCACCAACTGGACAAAAGAACACAAATACATACCTCATCTCTACATCAACAACACTCTAATACCACACACAAACACACCGAAAATTCTTGGTGTAACATACGATACATCCATGTCTTTCAAACAACACCTCACAAACATAAAAAACAAATGCACACCTAGACTTAACGCACTTAAGTCAATCACTGGAACAACATTTGGACAAAACAAAGAAACTAATATAACAATATACAAACAATGCATACGCTCAGTGATGAATTATGCGAGTCCTGCATGGGCTCCTAATCTCAGTGAGACACACCACAACACCCTTCAAATTATACAAAACAAAGCCCTAAAAATAATTACAGGCTGCACAAATACATCACCTACAGACCATTTACACCATGAAACAAAAGTCCTCAAAGTCAAGGACCACCTCGACATGAGAGGCACACAAACACTTGCTGCAGCCACCACAAACACATCACACCCGCTACACTACATAGCAGAACACCCACACACAACAAGAAACATTAAAACTACACCCAAAGACCTTTATTATGCACAGATACTCTCTTCTCTTCCTCCACAACCACCAAATACCAGCCTCCGGAAACATATTCATAATCATATCACTCACCGCTCCATTAACACACTGAAAGACAACACACTGCTGCATGCCAGACCCCCTGATATCCACCCTTCTGAATCCTCTCTCCCACGAAAGGACAGAGTCCACTTGGCCAGACTGCGATGCGGTCACCACCCAGCACTTCTAAGCTACCAGAAGAGGCTGGACGACCGTGTTGTGAACAGCTGCCCAGGATGTAACACTTCACCCCATACCATACAACACATAATGGAAGACTGCATTATACACAATCATGCACGCAAACAACACAACATACACTCTATAAAGGATTTGTGGGAAAACCCAGTTTCGGCTGTGGCCTTCCTTGGGGAGACGGGACTGCTCGGACAGACAGTCTAGGGAACGACAACAACAACAACATTTGGACAAAACAAAGAAACTAATATAACAATATACAAACAATGCATACGCTCAGTGATGAATTATGCGAGTCCTGCATGGGCTCCTAATCTCAGTGAGACACACCACAACACCCTTCAAATCATACAAAACAAAGCCCTAAAAACAATTACAGGCTGCACAAATACAACACCTACAGACCATTTACACCATGAAACAAAAGTCCTCAAAGTCAAGGACCACCTCGACATGAGAGGCACACAAACACTTGCTGCAGCCACCACAAACACATCACACCCACTACACTACATAGCAGAACACCCACACACACCAAGAAACATTAAAACTACACCCAAAGACCTTTATTACGCACAGATACTCTCTTCTCTTCCTCCACAACCACCAAATACCAGCCTCCGGAAACATATTCATAATCATATCACTCACCGCTCCATTAACACACTGAAAGACAACACACTGCTGCATGCCAGACCCCCTGATATCCACCCTTCTGAATCCTCTCTCCCACGAAAGGACAGAGTCCACTTGGCCAGACTGCGATGCGGTCACCACCCAGCACTTCTAAGCTACCAGAAGAGGCTGGACGACCGTGTTGTGAACAGCTGCCCAGGATGTAACACTTCACCCCATACCATACAACACATAATGGAAGACTGCATTATACACAATCATGCACGCAAACAACACAACATACACTTTATAAAGGATTTGTGGGAAAACCCAGTTTCGGCTGTGGCCTTCCTTGGGGAGACGGTCCTGCTCGGACAGACAGTCTAGGGAACGACAACAACAAGTGCATCCTAGTTTATGGTAGTGTCTCGCTTCAACTGGGGAGCAGATCGTATAACTCTAATAAGGCTTTACCAAGCATTGTGCCTTGGCAAAATCTATTAAGGATGTCAAATTTATGGATCAGCATGTAAGATTTTATTAAAGAACCTTGATGTAGTCCACAATATGGCTTTGCGGATTTGTTCAGGAGCTTATAGAACATCTCCAGTGGATAGCTTGCATGTGGACACAGGAATTCCCCCCCCCCTCTATATTCGCAGGGAGGAATTAAGCCTTAGATATGTATCTCATGTGTTAGCATCAAAACAAAATCCAAACTTCAAATATGTAAAGCAGCCGGTAGACAGAGCTCCAAGAAAAGGTACTTTGTTGAAACCTTTAGAAGTGAGATGTGAAGTTGGGGCAGAGGAGGTAGGACTTGTTCCTGTTACAATTGCTGAGGTTATGCCTCCCAAATTCCCTTCTTGGAACTGATCTCCCACTGCAATTTGTCCTTTTAAAAACAAGAAAAATAGAACTGCTGTAGAGCTAAGGAGTGAATTTTTAGAACAATTATCAATACATGCTGATTCAGTTTTTATTTATACTGATGGATCAAAATTCCAAGATGGTGTTGGTTGTGCTGTTGTATCTGATAACACTTTTAACCCCTTCACTTCGGGCCAAAATCTTGCGGGCAGCATTAGCTGCCAGACGTGTGATGTTGTGTCATAATACTCGCATTATAAAAAATAAAGTAACCCCTGTATTGCTTGTTCTCTTTCACCCGTGAATTTTGATAACCATAGAAAATATGATGAAGCCAGTTTACAGAGTATGGGGGTTATGCAGGTACAACTACAATAAATATAATCAAGACGCCGATATGGCAGCCTCGCGTACCCACTTGCTCCTCATGATGCCTACGTAGGCGTCATCGTATGGAAGGGGTTAAAGAGGAAGTTGCCTTATTTTAGCTCTGTTTTTACTACTGAACTGCTAGCAGTCAACAACACCCTGAATTTTGTTTTTAATTCAGTTTTATCTAATAACATTATTTTTACAGACTGAGCATTCTATCCTCTCTGAGTAAATTATTGCCTCTTCACTATTTAGTCCAAGAAACACAGGACTGGTTGATTCTTATTAACAACCAGAAGAAAATAAAAGTAAAATTTTGCTGGGTGCTGTCCCATGTGGGTATCACTGGAAATGAACAGGCCAATGTTGCAGCCAAACCCGCTACTAGACTCGGCCACATAACAGACACAAAAATCCCACATACAGACTTCAAACAAGTAATTCATTGTCATGCAATGGAGAAGTGGCAGGAACAATGGACAAGGCTGGATGGTAGTTACAAGTTAAAAGAGATTCACCCCTCGGTGAGCCCTTGGAAGTCTCATTCTTTAGACAGGAGATCAAGTATTGTTTTAACAAGATTAAGAATTGGCCATTCCTACATTACCCATAAATTTTTTATGACAAGTAGAGCAGAAAGGCTGGCCCCCCAATGCCCCACTTGCCAAGTTGTTTTTACAATCAAACACATTTTAATTCAGTGACCTGCATACTTTAATAAGCGCAGGGCAAACTTTTTAACAAATTTATCTCTTGAAGAAGTTTTAGGGGAGAAGGCTCATGTGGAGAATGTTTTAAAGTTTTTAAATGACGTCAATTTATTTTATGGAATTTAAAATTGTGCATATGATTGGTTGTATATGTATCTTGTTTTGATGTGTTTTTGTAAATGCTTATTTTTTTACCGTTTTACTTCAATTTTTTTTTATTCTATTTGTATATGATATATATGCGCTGAATGGCCTACCAGCTCCAATGCTTGGCCTTCAAGCCAAAAATTTCATAAATCAATCGACCAACTACACCCCCAAACTCAAACTCTCCTCTCCCTTTCAACTTAGTTTCACTCAATGTCAACACATCCATCTTCTCACAAACATACTTCCTATCTCTTCCCTTTTACTCTCATCTGTACCATATCCATGTACATTAAAAGACCCAAACCTTAGAGTACTAGTTGGAAAATTCCTTCTAGATCCTCTAATGCCTTTACTTTTTTTTTTATGAATGTCCCCTTTGGGGCTACAGGGAGAAGGATGCCTAGTCCTATCCCCATCCCATTTTTGTTGCCTCATACGACTGAAGTAGAAAGACTTGGTGGCAGTATTCTTTTCCCCCACCACAGGTTTTGGTGAAATGAGAAAATGAATATTCAGAGAAATGGTACTGGACAGTAACAAGAGTGTGGAGACAGGATAAGGGAGGGACAGTCACAGTATAAATATCATTATTTCTCTATGAATAGAGATTTTCTCTACCACAGACAAAATGATGTGTGGCTCTGGTCCATAGGGGCACCCCATATAAACCCTAAAGTATTGGCTGCATGCTACTAGCAGCATTTAACCCCACAATAACATGCAGCCAATACCCCAGACTGGATGACATGACCCCTGTTCTTTCTGTATGGTAACCGTGATTCTTGTATCATTTTGTTGTACGGTACTGAGTACAACACAGATTGTTTGAATGTGATGTTATTTTTTTTCAGGTTGGGATCTTGCTGCAGCTATAAATCCAGTGTGCTTAGGCATAGTACATGGGTTGGTGGGAAAAATTCAGATTCATGCAGGTAAGATGGCATAAAGTGGTGTTTGTATTGGATGTTTGTTACTTCATTTTAAGGACCAGTGATGGGTACCTGCTTGTGGTGGTCCTGCAGGGTGGGCAGCAGAGGTGTCCGTTTTCAAAATCCATCAACCCCCTCACCTCCTTAGGGAGATGCAGCCCTGAAGGATGACACATGGTCTCTGGACTGGGCCCATCTCTCTTTCACCTACAACTACAGTTCTTAAACCTTTTCACACATGGAGGGTTGACACCTGGTAACTACAGCCCTTCCTGTTTTCAGCCAGTGACATAAAAACAACCCCACACCAGTACAACACAGACAACAGTCTAATGTTTCTTTGCAAAGAAATCAGTGGGAGGGCCTGAGGACTGTTACTAGCAGCTATGGGGCTCTGAGTTTCCTACTTGGTGAAACTTTAGGCATTAATTATTATTATAACTTCATTAGTTCTTATGAATAGGAGGCCTAATGCTACTGGAATAAGTATGTTGTTAAGTTATCTTGTTTTTTCAAGATTTGTCCAGTTAACTCAAAATTTTTGTAGTTGAAACTAATATGATTGTATTATTATTATTATTATTATTATTATTATTATTATTATTATTTTGACTTGTTTGAATCTGGGGATGGGTGCATACATAAGGATCTGCATAGGCCCAACTAAACAGGAATACTTGGAAAGCAAGCCTTTGCACATGAACAGCTTTCAACCAAATGCCCTTCACAAACCTCACCTCCACCCTGAGATATAACCCACATGGTCAAATACTTAGTCTCTGGACAAGACTGAGGACTACTCAGTTTGATTTTTATTGTTGTTGTTATTATTATTATTATTATTATTATTATTATTATTATTGTTATTGTTATTGAGATGATGATAGGAGTGGAATGGGTGGGGATGGGTGCATGCCTAGGCTGGCTACCTCCCTTATAAAGGGGAAGAGGTTTTTAGTATAGAAATAGAATTATTATTGTTATTGTTTATTTTATTATAATAACAGCAAAAGTAAGAGAACAGCTGTTTAGTTTTTTCATATTTTATTCGTACAAAGGAGTAAGGTAATGGTAGCTTTTCATCTCCTATATATACAGACGCTCCTCAACTTACGTTTTTGTTACATTCCGAACTATACATCCATAAATTCTATTACTATATCTTATAAAACACCCCTAATTCACTAATTATAAACATAACATTGTAAAATAATAACATTAATTTCAAATAAATTAAATTCAAGCAACATAAAGTGAGATGGTGGAGGAGGAGGCAAGGCACGTTCAGTCTGTCATTTGTGCGATGTAAACAATGGACGCAGTGTCATGCATAAGTATCGCTTGAATGTCTCATACTACGGAGAGCGCGCTAAACTCAAAAATTCACTTAAATTTTTCTTTTCTTTTACAATTTTTTTTTTACAGTCAGTTCAAATGTAAAATTGAAAAAACGTAAAACGAATGAACGTAAGTAGAGGAGCGTCTGTATTCATATATTTCTTGATCTGTAGTTATTTGTTTGATTGTTTCAGATATTGAACCTCGACTTCTTATTGTAGCTGGGGCACGTGAAGTGGGAAACTTGGCAGACAATTATCCTGTTTTTTGCATTACAAGAATTATTTTTCTACCTTTGTCGGGCCCATTTGATTGTGAATTAAACCTACGACCTTGCCACAAACACACATCTTATTCTAGGTAAGTAAATATATATATATATGTATATAATATATATATATGTATATAATATATATATATATATGTATATATATATGTATATATATATATATATATATTTATATATACAATATATATATATGTATAAATATATATATAATATTTTTATTTTCATGGTAAATATTTTGAGCTCTATAACTGCGACTGTCCTTGGTAGGAAAGTATTATCCCCAAATTCCTTGACAGTAGGGGTTAATACAAGCAATGATTCAGTACATCATTTTATTGTGTGCTTTAACCCCTTCACTCCGGGCCAAAATCTTGCAGGCAGCATTAGCTGCCAGACGTGCGATGTTGCGTCATAATACTTGCATTATAAAAAATAAAGTCACTGCTGTATTGCTTGTTCTCTCTTTCACCCGTGAATTTTGATAACCATAGAAAATATGATGAAGCCAGTTTACAGAGTATGGGGGTCATGCAGGTACAACTACAATAAATATAATCAAGACGCCACAGTATTGATAAGAAATAGTTAACAAACCTGGCTGGCTTAGTGTTGCAGAACAACCATCCATTAGGTATCAAAAGAATGTACGGTGGTACCTCTACTTACGAAAGGCTCTACATACGAAATTTTCAGGTTACGAAACACTTCTTCGGAAAAATATTGCTTCTTGTTACGAAAGCAATTTCAGGATACGAAAGGCAAAAATTTCAAAATACGCGCTGCTACTCACAGCTCCCAGAGTCCACCGAACGTAAACATACTTGTAGCATCCTGTATCTTGGTTTGAAAGTGGCACGTCCTAGCTGCTCTGCCATTGGCTATTGCCCAGCATCTTCCTGGCATCCCATTGGCTAGGAGGGACCTCTGTGTGTATGTGCGTATACCCAGAATCCTCTTCGTTTTCCCGTCGGCCCAAGAGGATCACTGAAGCCTCAGTCTCACACTAGCGAAATTCAGTAAAGCACGAAGTGTTCGGACAGTTTTTCGTCAGCTTTTGTTAGTGTTTATTGCAACTTTACGTGTGTGTATTAACTTTTATTCACTATGGGCCCCAAGAAAGTGATGGAGAAAAGTGGTGAGAAGAAGAAGAGAGTTGTTTTGTCCATACAAACAAAGCAAGAGATAATAGAAAAGTACGGAAAAGGGATGCGTTTGGTTGATCTTGCCAAAGAATATGGCCGTAATCCATCTGCGATCGGCACGATATTAAAACAAAAGGAAGCCCTAAAAGCTACAACTCCTTCCAAAGGCCTCTCTGTCATTTCAAAGAGGAGGTCGGCAGTGAACAATGAAATGGAGAGGTTGTTCCTCGTGTGGATAAAGGAGAAAGAGATAGCTGGAGACACAGTGACCGAGACCATAATTTGCGAAAAGGCGACCACCATCTTTAATGACCTCGTAAAGATGGATGCAGGCGAGGGAACTTCGGTGCAAGAACCACACCAGGAGTTTAAGGCATCGCGTGGGTGGTTCGAGAAGTTCAAAAGGAGGACTGGAATTCACTCTGTTGTTGTTGTTGTTGTCGTTCCCTAGACTGTCTGTCCGAGCAGTCCCGTCTCCCCAAGGAATGCCATAGCCGAAACTGGGTTTTCCCACAAATCCTTTATAGAGCGTATGTTGTGTTGTTTGCGTGCATGATTGTGTATAATGCAGTCTTCCATTATGTGTTGTATGGTATGGGGTGAAGTGTTATATCCTGGGCAGCTGTTCACAACGCGGTCATCCAGCCTCTTCTGGTAGCTTAGAAGTGCTGGGTGGTGACCGCACCGCAGTCTGGCCAAGTGGACTCTGTCCTTTCGTGGGAGGGAGGATTCAGAAGGGTGGATATCAGGGGGTCTGGCATGCAGCAGTGTGTTGTCTTTCAGTGTGTTAATGGAGCGGTGAGTGATATGATTATGAATATGTTTCCGGAGGCTGGTATTTGGTGGTTGTGGAGGAAGAGAAGAGAGTATCTGTTTGTGATAAAGGTCTTTGGGTGTTGTTTTAATGTTTCTTGGTGTGTGTGGGTGTTCTGCTATGTAGTGTAGCGGGTGTAATGTGTTTGTGGTGGCTGCGGCAAGTGTTTGTGTGCCTCTCATGTCGAGGTGGTCCTTGACTTTGAGGACTTTTGTTTCATGGTGTAAATGGTCTGTAGGTGTTGTATTTGTGCAGCCTGTAATTGTTTTTAGGGCTTTGTTTTGTATGATTTGAAGGGTGTTGTGGTGTGTCTCACTGAGATTAGGAGCCCATGCAGGACTCGCATAATTCAACACTGAGCGTATGCATTGTTTGTATATTGTTATATTAGTTTCTTTGTTTTGTCCAAATGTTGTTCCAGTGATTGACTTAAGTGCGTTAAGTCTAGGTGTGCATTTGTTTTTTATGTTTGTGATGTGTTGTTTGAAAGACATGGATGTATCGTATGTTACACCAAGAATTTTCGGTGTGTTTGTGTGTGGTATTAGAGTGTTGTTGATGTAGAGATGAGGTATGTATTTGTGTTCTTTTGTCCAGTTGGTGAGAAGTGTTGCTGTAGATTTGGTTGGAGCTATTTTGAGTGTTTGTGATGAACCATGTGTTTAGTGTGTCAAGGTATGGCTGGATTATTTCTGCAGCTTTGTCTGTGTTACGATGTGTGCATGTGATTGTTATGTCGTCTGCGTAGGAAGAGATTTGTATTTCTGAGGTGTCTGGCGTGGGTAAGTCATGCATGTATAGATTAAATAGTGTGGGGGATAGAACCGAGCCCTGTGGTACTCCGTTCTTAATGTTTCTGATGTGCGATGATTGGCCATTATATGACACGTAAGCATTCCTACCTGCCAGATAATTGGCCAGCCATCTTTTGGTGTTATTGTGCATGTCTGTGTTATATATTTTATTTGTTAGGTTGTGGCGGGGGATAGCATCAAAAGCTTTACTAATGTCTAATGTTATAAGAAGTGTTCTTTGGTGGGACCTATCCGAATTGATGCCATCTAAAATTCTTTGTGTGAGGTTTGTCAGAAGAGTGTTTGTGGAGTGTAGTGGCCTAAAACCGTGTTGTGAGTCAGCAAGGGGAATATGTGGTGTGACAAGTTTAAGTATTAGGCGTTCAATGACTTTAGAGGGGGTGCAGAGAAGTGTGATTGGACGGTGCGATGTTGGGATTGTTGGGTCTTTGTTCGGTTTTGGAATGGTGATTATTTTACCATGCTTCCAGATGTCGGGTATAGTGTTGTATGAATAGCTGTAGTTTGCAATGTTTGTGAGTGCGTGTATACCTTGTGGTCCAATGTGTTTTAGGTGGATGTTGCTTATGTTATCAGGGCCACAGGCAGATGAGTGCTTGAGACTATGTATTATGAGTTTTGTCTGACTGTCTATGAAGGGTATATAGTCTGAGTCTGTGGGAAAGTCTTTCTTACGTCGAATGGTGCGTCGGTCATCAGGGTGAGAAGTGAGATGGCTTGTCTGTGCAAAATGACGTATGAGTGCGTTTGCTTGTTGTCTGTTTGAGGGTAGATTATCTGTTGTTGTGATTATTGCTGCATGAGAGCGTGTAGTGTTACTGTTGGATAGTGTAATGCTGTTGAGTGTTTTGTACAATTTGCTGGTGTTTGTTTTGTGATCAAGTGTATTGATAAAGTTTTGCCAATTCTGTGTTTTTTGTTCATGTATTTTATTGGCAATCACAGTGTTTAGTATTTGTATTTGGTCTGCTATGTTTTGAGGGATAGGTGTGGGGGTACCGTGTTTAAGTGTGTCACGTTGTCTGATGAGGCTTTGGATTTCTGGTGTGAAGTTGGGGTTGTGTGATTTTCTGTTGCCTCTAGGGATGTATCTCTTGTCTGCATTTTGTATGATTGTATTAAAAGTGTGCACAGCATTGTTTATGTTTGTGATTGGTGTACTGTTAAGTGTTTCAAAATGCTGTTCTGTCTCTTCAGTAAAAGCTTCCCAGTTAGCTCTCTTGTAATTGGTGTAAGTGTGTCTGTGGCCGACTGGGGTGCATCTTGTTTTGGTGGTGATGATGATTGGAAGGTGGTCAGAGCCAAGGGTTCCGACCACTCTCCATGATGTTGTTGGGGTTAGGCAGGGGGAGCAGAAGGTGATATCAGGAGAGGAGGGAGTGTAGAGGGCTTGGTGTGGGATATGTGTATGATTATGTGTGTTGTTCATGATAGTCAATGAGTCAAACTGAGTCTGTATATCAAGCCCTCTGTCTGTGTCAGGGTTGTCGACATACCAGGCAGACGACTTGGCGTTGAAGTCTCCACCCATGATCAGGTTGGTGATTGAGGCTAGTTGGCTAAAATGAGGCCTGAAGGTGTCTGGAACTGTGGGGGATGATTGGGGGGGAATGTACATGTTAACTATTGTCAGTGTTGATTTGTTGCCTGTGCAGATTCGAATGGATTGGATTTCTGTTGTGTTATCTGTGGTAGGGAGGAGAATTTTGGTTGTGGCACTTGTGTCCACAAAACAGATGGAGTGGTGGATCAGGGTGATGAGTCCACCGCCATAGCCGTCAGTCCGGTCTTGTCTGATGGTGGTGTAATTATGAAATGATGGTGTTTTGTGTGAGTGTCTTAGTTTTGTTTCTTGTAAAATCGCAATGTGTATGTTGTGTTGTTTAAGAAAGTGTTCAAGTTCATGTTTTTTCGTGTTAATACCGTCAATGTTGTGTTGTAATATGTTGATGTTGTGTGTTTTGTATGTGTTGTATGTTGCCGTTTGGGGTTGAGGTTGGGGTGGTAGTGGGGAAGGTGTAGGATCTGGGTCAGAGGGAGGGAAAGGAGAGATCGGGGACAAAGGAAGGGGAGTACTAATCGGGGCTAAGGGCAGAGGGAAATTGTGAGTGGGTGAGGGTGCTGGCTGTGGTTGGGGAGGTGGGAGTGGAGTTACTGGAGGGCAGGTAGAACATGTCCAAGTGTTTGTGTATTGGTTTGTGTCAGCAAGTGTTGTACAAGTGAGGTGGGCCCAGTTTTTGCACATATTGCACTGAACTGAGCCCTTTGTCTGTCTGCTCGAAGTAATGGGTTTAGAGCATGTTGGGCATGTGTATTTTGTGGTGGGCCCAGGATTGCTCTCTACATCTCCAGCTAAAAGTAGAAGAAGAGGGGTGATCGCCGGAAAATCACCCCTTGGTGCAGAAAAAACGTAATATTGCATGTTGGGAAAAAGGATTGTGGTACTCCCCAAGGTAGGCGTAGCTCCTCTTGGGGATTGGTGCCACCTGCGTAGAGCCGGTGGCCAGGGGTAGTTGCTGCCGTTTGGCCCCCAACTCTTGGGGTTGGGGGGTGGTCCCACGACGTAGACGCTGCAGCTCCAGGACCTATTCACTCTGTTGTTCAGCATGGCAAGGCATCTAGCGCCGACCAGAAAGCGGCCGACGAATTTGTGCGAAAATTTGAACAATTGGTGATCGATGAAGGCTACGTTGCACAGCAAGTTTTTAATTGTGACGAGACTGGCCTTTTTTGGAAAAAGATGCCTCGCCGTACCTTCATCACAGTAGAAGAGAAAAAAAATGCCAGGCCACAAAGCCATGAAGGATCGCCTTACACTTGCCCTTGGTGCCAATGCCAGTGGGGATTGTAAAATCAAGCCCCTGCTGGTGTACCACTCCGAAAATCCCAGAGCATTTAAGGCCCACAAAATATTAAAAGAAAAACTTCAGGTGCTATGGAGGGCCAATGCCAAGGCCTGGGTTACCAGACAATTTTTTGTTGAGTGGGTCAATTTGGTTTTTGGCCCTGCTGTTAAGAGGTACCTAGAGGAGAACAATCTCCCCATCAAGTGCCTCCTCATTCTTGATAATGCACCTGCCAGTGGCGGTGCCTTGGGGGGGTTTTAGCCCCCCAAAAAAGTGGCCAGCCCCCCCATTAGCCCCCCCAACTGATATGAGCAAATTGAAAATTTAAAACACTCATTGAAATAATTTTATTAAGTGGAATTTTTAATTGCCAGGGCTAAAGATTTGTCAGCCATCAGTACTAGCCCTACCATTAACCCCCCTCCCCTTCTGAAATGAGGATAATATATGTGTATTATCATATTACTATTAGCCCCCCCAAAAATTTGCTCAGCCCCCCCTTAGCCTCCCCAACTAAAAATTCCTGGCGCTGCCGCTGGCACCTGCCCACCCGCCCGGCCTTGAAGATGATATCCTGGAGGAGTTCTCATTTATTAAGGTACTGTACCTCCCACCTAACACCACCTCTATCCTCCAGCCCATGGACCAACAAGTCATTTCGAACTTTAAGAAACTACACGAAACACTTGTTCAAGAGGTGTTTCGACATCACTGAAAACACCCAGCTTACCCTTCGTGAGTTTTGGAAGCAGCACTTCGATATTGTTGTTTGCCTCAAGATAATCGTCATGGCTTGGCAGGAGGTGACCAGGCGTACCCTTAATGCGGCTTGGAGAAAGCTGTGGCGTGATGCTGTTGCCCCACGAGATTTTGAGGGGTTTGAGGTGGAGTTGGAGGGTAAAGTTGAGCCTGAAGTTAACGAAATTGTTTTGCTGGGAAAGTGCATGGGGCTTGAGGTGAATGACGAGGACACCGACGAGTTGATTCAGGAGCACCACGAGGAGCTTTTGACGGAGGAGTTGAGGGAGTTGGAGGCGATGCAACACATGGCAGTGCAGGAGGAGTTCAGTAAAGATGAAGAGGAGGCAGCCATTATTCTGACAGCCTGAATAAAAGACATTTTAGGAAAATTCTATGAAGTTTCGGAATTTGTTGAAAAGAATCGCCCAGAAAAAGTGTTCACTAGTCGGGCTATCGCTCACTATGATGATGTTTGCCTTGCACATTTTCGAAAGATTGTTAAAAGCCGACAAAAGCAAATGACCTTGGGTCGGTTCTTCACAAAATGCCAGGCAAAAACCACTGCTGAGAGTGAACCTGAACCGAAGAAGGCAAAAGGTGACAACGATAGCAGTTAAAACGAGAAAAATTAAATGAAAAAAAAAAAAAAAAATTTATTCTTTACATTGTGTTTAACTCTCATTTTTATGTTTATTGTGCAGTAATTTAATTCTAACATATAATTGTTACAGGTTTTGATGCATTTTCGTAATTTATAAAAAAAATTATGTCCGATTTTTAAGGGGCTTGGAACCGATTAGGGCATTTGTGGGATAAAAAGCGTTTCTACTTACGAAATTTTCACGCTACGAAACGATTTCCAGAACGAATTAATTTCGTAAGTAGAGGTACCTCTGTATAATGGAGTGCTCCAGGGAGCAGTACTATCACCAGTGCTAACCAGTTTATAAATGGTCTTCCCACACCAGACCCAGAGGACTGGAAATATGTGGTAGTGATAATTATTGAGACAGTACACTCAGATATTGCAATGAAAGCCATGATGACCCAATGGGTAAATGACAAGACTCAAGACGAGATTGGATGTGCTACTTGTACAGGTGAAGGAGTCCTAATTATGGGAAGATGGCCTTCTTAGGTTTGAGAGAATTTTTTGAAGAAATGACCAGGAGGAATTCATGAGTACTACCAACATTGGGAGGGGAGGGGAAATCTTTTGATTCCTGTACAGCTATCAAGTAGAAAAAAAAAGTTAAAAGGTGCAGATGGGGAGATGATATTGGAAGAAACGGTAGTAAAAGCAAGATGGGCATAGTATTTTAGGGAGTTGCTAAATGTGAAGGAGGATAGGGAGGGAAAGGTGGTTGCAGTGGGAAGCACCAAGAAAATTACAGTGATGAATGAGGAAAATGAAGGAGAAGTAAGGAAAGATGAGGTGAAATCAGTTATTAAAATGATGAAAGGAGGTGGGGCACCTGAGTTAGATCGGTGTCATGTGGAGTGTCTAAAAAAGGGAGGTACTGTGATGGACTGGCTGGTGAGGTTGTTTAATGTTTGTCTAAAAGAGGGTAGAGTGCTGGAAGACTGGAGGAGTGCCTGTATAGTTCCACTTTACAAGGGAAAAGGGGACAAGTGTGAGTGTAGTAGTTTCAAAGTGATCAGTTTGTAGAGTGTAATTGGGGAGGGTTTTGATTGAAAGGAAGAGTAAAGGAACAGAGGGAGTAATTGGTGAGGAACAGTGTGGGTTTAGGACAGGTAGAGGTTGCATAGGTCAAATTTTTGTGGTAAGGCAAATTTGTGAGAAAACTGTAGGAAAAGGTCAGAATTTTTTTGGGCCTTTGTGGATTTAGAAAAGGCTTATGACTGGGTAGACAGGAAGACACTGTAGGAGGTATTGCAGATATATGGGATAGGAGGAAAGCTATTATGAGCAGTCAAGAGTTTTTACGAGTATGACAAAATTTTGAAAATAATAGAAATGTTTTGGAAAGAAATTAAAAGAGGAAGAGGAGTCAAATCAAGTAGAGAGGAAAAGGTAAAAGGTGGAGATGGAGAGATGATAATGGAAGAGAAGGCAGTGAGAGGAAAGTGGGCAGAGTATTTTAAGGAGTTGCTAAATGTGAAGGAGGATAGGGAGGGAAAGTTAGTTGCAGTGGGAAGCACCAAGAAAATGAGAGTGATGAGTGAGGAAAATGGAGGAGAAATAGGGAAGGATGAAGTGAAAGCAGCTGTTAACCTCTTCACTCCGGGGCACATTGCACGTCTGGCAGCATTAGCTGCCCGACGTGTGATGTTGCGTCATAATAATCGCATTATAGAAAATAAAGTCAGTGCTCAATCGTTCGTTCTCTTTCACCCGTGTATTTTGATAACCATAGAAAATTGATGAAGCCAGTTTAGAGAGAATGGAAATTACGTAGGTACGACTACAATAAATATAATCAAGATGGCGACATCGGCATCATCAAGTACCCACTCGCTCCTCATGCCGCCTACGTAGGCGTCACCGTATGGATGTGGTTAAGATGATGAGAGCAGGTAAGACACCTGGGTTGGATGGATGCCATGCAGAATGTCTGAAGAAAGGAGGTACAGTTATGGTGGACTGGCTGGTGAGGTTATTTAATGTTTGTTTAAGAGAGGGTAGAGTGCCGGAGGACTGGAGGAGTGCCTGTATTGTTCCACTTTACAAGGGAAAGGGGGACAATTGTGAGTGTAGTAGTTTCAGAGGGATCAGCTTGTTGAGTGTAGTTGGGAAGGCTTATGGGAGTATCTTGATTGAGAGGATTAGGAGAGGAACAGAGGGAATAATTGGTGAACAGTATGGGTTTAGGACAGGTAGGGGCTGTGTAAATCGGATTGTGGTGAGATATGTGAGAAAGCTATAGGTAAAGGTAAGGATTTTTTTGGGATTTTATGGATCTGGAGAGAGTGAGTGGTTCGAGGTAAAGGTGGGACTTTGTCAAGGATGCGTTATGTCGCCCTGGCTGTTCAACTTATACATGGATGGGGTGGTGCGAGAGGTAAATACAAGGGTAGTGGGCAAGGGATTGGAGATGGTTAAAGAAAATGGAGAAAAGTGGGAGGTGAGCCAGCTGTTGTTTGCAGACGACACTGCGCTTGTGGCAGGATCGGAGGAGGGATTGAGGAAGTTGGTGACAGAGTTTGGGAGAGTGTGTGATAGAAGAAATCTGAAGATAAATGTGGGTAAATGTAAGGTGATGAGATGTACACGGGGTGAAAGTGGCAGTAGACTGGAAGTAAGCATTAAGAGAGAGCGACTGGAGGAAGTGGATAGTTTTAGATACTTGGGTGCAAGTGTAGCAGGAAAAGGTGGAGTGAAGGTGGAGGTAGAATGTAGATTGAGAGAAGCGAATAAATGCCTCGGTGGATTAAAAAGTGCAATGAGGAATAAACATTTGGGAATGGATGCTAAGAGGAGACTGTATGAAGGAGTGATTGTGCCAACAACACTGTATGGGGCAGAAACATGGAACATAAGCGCAGTGTTGTCAGCAAACAACAGCTGGCTCACCTCCCACTTTTCTCCATTTTCTTTAACTATCTCCAATCCCTGACCCACTACCCTTGCATTTACCTCTCGCACTACCCCATCCATGAATAAGTTGAACAGCCAGGGCGACACAACACATCCTTGACGAAGTCCCACCTTTACCTCAAACCACTCACTCTCTCCATTTCTAATCCTGACACAAGCTCTACTACTCTCATAAAAACTCTTGACAGCTCCTAGAAGCTTTCCTCCTATCCCATATACCTGCATAACCTCCCATAGTGCCTTTCTGTCTACCCTATCATAAGCCTTTTCCAGATCCATAAAAGCCCAAAAAAACATCCTTCCCCTTTCCTATAGCTTTCTCACATATCTGTCTTACCACAAAGATCTGATCTACACAACCTCTACCTGTCCTAAATCCACACTGTTCCTCACCAATTACTCCCTCTGTTCCTCTCCTAATCCTCTCAATCAAGATCATCCCATAAGCCTTCCCAACTACACTTATCAATCTAATCCCTCTGAAACTACTACACTCACACTTGTCCCCTTTTCCCTTGTAAAGTGGAACTATACAGACACTCCTCCAGTCCTCCGGCACTCTACCCCCTCTCCAGCAAACATTAAATAGCCTCACCAGCCAGTCCACCATCACCATACCTCCTTTTTTTTAGACATTCTGCATGGCATCAATCCAGACTAGGTGCCTTACCTGCTTTCATCATCTTAACAACTGCCTTCACTTCATCCTTCCTTATTTCTCCTCCATTTTCCTCACTCATCACAGTCATTTTCTTAGCATTTCCCACTGCAGCTATCTAACCCTCCCTATCCTCCTTCGCATTTAGCAACTCCCTAAAATATTCTGCCCATCTTCCATTATCATCTCTCCATCTGCACCTTTTACCTTTTCTTCTCCACTTGATTTGCCTCCTCTTCCTCTCTTAATTTCTTTCCAAAACATCTTTTTATTACTTTAAAAAATTTCTGTCATACTTTTACCCCACTTCAAATCTGCTCTCCTCTTTGCCTCCTTTACCTTTTGCTTTACTTCTCTTTTCTTTTCTTTGTACCTCTCATATGAGTCCCTCGTCCTATTTTGTAACCAATCTGTGAAAGCTTGCTTCTTCTCTTCTACAACCTTCTTTGTTTCCTCATCCCACCATTCACTACCCTTCCTTCTATTTCCTCCTGTCCTTCTTGTTCCACACACCATCCTTGCACACTTTGTGACTCCCTCCTTGAACCATCCCCATTCCTCCTCCACACCTAGCTCTACTCTATCCTTCACTCCCTCCCACTCTGGTCGGAAAACTCCCAGACCCTCTTATGCCTTTACTTTTTTGTTTAGGAATGTCCCCTGTGGGGCTACAAGGAGAAGGATGCCTAGTCCCACTCCCCGTCCCTTTCTTCTCGCCTCTTATGATCCAAGTGGAAATACATGGTAGCAGTATACAACTACAATATATTTAATCAAGACGCCGACATCGGCATCCTCACGTACCCACTTGCTCCTCATGACTCCTATGTAGGCATCATCATATCGAAGGGGTTAACACACTACACTTAGAGATATTGAAGTTCATTTGCCATTTCACCGACCATGTGAAGAATTTGTTAAGATCATCCTGCAGAATGTCTGCATTGTCTCCTGACCTAATTAGGCATCCTACTTTAGTGTCGTCCACAAACTTACTAACATCACTATTTATCCTGTCGTCTAAGTCGTTTATGTACATAATGAACAACAAGGGACCCCACTAGTAACATTGCCCCACCTAGATTTTACTCCATTTATGGTGACCCGCTGTTTTCTGTTTCTAATCCAAGCTCTAATCCATTCTAACACTTTTCCTCCTATGCCATGGGCTTTGATTTTATTTAGTAGTCTCTGGTGTGGCACCTTGTCAAACGCTTTGCTAAAGTCAAGATAAATAACATCGTAATTATGATAAACTGACGCCTTATACACTTTAGTGTAAAAGAAAAGGATAGAAGATTAGTCACACATGACTTACCCTTGGAGAAACCATGCTGTGAATCACAAATTAAATTATGTCTTTCAATTTGTTCTCTTGAGTCTATTTACTATTACTGATTCAAGCATTTTACCTATAACCGATGTCAAACTGATTGGCCTGTAGTTGCATATAGACAATCTATCTCCCTTCTTAAAAACAGGAACAACGTTTGCTTGCCTCCAAGCAGTAGGCACAAAACCAGTGTCTACTGATTTATTAAATATTCCAGTTAACTGGTCGCAGATTTCAAATTAGCATTCTCGGAAAAATTTCATCTGGACCCGGGGATTTTTCAGCTTTAAGTCTTTCAGTCTGCTTGACTACTACTTTACTAATGCTGATATTAGATAGACAATTTTCTTCATCCCCTCTGAAAATCGGATCGCAGTCAGGTACTTATCTAACCTCTCATTAGTAAACACCAATAGAAAATAACTGTTAAACTCCTCACTCATTTTTTCCTCTGGTTCTATCATGACATTTTCATCGTTTTTAATTCTTTCTTTATTGTTTGTTCTATAGAGATGAAAGAAACCTTTTGGGTTGCATCATGCTTGACTAGCAACCTTAATTTCATAATTACATTTCACTGTACGTGTATTCTTTTTGACCAGCTTTGCCATTTTGTTACATCTTGATCTAAGGTGTGTTTCCCAATTTTTTATTTTTATGTAAAGTCTTCTTTTCATTCCAGCACTGTATGGGGCAGAAACATGGAGCATAAGAGAGGAAGAGAGAAGGAGTTTGAATGTGTTTGAGATGAGGTGTCTGAGAAGTATGATGGGGGTTACTAGGCTAGATAGAGTGAGAAATGAGGAGGTGAGGAGGACAACAGGGGTGGAAAGGGAGTTGGGAGATAGGGTTGATGAAAGAGTATTAGGATGGTTCGGACACATGGAAAGAATGAGTGAAGAAAGACTAGTAAAAGAGGTATGGAAGGCAGATGTGGGGGGAGTGAACATGAGGGGACGTCCTAGGATGAGGTGGATGGATGGGGTGAAGGGGGCTTTGGGGAAGAGGGGAATGTCTGTTGAGGAAGGACGGGAGAGAACAGAAGACGGGTGAATGGAGAATGGTTGTATATGGATGATGTTGTGATTGCATGAGGTGGAATGGACGGGGGGATGGGGGATGAGGTAGTATGTGTGAGCAAAATTTGACACAGCCCAAAGGAATTTCTCCCTGTCTTCTTCTTTTATGCATGGGGGGACGGAGAGGGGGGGGTCGCCGATTTAATGAAGCGGCCTTGCTGTGGATGTGCTGTGTCTTGCGACACTGCTTCTGACCCAGGGCAGTGGACAAGGTGCAGGGATGACCCGTCATCCAGGAGGTGCTAAGATAAGAGGGAGGGTGGAGGGGGCGTGGAGTGTATTTAGGGATGGAGTGGGTGGGAATGATTTTATGCCTTTTCCTTTTTGGCTACCTCCATGTTTCTGCCCCATACAGTGCTGTTGACACAATCACTCCTTCATATAGTCTCCTCTTAGCATCCATTCCCAAATGTCTATTCCTCATTACACTCTTCAATCCACCAAGTCATTTACTTGCTTCTCTCAATCTACATTCTACCTCCACCTTCACTCCACCTTTTCCTGCCACATTTGCACCCAAGTATCTAAAACTAGGACCATAAAAAAGTAAACTAAAATATAGATACTAGTTTACAAAGCTCTTGAGGATAAAATGCAGTAGAATATAGTGGAGGAGTACAAGAAATGGTTAAAAAAAAAACAGAGGTCAAGGGTCGTGAATATAGTTATGGCATAGGGAAGTAGTGCCATCACCATACCTAATCATAAGGAAGATCCAGATAGGTAGCTAATGATAATTTGTAAACATTCTTCACACAGAAATAAAGAAGTGAAATAAATGTGAAACCGGGTACATACATACATACATATACCAAAGGCTTTTTCACCCTACACGGGGGGGGGGGGGGTAGCCAAAAAGAAAAAGGCATAGAAACCACTCCCACCCATTCCATTTCCTATATATTCCACTCCCCTCCACCCTCCTCACTCCCTCTCATCTTGGCACATCCTGGATGATGGGTCATCCCTGCATCCTGTCCACTGCCCTGGGTCAGAAGCAGTGTCGCAAGACACAGCACATCCACAGCAAGGCTGCTTCATAAACTCGGCAACCCCTCCTCTCCATCCCCTCATGCTGAAAAGGAGAAGACAGGGAGAAATACCTTCGGGCTGCGTCAAATTTTTCTCATACATACTTCCTCACCCCCCATCCCCCACCCACTCCCCCTCATGCATCACAGCATCATCTATACACGACCCCTCTCCATTCATCCCTACCTTCTGTCCTCTCCCATCCTTCCTCAACAGACATTCCTCTCTTTTGTAATGCCTCTTTCACCCCATCTATCCATCTCATCCTAGGCCACCCCCTCATATTCACTCCTGCCACCTCTGCCTTCCACACTTCTTTTACTAATCTTTCTTCACTCATTCTTTCCATGTGTCCAAACCATCCTAATACTCTTTCATCAACCCTATCTCCCAGTTCTCTTTCCGCCCCTGTTCTCCTCCTCACCTCCTCATTTCTCACTCTATCTAGCCTAGTAACCCCTATCATACTTCTCAGACATTTCATCTCAAATGCATTCAAACTCCTTCTCTCTTCCTCTCTCATGTTCCATGTTTCTGCCCCATACAATGCTGTTGGCACAATCACTCCTTCATAAGATAAAACTCGATACGGAGAGATACAAAGATGGGTCACCACAAGCATAGCTCCCTTCCCGTATATTAAAACTAGGTAAATATAACCTCCTCTTAGCATCCATTCCCAGATGTCTATTTCTCATTACACTTTTCAATCCACCTAGGCATTTACTTGCTTCTCTCAATCTACAGGTAAATAGGAATATAGACTAGGCCTATAGATATAGAAAATGGCACCTATGCCATTGGCACTTGCAAGTACCCCACATATAAAAAGAGGGTTGCCAAGATAAGAGGGAGGGTGGAGGGGTGTGGAGTGAATTCAGGGATGGAATGGGTGGGAATGATTTTATGCCTTTTCCTTTTTGGCTACCTCCCTTGTAAGGGGGAAAAAGCCTTGGTATATGTATGCATGTTATAACGCAACAATTGTGCCCTCGTTCAAACCCCTTGTATCATGTAAGTTTATTTTTTTATTCATACATATACCAAGGGGTTTTTCCCCCTTACAAGGGAGGTAGCCGAAGTCAAAGGCATAAATCCACTCCCACCCATTTCATCCCCACATATTCCACTCCCATTCACCACCCCTCCCTCCCTCTTTTCTTGGCTCCTCCTGGATGACGGGTCATCCCTGCATCTTGCCCACTGCCCTGGGTCAGAAGCATTGTAAGAAGACACAACACATCCACAACAAGGCCACTTCATTTAATCTGTGACCCTCCCTCTGTCCCCTCATGCAGAAAAAGACAAGATGGGGAGAAATCCCTTTGGGCTGCATCAAAATATCATTCACACATACTCCCTCTCCCTCCCCATCCACCACCCACTCCTTTCCATGCATCACAGCATCATCCATACACAACCATTCTCCATTCACCCCTATCTTCTGTCTTCTCCCTCCTTTCCTCCCTGAACAGACATACCTCTCTTTCCCAACCCATCCATCTCATCCTTTGTCATCCCCTTATATACACACCTTCCACCTCTGCCTTCCACACCTCTTTTACTAATTTTTCTTCACTCATTCTTCCCATGTGTACAAACCATCCCAATACTCTTTCATCAACCCTATCTCCCAACTCCCTTTCCATCCCCACTCTCCTCCTCACCTCATTTCTCATTCCATCAAGCCAAGTAACCCCTACCATACTACTCGGGCATTTCATCTCAAACACATTTCAACTTTTCCTTTCTTATGTTTCATGTTTCTGCCCCATACAGTGCCATCAGCACAATTGCCCATTTATACAATCTCTTACCATCCTTTCCCAAATGTCTATTTCTCATTACACTTTTTAATCTCCCAAGGCCTGTACTGGGTTTTCTCAATTTACATTCTACCTCCACCTCCATTACTCATACTCCCTTTTCTGCCACATTCGCCCCCAAGTATTTAAAGCTATCCACATCCTCCAGTCTTTCTCCCTTAATACTTCCAATTTGCTGCCATCCTCTCCCCTTGTACATCTCATCTCCACACTTTCACCCACATCTTCAACTTCCTTCTTTTGCACACCTTCCCAAACTGTCACTAATTTCCTTGATCCCTCCTCTGATCCTGATACAAGCACAGTGTCATCAGCAAACAAAAAATGGCTTATCTCCCTCTTTTCTCCATTTTCTTTAACCATCTCCACTCCCTGGCTCATTAACCTTGCATATACCTCTTGCATCACCCCATCCATATATAAATTGAATAGCCATGGTGACATGACACATCACTGGTGAAGTCAGAGCACTTGCTCTCTCTATTTCTAATTCTAACATGGGCCTCACTACTCTTGTAGAAACTTGACAGCTCTTATTTTTGTATTTGTGAATAAGTAAAAGTACCGTATATTTCCGTGTATAAGACGACCTTTGTGTAAGACTTGGTACAAAATTAGAGCAAATTTTTATTAACTTATCTCATATCAGTAGTATAAGACGACTGCTAATTTATAAAAGCATCAGTGTATCAAACCTACCGTACAAAAAGAATTGTTTTGATTACGTTTATCAGCTGTTTTTTCCGCTTTTATGTAAATAAATAAAGAAATAAAGTTTTATAATGTTTTAAGTTTTAGAAGTAATGTAATGTAATTTCATTGAAAATAAAGGTTTTAGAAATACGTTTGATGTGTAATATTGATGATGATTAGAAATTAAGTTTTATAATTTTATAATTTTTAAATTTTCTATGTTTTAAATGCAACTACTGTGGAGGAGGAATGGGGATAGTTCAAGGAGGGAGTCATAAAATGTGCAAGGATGGTGTGTGGAACAAGAAGGACAGGGGGAAATAGAAGAAAGGGTAGTGAATGGTGGGATGAGGAAACAAAGAAGTTGTAGAAGAGAAGAAGCGAGCTTTCACAGATTGGTTACAAAATAGGACGAGGGAGTCATATGAGAGGTACAAAGAAAAGAAAAGAGAAATAAAGCAAAAGGTAAAGGAGGCAAAGAGGAGAGCAGATGTGAAATGGGGTAAGAGTATGACAGAAAATTTTGAAAGTAATAAAAAGATGTTTTGGAAAGAAATTAAGAGAGGAAGAGGAGGCGAATCAAGTAGAGAAGAAAAGGTAAAAAGTACAGATGGAGAGATGATAATGGAAGAGAAGGCAGTAAGAGGAAGATGGGCAGAATATTTTAGGGAGTTGCTAAATGTGAAGGAGGATAGGGAGGGAAAGATAGGTGCAGTGGGAAATGCGAAGAAAATGAGTGATGAGTGAGGAGAATGGAGGAGAAATAAGGAAGGATGAGATGAAGGCAGTTGTTAAGATTATGAAAGCAGGTAAGGCACCTGGTCTGGATAGATGCCATGCAGAATGTCTGAAAAAGGGAGGTACAGTGATGGTGGACTGGCTGGTGAGGTTATTTAATGTTTGCTGGAGAGAGGGTAGAGTACTGGAGGACTGGAGGAGTGCCTGTATAGTTCCTCTTTACAAGGGAAAAGGGGACAAGTGTGAATGTAGTAGTTTCAGAGGGATTAGCTTGTTAAGTGTAGTTGGGAAGGCTTATGGGAGGATCTTGATTGAGAGGATTAGGAGAGGAACAGAGGGAGTAATTGGTGAGGAACAGTGTGGATTTAGGACAGGTAGAAGTTGTGTAGATCAGATCTTTGTGGTAAGACAGATATGTGAGAAAGCTATGGGAAAGGGGAAGGATGTTTTTTGGGCTTTTATGGATCTGGAAAAGGCTTATGATAGGGTAGACAGAAAGGCACTGTGGGAGGTTATGCAGATATACAGGATAGGAGGAAAGCTTCTAGGAGCTGTCAAGAGTTTTTATGAGAGTAGTAGAGCTTGTGTCAGGATTGGAAATGGAGAGAGTGAGTGGTTCGAGGTAAAGATGGGATTTCGTCAAGGATGCGTTATGTCGCCCTGGCTGTTCAACTTATACATGGATGGGGTAGTGGGAGAGGTAAATACAAGGGTAGTGGGCAAGTGATTGGAGATGGTTAAAGAAAATGGAGAAAAGTGGGAGGTGAGCCAGCTGTTGTTTGCGGACGACACTGCGCTTGTGGCAGGATCGGAGGAGGGATTGAGGAAGTTGGTGACAGAGTTTGGGAGAGTATGTGATAGAAGAAAGCTAAGATAAATGTGGGTAAAAGTAAGGTGATGAGATGTACAAGGGGTGAAAGTGGCAGTAGACTGGAAGTGAGCATTAAGGGAGAGCGACTGGAGGAAGTGGATAGTTTTAGATACTTGGGTGCAAATGTGGCAGGAAAAGGTGGAGTGAAGGTGGAGGTAGAATGTAGATTGAGAGAAGCAAGTAAATGCCTTGGTGGATTAAAGAGTGTAATGAGGAATAGACATTTGGGAATGGATGCTAAGAGGAGACTGTATGAAGGAGTGATTGTGCCAACAGCACTGTATGGGGCAGAAACATGGAACATAAGAGAGGAAGAGAGAAGGAGTTTGAATGTGTTTGAGATGAGGTGTCTGAGAAGTATGATGGGGGTTACTAGGCTAGATAGAGTGAGAAATGAGGAGGTGAGGAGGAGAACAGGGGTGGAAAAGGAGGTGGGAGATAGGGTTGATGAAAGAATATTAGGATGGTTTGGACACATGGAAAGAATGAGTGAAGAAAGACTAGTAAAAGAGGTATGGAAGGCAGATGTGGAGGGAGTGAATATGAGGGGACGTCCTAGGATGAGGTGGATGGAAGGGGTGAAGGGGGCTTTGGGGAAGAGGGGAATGTCTGTTGAGGAAGGACGGGAGAGGACAGAAGACAGGGGTGAATGGAGAATGGTTGTATATGGATGATGTGATTGCATGAGGTAGAATGGGTGGGAGGATGGGGGGTGAGGTAGTATGTGTGAGCAAAATTTGATGCAGCCCGAAGGGATTTCTCCCCGTCTTCGCCTTTTATGCAATGGGGGGGACGGAGAGGGGGGGGTCGCCGATTTAATGAAGCGGTCTTGCTGTGGATGTGCTGTGTCTTGCGACACTGCTTCTGACCCAGGGCAATGGACAAGGTGCAGGGATGACCTGTCATCCAGGAGGTGCTTAGACAAGAGGGAGGGTGGAGGGGTGTGGAGTGTATTCATGGATGGAATGGGTGGAAATGATTTTATGCCTTTCCCTTTTTGGCTACCTCCCTTGTAAGGGGGAAAAAGCCTTGGTATATGTATGTATGTAAATAAACGTTTTATGTACTGTAAAACAAAATTGTTATTTTCAGTCTTAAAAATTACTGAAAAGTTAGCGAAAGAAAAAGGTTGCTATGAATGCAACCAGTGCTCGATGTTTACATTTTTTTCAGCTGTGTTAAATGTGTTTACATAGAGTAGTTAAAAGTACCGTAATTTCATTAATATAGAATTATTCCTCGAATTTATTAACAATTGCAATTTACTATAAAGATATGCCAATAATATATAAGGTAAATATGGTTTAATTACCTTTATTACCAGTTCTTATCATAATGTGAATCATTTTCTGTGTATCGGTGGTTATTGGCAGGCTAGCCTACCAAGTCATTGCACGTAGGATTCAAGGTCTGATTTTTATAATGGTAGTATAAGATGACCCCCAATTTTAAGGGGTGAATTTTTGGATTTTAGGGTCGTCTTATACATGGAAATATACGGTAGTTACATATTTTTGCATTTCACCTATATTTCATATCCAGTGTAAGAAAGTACCCGATAAATAAGGCAGAAGTAAGCTGACAAATGGATTGATAGAACTTCAAATCATGGCCAGGTTTGATACAGTAAATAAAAAACAACAACAGATTGTGAGTTTTTCTCCTCCTCCTATCCTCCTCCTCCTCCTTCTCCTGACCAAAGTTAGTTTGTTATTTGGAACCCACTGTATGGGTTTCTTACACAGACTTGCTTTGGCCTATGTGTTTAGAAGAAACACTGGAGTCTTATATAAAGCACTTGGTAAAATAAAAACTTTGGTTTTTGTTCTATAAACTTTAGGTGAGAGATTGAAGTTCTACAAATACTGGTATAAACAGCATAGTATAGTCATGTTTCTGCATTACTATTCATTCTGCTTGTAATATTTCATGTTTGTTTATAATTTTTTCACAGTGGGGCTGAGCGAAAACTGCCATTTGGTGATCTTCAACAAAAGGTTGCTCTTTCTAAAACTTTTGGTACTATAAGGAATGTTACCTCATCTTTGCGAACTGCAACTGTTAATGCAGCTGTTTCAGCAACGGGCCAAGTAAGGTCTTCAGGTTTGGTATGAATATTAGAGTATATGTTTCAGACTACTAAGTTTTATTAATCAAAAGCATAATTTAATTAGACTTTCTTGACTATATTTCAATGAAAGTTATATTTTCAGAAAGGGCGAGCACGTCGAGATGGTCGAGACAAAGAGAGATATGAAAAACGGGTTCTTGATGAACTTAGTAAAATGTTTAATGAATCCAATTCGTTCTATTTCTCGTTTGAAGGAGATTTAACAAATTCTCTTCAGCGACAAAGTTCAGAGACATACAATTTAGATCTTCCACTATGGAAAAGAGCTGATGATCAGTTCTTTTGGAATAAACACATGTTGCATGAACTGATAGACGAAAATGTAAGTAGTAAGATATTTGTATATATAAAGTTATCTTTTATATAATCTCTTGATTACATGATGCAAAATATTTGTTGTGATTTCTTTTTTCCCTTGAAAGTGGACATGTAATTAGTTGGCTTATTTCTTGATCATTATCTTATTCAGGATCCTCTGTTTGATCCATGGATTGTCCCTGTTATCCAAGGATTTGTTCAAGTGGAAACTGTTCCACTGGAAATGGTTGGTGAAACTAGGCTGCTATCACCTGATGATGAAATGAATAAGGTAATATTAAGCTTCTCATTAAGGTTTGGTGGATATACACTCATCCCTCATTTTAATGGACAAAAAGAGGGGAACATCAGTCTGTTAATGCCAATTGTCTGCAGTTACTGACATTCTGTCTGTTGTGGCTAATATCAACAACTACAGTATGAAAGAAAGAGGAATAATATAGTACTTTACTTTTAATCAAGCACACCATCCAATCTGACAGTGTAAAATACCTGTACGCTGTAAATAGACATTATAATACAGTAAATTCAGCATTTTTAGTTCCAAATCGGCTCATCTTTAGTGTGGCCACAACTGTCTGCAGTAAGTAGGACTTAAAGGGCTATCAAACTGGGCTATTTTTTCCCTCCCACATCTTACCTCCAACCTCCATTTGAAAAACTAGAATATGACATTTCTTACAGGAATCTAGACTTCTCTAAGGACATTTCAACAGTATGTCTAACATTCATATAGGTTTACAATCTGTTAAAGCCTATGGAAGCCCAGTGTGGTAACCCCTTTACAGACAGTTGGCTGCAACAGATTTTATTTGTTGCTTCCAATATCCATTGAATGGAGGTCTGTTAAAATAAGGATTGAGTGCACTTAGCAAATTTAGCATTTTGAGTTGCAAATTTTGAGTTAATGATACTTTATTATACTGCAATTGTCCCTCCATTATGCCGTCCTCCAACCCTTATACTGTCCTGTACCACTTATATGAATGTTCATTTCCTTTTTTCACCGAACCCTGTGGTGGGGGAGAAGAATACTGCTACCAAGTGCCTCCACTTGAGTTGTAAAAGGTGACAAAAACGGGATGGGGATAGGACTAGGCATCCTACTCTCTGTAGCTCCAAAGGGGACATTCCTAAAAAAAGCAAAGGCATAAGAGGGTCTGGGAGGAGTTTTCCAACCAGAACCCTAAGGTTTGGGTCTTTTAATGTACATGGATGTGGTACAGATGAGAATAAAAGGGAAGAGATAGGTAATATGTTTGTGAGAAGATGGATGTGTTGGCATTGAGTGAAAATAAATTGAAAGGAAGGGGGGAGTTTGAGTTGGAAGTGTAGTTGGGAGGGTGTTAGGAGTGAAGAGAGGATGAGAGAGAGAAGGTGTAGCTATACTAGTAAGTGAGGAAATAGGTAAACATGTGGTGGAGTGGAAGGTTTCTTCAAAGTAAATGTTGATGAAGGTGAAACTGGGAAAGGAAATGTGGGTTTTTGTAAGTACATATGGGCCTGGTAGTGAGAAGAGGGAAGAGGAGAGGGAGGCTTTTTGGATAGATTTAAATGAGTGCATAGAGGGTTTAGGGAGAAATATCAATGTAGTGGTATTGAGAAATCTTAATGCTGGGGTAGGAAATGAACCAATAGATGGAGTGGTTGGTAAGTGTAGAGTTCCAGGAAAATATTGTATTAGAGAGTTGATGGTTGAAATTTGTTTGGAAAGAGAGTTAATGACAGCAAATACAGTGTAAAAAAGTGTCAAGCATAAGTACACATGGGAGAGGGTGGTGGATGGAAGGGTGGTAGATAGGGCTTTAATGGACTATATAGTGGTAACCAGGAGAAGAGTATGAAGAGTTTTGGATGTACATGTTCTAAAGGGAGAGAGTGGGGGAATATCAGATAATTTTTTGATGGAAGGTAAGTTGAGAGTGGAGGATAGATGTATAAAGAAGAAAAGGACAGAAAGTAGGGAGGTGCTTAGAGTAAACTGCTTAAACAAGAAAGAAAAGGAGGAGGAGGAGTACAAGAAGAAGCAGAGAGAAGAGTTTGAGGGATTGAAGGATAGAGTAAAACTAGGAATGGAGGAGGAATGGGGATGGTTCAAGGAGAGAATCATAAGGTGTGCAAAGATGATGTGTGGAACAAGGAGGACAGGAGGAAATAGAAGGAAGGGTAGTGAGTGGTGGGATGATAAAGCAAAGAAGGTTGTAGAAGAGAAGTGAGCATTCACAGATTGGTTACAAAATAGGATGAATCATATGAGAGGTACAAAGAAAAGAAAAGAGAAGTAAAGCATAAAATAAAGGAGGCAAAAAGGAGAACAGATGTAAAATGGGGTAATAGTATGACTGAAATTTTTTAAAGTAACAAAAAGGGGTTTTGGAAAGAAATTAAGAGAGGAAGAGGAGGCAAATCAGGTAGAGAGGGAAAGCAAAAAGATGCAGATGGAGAGATGATAATGGAAGAGACAGCAGTAAGAGGAAGATGGGCAGAGTATTTTAGGGAGTTGCTAAATGTGGAGGAGGATAGGGAGGGAAAGGTAGTTGCAGTGGGAAACACTAAGAAAATGACCATGATGAATGAGGAAAATGGAGGAGAAATAAGGAAAGATGAGGGGAAAGTAGTGATTGAAATTATGAGAGCAGGTAAGGCACCTGGGCTAGATGGGTGTCATGTGGAGTGTCTATAAAAAGGAGGTACAGTGGTGGTGGACTGACTGGTGAGGTTTAATGTTTGTCTGAAAGAGGGTAGATTGCCAGAGGACTAAAGGAGTGCCTGTATAGTTTCACTTTACAAGGGAAAAAGGTAAAAGTGTGTGAGTAGTAATTTCAGAGGGATCAGTTTGTTGAGTGTAATTGGGAAGGCTTATGGGAGGGTTTTGATTGAGAGGATTAGTAAAGAAACAAAGGGAGTAATTGGTGAGGAACAGTGTGGGTTTATGACAGGTAGGGGTTGCAGGAGTCACATTTTTGTGGTAAGGCAGATATGTGAGAAAGGTTTAGGAAAAGATAAGGATGTTTTTTTGGCCTTTATGGATTTGGAAAAGGCTTATGACAGGGTAGACAGGAAGGCATTGTGGGAGATATTGCAGATATATGGGATAGGAGGATAGGAGATTTTTATGAGAGTAGTAGAGTCTGTTAGAATTAGAAATGGAGAGAATGAGTGGTTTGAGGTAAATGTGGGACCTCACCAGGGATGTGTCACCTTGGCTGTTCAATTTATACATGAATGGGATGGTGCAAGAGGTAAATGCAAGGGTATTGGGCTGGGGATTGGTGATAGTTAAAGAAAATGGAGAAAAATGGGAGATAAGCCAGTTGTTGTTTGCTGACAACACTGATCGTGGCAGGATCAGAGGAAGGATTAAGGAAGTTAGTGGCAGAGTTTGGGAAGGTGTGCAATAGAAGAAAGTTGAAGATAAATGTGGGTAAAAGTAAGGTGATGAGATGTACAAGGTGAGAAAGTGGCAGCAAATTGGAAGTGGGTATTAACCATTTCGGTATGATGACGCCTACGTAGGTGTCATCATGAGGTGCAAGTGGGTAAATGAGGATGCAGGCATCGGCGTCTTGATTGTATATATATTTTTTGTAGTTGTACGTGAGTTACCACTGGATTCTGTGAACTGGTTTGATCACATTTTCTGTGTTCAGAGTAAAAGAGAATGAGTAATTCAGTAGTGACTTTATATTTTATATTGCGAGTAGTGTGATGAATTGTACATATTTCAGCCGATGCTGCATGTGAGAATTTGATTTGTACTGAAGTGAAGGGAGAGAGACTGGAAGAAGGGGATAGCTTTAGGTAATTGTTTGTGATTGTGGCAGGAAAGGGAGTGGCTGTGGAAGTAGAATGTAGATTGAGAGAAGCAAGTAAATGCCTTGCAGGATTAAAATGCGTAATGAGAAATAGATATTTAGGAATGGATGGTAAAAGGAGATTGTATGAAGGAGTGATTGTGCTGACAGCACTGTATGGGTCAGAAACATGGACCATAAGAGAGGAAGAGAGGAGTTTAAATGTGTTTGAGATGAAATACCAGAGAAGTATGGTAGGGGTCACAAAGTTGGATAGAGTGAGAAACAAGGTGAGGAAGAGAGTGGGGGTGGAAAGGGAGTTGGGAGATAGGTTTGATGAAAGAGTATTGGGATGGTTTGGACACATAGAAAGAGTGAGTGAAGAAAGACTAAAAGAGGTGTGGAAGGCAGATGTGGAAGGAGTGAACATGAGGGGGTGGCCAAGGATGAGATGGATGAATAGGGTAAAACTGGTATTGGGAAAGAGGGGAATGTCTGTTGAGTTAGGAAGGGAGAAGACAGAAGATAGGGGTGAGTGGAGAATGGTTGTGTATAGATGATGCTGTGATGCATGGAAGGGAGTGGGTGGTGTGGAAGGTTGTATCCATACTTTGGAGGCGATGTGAGTAGCAGAGGAAGTAAAATGTTGTTTCGTTCTATGGATTTACTCTAGTAAGTTGTAGCTAGTTGTCTTGTGCAGAGCCAGTCGTGATCTGTGCTAGGAAGCAAGGCAACTGACCATGAAGGCTGTGACTATTGCCATTACATCTATTTTTGGTCATACAGTAATATTTACAATGTGACAGAAATAGGTATTTACATGGTTGTGAGATACACTCAATATTAAATAAAAACACATACAGTTATGATACATAGAAGGACATGACATATTTTAATAACATATATATACATACATATACCTAAGGCTTTTTCCCCCTTACATGGGGGGTAGCCAAAAAGAAAAAGCATAGAAACCACTCCCACCTATTCCATCCCCTGCATATTCCACTCCCCTCCACCCTCCTCTCTCCCTCTCATCTTGACACCTCCTGGATGATGGGTCAGAAGCAGTGTCGTAAAACACAGCACATCCACAGCAAGGTGGCTTCATTAATTCGGCGACCCCCCCCTCTCTGTCCTCTCACGCAGAAAAGGAGAAGATGAGGAGAAATCCCCTCGGGCTGCGTCAAATTTCTTGTACATACTTCCTCACCCCCAATCCCCCACCCACTCCCCCTCATGCATCACAGCATCATCTATACACAACCCTTCTCCATTCACCCCTATCTTCAGTCTTCTCCCATCCTTCCTCAACAGACATTCCTCTCTTTTGTAATGCCCCTTTTACCCCATCCATCCATCTCATCCTAGGACGCCCCCTCATACTCACTCCTTCCACCTCTGCTTTCCACACTTCTTTTACTAATCTTTCTTCACTCGTTCTGTCCATGTGTCCAAACCATCCCAATACTCTCTCATCAACCCTATCTCCCAGTTCCCTTTCCACCCTGGTGCTCCACCTCACCTCCTCATTTCTCACTCTATCCAGCCTAGTAACCCCTATCATACTTCTCAGGCATTTCATCTCAAACACATTCAAACTCCTTCTCTCTTCCTCTCTTATGTTCCATGTTTCTGCCCTGTACAGTGCTGTCGGCACAATCACTCCTTCATATAACCTCATCTTAGCATCCATTCCCAGATGTCTTTTTCTCATTACACTTTTTAATCCACCAAGGCATTTACTCGCTTCTCTCAATCTACATTTTACCTCCACCCCCACTCCTCCCTTTCCTACCATATTTGCACCCAAGTATCTAAAACTATCCACTTCCTCCAGTCTCCCTTAATGGTCACTTCCAGCCTACTGTCACTCTCTCCCCTTGTACATCTCATCACCTTAGTTTTACCCACATTTATTTTCAGCTTCCCTCTTACACACCTTCTCAAACTGTCCCTAACTTTCTCAGTCCATCCTCTGATCCTGCTACAAGCGCAGTGTCAGCAAACAACAACTGGTTTATTTGCCACTTTTCTCCATTTTCTTTAACTACTCCAACCCCATACCCACTACCCTTGCATTCACCTCTTGCACCACCCCATCCATGTATAAATTGAACAGCCAGGGTGACATAACACATCCCTGACGAAGTCCCACATTTACCTCAAACCATTCACTCTCTCCATTTCTAATCCTAAGTTCCTAACACAAGCTCTATTACTCTCGTAAAAACTCCTGACTGCTCTCAACAGCTTTCCTCCTATCCCATATATCTGTAGCACCTCCCACAGTGCCTTCCTGTCTACCCTGTCATAAGCCTTTTCCAAATCCACAAAAGGCCAAAAAACATCCTTACCTTTTCCTATAGCTTTCTCACATACTGTATCTGTCTTACCACAAAAATCTGATCTACACAACCCCTACCTGTCCTAAAACCACACTGTTCCTCACCAATTACTCCCTCTGTTCCTTTCCTAATCCTCTCAATCAAGACCCTCCCATAAGCCTTCCCAACTACACTCAACAAGCTGATCCCTCTGAAACTACTACACTCACACTTGTCCCCCTTTCCCTTGTAAAGCGGAACGATACAGGCACTCCTCCAGTCCTCCGGCACTCTACCCTCTCTTAAACAAACATTAAATAACCTCACCAGCCAGTCCACCATAACTGTACCTCCTTTCTTCAGACATTCTGCATGGCATCCATCCAACCCAGGTGCCTTACCTGCTCTCATCATCTTAACAGCTGCTTTCACTTCATCCTTCCCTATTTCTCCTTCATTTTCCTCACTCATCACTCTCATTTTCTTAGCGCTTCCCACTGCAACTACCTTTCCCTCCTTATCCTCCTTCACATGTAGCAACTCCCTAAAATACTCTACCCACCTTCCTCCCACTGCCTTCTCTTCCATTATCATCTCTCCATCTGCACCTTTTACCTTTTCCTCTCTACTTGATTTGCCTCCTCTTCCTCTCTTAATTTCTTTCCAAAACATCTTTTTATTACTTTAAAAAATTTCTGTCATACTCTTACCCCATTTCATATCTGCTTTCCACTTTGCCTCCTTTATCTTATACTTAACTTCCCTTCTCTGTACCTCTCATACGATTCCCTTGTCCTAATTTGTAGCCAATCTATGAAAGCCTGCTTCTTCTCCTCTACACCCTTCTTTGCTTCCTCATCCCACCATTCACCACCCTTCCTTCTATTTCCTCCTGCCCTCCTTGTTCCACATACCATCTTTGCACACCTTATGACTCCCTCCTTGAACCATCCCCATTCCTCCTCCACTCCTAGCTCTACTCTATCCTTCACTACCTCCCTCTCCTCTCTCAGCTTCTTCTTATTCTCATTCTCATTTTCTTTATCATTTAAGCAGTTCACTCTAAGTACCTTTCTACCTTCTGCCCTTTTCCTCTTTCTCCACCTATTCTCCATTCTCAATTTTCCCTTCTCTGTACCTCTCATACAATTCCCTTGTCCTAATTTGTAGCCAATCTATGAAAGCCTGCTTTTTCTCTTCTACACCCTTCTTTGCTTCCTCATCCCACCATTCACTACCCTTCCTTCTATTTCCTCCCGCCCTCCTTGTTCCACATACCATCTTTGCACACCTTATGACTCCCTCCTTGAACCATCCCCATTCCTCCTCCACTCCTAGTTCTACTCTATTCTTCACTACCTCCCTCTCCTCTCTCAGCTTCTTCTTATACTCATTCTCCTTTTCTTTCTCATTTAAGCAGTTCACTCTAAGTACCTTTCTACCTGCCCTTTTCCTCTTTCTCCACCTATTCTCCACTCTCAATTTACCTTCACCAGAAAATGATCTGATATTCCCCCACTCTCTCCCCTTATAACATGTACATCCTTAATTCTTCCTACCATACTCCTGATCACCACTGTATAGTCCATTAATGCTCTATCTGCCACCCTTCCATCCACCACCCTCTCCCATGTGTACTTCTGCTTGACTTTCTTCCTAAACACTGTATTTGCTATCATCAACTCTCTTTCAAGACACATCTCCACCATCAATTCTCCACCACAATTTTTACCTGGAACTCCATACTTCCCAATCACTCCATTTATTGGTTCATTTCCTGCCCAAGCATTAAGGTCTCCCAATACAACTACATTGACATTTCTCCCTAATCCCTCAATGCACTCATTTAAATCTACCAAAAAAGCCTCCCTTTCGACTATGCTCTTCTCACTACCAGGCCCATACGCACTTACAAAAACCCACATCTCCCTTCCCAGCTTCACCTTCATCCACATCAACCTTGAAGAAACCTCCCTCCACTCCACTACATACTTACCTATTTCTTCACTTACTAGTATAGCCACCCCTTCTCTACCTCATCCCCTCTTTACTCCTGAGTACCTCCCAACTACAATTCCAAACTCACACTCACCCCTCCCTTTCATTTTAGTTTCACTCAAAGCCAGCACATCCATCTTTCTTCTCACAAACATGCTGCCTATCTCTTCCCTTTTACTCTCATCTGTACCACATCCACACACATTAAAAGACCCAAACTTTAGGGTACTGGTTGGAAAACTCCTAGACCCTCTTATGCCTTTACTTTTTTTTGGAATGTCCCCTTTGGGGCTACAGGTAGCAGGACTCCTTATCCATTCCCCCGTCCTGTTTTTTGTCGCCTTTTACAACTCAAGTGGAAAGACTTGGTGGTAGCATTCTTTTCCTCCTCCACAGGGTAGGCAAAAAAAGGAAATGAATATTCAGAGAAATTGTACAGGACAGTAACAAGGGGTTGGGGGACAGCATAACGGGACAGTCGTAGCATAAAAGTGTCATCATTTCTCTATGAACAGAGTTTCCTCTATGACAGACAAAATTATGTGTGGCTCTGGTCCGTAGGGACGCCCCATATAGACCCGAAAGTGTCAACTGCATGCTACTTTGCCACAATAACATGCAGCCAATACCCCAGACGGGGTGAAAAGTAAAATATAAAGATAATTCCTTCTGTGGATGTATGCTTCTCAATAGTCGCATCTTGTGCAGACCAGGTGTCCTAAGAGGTAAAGGTTAGGTTGGCCTAATTCCAGTTAAGTGGCCTCTGGTCTGGTTCTGGTTATACATGACGTTCAAGAGCCGCTTGGTGCTGCTGCTGCAAGATATGTGATGTTGTATGCTTAATATCTATCTTCTCATATTGTGACATCCTGTGATGTGTATTTGTGATGTCCTGTGACGTGTAATATATCTTCTGTCAACAGTGCTCGGTCCAGCTAGCAGTCGCTACCCTCAGCGATTTGCTCAAAGAAGATAAATTTATTATAATTACTTAAATCTAAGGACATGTGGAAAGTAGATACATTTCCGTTCACCGAGAAGATATGATCTTGGGGGACATCTCCGGATATGATGGATTTCTTGAAAATAATTTCTAATGGAACAACAATCTCATTTTTCATTTTCTTTAAGATTCTTGGATGCCAACCATCAGGCCCTGTTATAGCTTCTCTATACACCTTTTAATTTTTTCTTTTGCTATATTTACCGTAGTAAGTTTATCCTAGACTTTTCACAGGTTTCAGTTTGGAATTCACTTTAGGTGTTTCATTTACAAATACTGAGCTAAAATAGTTGTTTAAAATATCACACATTCCTTCATTTGAATATTCAAGTTGACTGTCAGCAGAAAATAGTGGGCCAATGTGATTCCTAATAACCTTTTTATCTCTAATGTAACTATAGAATTCTTTGGGTTTATCTGCGATATTCATTTCGTTTTGTCGTTTTATTTTTTTATTGCCTTTTTTAAATCTCTGTATTATTACATAACTTTAATAGTCATTAAGTGAACCTGATAAACCAACTAATCGAGAAAAAGACAGAATACTCTATACCTGTGTTTAGCTTTTGTAGATTATGAGAAGGCCTTTGACTTGGTAGGACAAATAGCAATACTAAACTCGCTACGCAAGCAGGGTACAAACGAACAGATTGTAAGAGTTTTAGAAAAGATTTATGTGAAAGGTACTGCTATAATTCGACTACATAAAGATATAGAAAAGATCAAGATCGAGAAAGGAGTATGGCAAGGTGATACAATTTCACCTAAATTATTTACAGCTTGTTTGGAAGATATTTTCAGAAGATTGGGTTGGAAAAAGAAAGGTTTAAAGATTAATGGTGAATATTTGAACTACCTAAGATTTGTGGAAGACATCATTTTTATTTCAGAAAGAGCAGAAGACTTGCAAGATATGGTGAGTGATCTAATCAACAAAAGTTGCAAAGTAGGTTTAAAAATTAATAAATGTTTAATTTTATTCATTTTTAAACCTACTTTGAGACCAAAGTAATGTTCAACACGAAAGTTCAAAGTAAAGAGATTGTATTTGATGGTGAGAGTCTTGAAGAGGTTGAGGAGTACAATTATTTAGGGCAGATGGTGAAAATGACTAAAGATCATGATAATGAAATAAAAAGACGCATTACAATTGGTTGGAAAGTGTTTGGTAAGTACAATAAAATCCTGAGAGGCTCTCTGCCTTTATGTTTGAGATGTAAGGTTTACAATCAATGCATTCTACCAGCAATAATCTACGGGTGTGAGACATGGAAACTAACGAAGGCAATGGAAATAAAACTAAGGACAACACAGAGGAGAATGGAGTGATCAATGATGGGAATAACACTGAGAGACCGAAAGAGAGCAAGTTAGGTGAAAGAGCAGACTAGAGTGAAAGATATTGTAGAGGCGGTAAAAGAGAGGAAATGGAATTGGGCGGTAAGTTAATGCGAACGACTGATGAGCGATGGAGCACTTGTATTTTTTATAAACCTGTCTCTTTTTAGCAATACTTTTTTCAGTTTCTTTGTCGAGTCATTTTGGGCAAGCCTGATTTTGGGGGTTGGCGTCTCCTTAAACTGGATGTAAGTATGAATCATCTTAGTAAGTGTATTTTGAAATATTTCCCACATCTGATCTACAGGTCTTTCACTTAGTATTGCCACCCAATCTGTAAGCTGAAGCTCGTGACATAGTCCTATGAACTGAGCTTTACAATAATCGGGTATTTTAGATACACAAGTATCTATTCTAAATTTTTTTTAGCAATTTGAATCTAAGTTGTGATTGCTATTTGCAATAGTTTCACCAACTTCTATATCATTTATCATGCTTTCACGGCTAGTGATCAATAGATGAAGTAAGTGTGATGTCCTGTGATGTGCAATAAATCTTCTTTCAGTAGTGGGGGATAGGGGGGGGGGTGAGGGAGTATGTGTGAATCATATTTTGATGCAGCCCAAAGGGATTTCTCTCTGTCTTCTCTTTTTCTGCATGAGGGGACGGAGAGGGGGGTCACAGATTAAATGAAGTGGCCTTGCTGTGAATGTGCTATGTCTTGCTACATTACTATTACTTCTGACCCAGGGTGGTGGGCGGGATGCAGGGATGGCCCGTCATTCAGGAGGAGCCAACAAAGTTGTGTTTACAGTGATGCATTGCTTATGACCCAGGGTAATGGGCATGATGTAAGGATGACCTCATCCAGTAGAAGCCAAGAAAAGAGGGAGGAAGGGAGGGATGGTGAATGGGAGTGGAGTGGGTGGGGATGAAATGAGTGAGAGTGGAATTGTCTTTTGACTTTGGCTACCTCCCTTTTAAGGGGGAAAAAGCCCTTGGTATATGTATGTATTTACCTTGTTGTATCTTACAGGAAGGGGAGCTATGCTTGTAGTGTCCCGTTTTTCTTGCAGTGTCTGGTTTGCTCTTAAATTCACATATAATTTTTGCACACACTATTGTTTCATCCAGTTTGTTCCAGACATCCACCGCTCTGTATATACCTAGCTGTATTATATGGGAAGGGGAGCTATGCTCACAGTGACCCGTCTTTGTATCTCTCAGCATCTAGTTTGTTCTTAAATTCTTGTATGGTTTTTGCATACACTATTGTTTCGTCCAATTTGTTTCAAACATCCATCACTGTATGGAAAACTATTTTTTCCAGATCTCTTCTATAACTGTCCTTTTTAAGTGTCTTTTCATGTCTTCTTGTTTTTCTTTTATCCCACTTAATAAGTCTTCTCTGTCAAGGACCTCTATGCCTTTCATGATTCTGTAAATGACCAGTAGATCTCTTTCTCTTCTTTGTTCCAGGGTTGGTAGTTCCAGTTTAGACAATCATTGTTCATATGTCAGTTTTGAAAATGTTGGCGTCATCTATGTCATTGCTTTTTGGATTCTTTCTAATTTCTTTATATTCTTTTTTGTACTTGGTGTCATAGCGTTGCAGTGTACTCCAGTGTTGGTCTTATCAGTGTGACTGATATGTATATATATATTTTTTTACCATTACTTCATCCAAGTAATTATAAGCCACCTTTATTGATCTTAGTAAATTGTAGGTTTCTCCAACTATTTTGTTTATATGCTTGTCTGGTGACATGTCTTTGTTAAGGGAGCCTAGTGGGCAATCACTCGAAAAATTTTGGCACATGAACGAATTTTAGGTAAACATTTCAAAAGAATCTCTATAATGTTGTTAACACTTTGACCAAATATTACAGCTCAATTCCATTTTTTTTTTATACAGAGTAAAATAGATAATTTATTGGCAACTTCTGGCAACCCCATTGCATAAAAAAACATGTATATTGAAATAAAACTTATTTTTACTTTCTCCAAACTCTATTATACTACATTTCTTCATGTTGAAGTTCACTTCCCACTTTTTGCTCCATTCCCAGACTTTGTCCAGGTCTCTCTGTAGTGATTCAGTCTTTTTCTGTACTTTCTTTAGTAGTTTTGCATCATCTGCAAAGAAGTTCATATAACATTCTACACCTTCATTACTACAAATTTTATAATACAGAACCTTGTGGGACTCCACTTGTCATTTCTTCCCAATCTGAGTTTTTGTCTCTAAGTACCACCCTCATTTTCTCCTGTTCAAGAAATCTTCAGTCCATTTCAATAATTTTCCTTGTACACCTATTATTTTGAGTTTTCTTAGTAGCTTTTTGTGTGGTACTTTATCAAATGCCTTTTGTGATTCTAGGAAAGCACAATCGGCCCATCCATCCCTTTCTTGCATTATGCCCATTAGCCTCAAGTAAAAACAAATCAAGTTTGTGGCACATGATCTTCCATGTCTAAAGCCAAATTGTTTTGGATCCAATATATTATTCTCTTCCAGATGTGTAATCCATCTATTTTTTTGTTTTTTTTTTTCATTTTTTCACATATTTTAGTTATTGTGCTTGTAAGGAAGACTGGTCTATAGTTTGTTTGGTCTTCCTTATCTCCCCCTTTATGTATTGGTACTATATTTGCATTTTTCCAATCTTGTGGTACCATTCCTTCTTTGAGTGAGTGATCAATTATCTTGTATATTTTGTCCGTTAGTGTATCTATACATTCTTTTATTATCTAATTTGCAATTCCATCTGGGCAGTGTAATTGTCTGACATCAAGGTTCATTATTTGGTCCCTTATTTCTTTCTGTGTCACAACTATTTCATTCATGGCGTGGGGGATCTTTCTACCATTCATCCCAATTTTGTGTTTTTTCAATTGTACATACAAATATACATATACCAAGGCTTTTTCCCCCTTACAAGGGAGGTAGCCACAAAGGGAAAGGCATAAAAACACTCCCACCCATTTCATCCCTAAATACACTCCACACCCCTCCCACCCTTCCTCTCATCTGAGCACCTCCTGGATGACGGGTCATCCCTGAACCCTGCCCACAGCCCTGGGTCAGAAGCAGTGTCGCAAGACACAGTACATCCACAGCAAGGCCGCTTCATTTAATCGGCGACCCCCCCTCTCCGTCCCCCTTTGCATATAAGGAGAGGACGGGGAGAAATCCCTTCGGGCTGCGTCAAAATTTACTCACACATACTACCCCACCCACCCACCCCCCCCGCCCATTCCTCCTCATGCAATCACAACATCATCCATATACAACCATTCTCCACTCACCTCTGTCTTCCGTCCTCACCCTTCCTTCCTCACCCTTCCTTCCTCAACAGACATTCCCCTCTTCCCCAAAGCCCCCTTCATCCCATCCATCCACCTCATCCTAGGACGTCCCCTCATGTTCACTCCCTCCACATCTGCCTTCCATACCTCTTTTACTAGTCTTTCTTCACTCATTCTTTCCATGTGTCCAAACCATCCTAATATTCTTTCATCAACCCTCTCTCCCAAATCCTTTTTCACCCCTGTTCTCCTCCTCACCTCCTCATTTCTCACTCTATCTAGCCTAGTAACCCCCACCATACTTCTCAGACACCTCATCTCAAACACATTCAAACTCCTTCAATTGTACATACAAATATACATATACCAAGGCTTTTTTCCCCCTTACAAGGGAGGTAGCCAAAAAGAAAAAGGCATTAAACCATTACCACCCATTCCATCCCTAAAAACACTCCACCCCCCTCCACCCTTCCTCTTATCTTAGCACCTCCTGGATGATGGGTCATCCCTGCACCCTGTCCATTGCCCTGGGTCAGAGGCAGTGTTGCAAGACACAGCACATCCACAGCAAGGCTGCTTCATTAAATTGGTGACCCCCCCCCCTGTCCGACCCCCCTTGAATAAAAGGAGAAGACGGGGAGAAATCCCTTTGGGTTGCATCAAATTTTTCTCACACATACTATCTCACCCCCCATCCCCCCACCCATTCCACCTCATGCATCACATCATCATCCATATACAACCATTCTCCATTCACCCCTGTCTTCTGTCCTCTCCCGTCCTTCCTCAACAGACATTCCCCTCTTCCCCAAACCCCCCTTCACCCCATCCATTCATCTCATCCTAGGACGCCCCCTCATGTTCACTCCCTCCACATCTGCCTTCCATACCTCTTTTACTAGTCTTTCTTCACTCATTCTTTCCATGTGTCCAAACCATCCTAATACTCTTTCATCAACCCTATCTCCTAACTCCCTTACCACCCCTGTTCTCCTCCTCACCTCCTCATTTCTCACTCTATCCAGCCTAGTAACCCCCATCATACTTCTCAGACACCTCATCTCAAGCACATTTAAACTCCTTCTCTCTTCCTCTATTATGTTCCCTGTTTCTGCCCCATCAGTGCTGTTGGCACAATCACTCCTTCATACAGTCTCCTCTTAGCATCCATTCCCAATTGTCTGTTCCTCATTATACTTTTTAATCCACCAAGGCATTTACTCGCTTCTCTTAATCGATTTTCAATTGTAAATGCAGATTTAAAATGTTTGTTCATAATTTCAGTTATTTCTACATCTATATATTCTTCATTCCCTTGATGCAGTTTCACTATTTCTTGTTTATTTTTTAATTTATCATTTACATACCTGTAGAATAGTTTAGGTCGATGCTTACATTTGTCTATTATGTTTTGTTTTTTCATAGTTTCTTTTTTCTTCCCTGTGTGATCCTTACATTTGTCTATTATGTCTTTTTCATAGTCTCTTTTTTCTTCCCTATGTATTTTTACATAGTTCTTAGTTTGGTATACATTTGCCATTTACCCATTTTCTGTCTATCTTTTCCAAGCTTTGTCTCTTCTATCGTTAGCCTCACTACATTTTTTGGTGTACCAACACTCAATGTACATCCTTTCCAGTTTCTGCTTTGGTACGTATTTATCTGTTCCTTCTTTATAAATTTCTTTCAGTATGTTCCATTTCTCTTCCATCTTTCTTCATTTAAGAAGTTTTCCTAATTTACTTTTTGAAAAAAAATTCTGAGTTTCTCAAAATCCATTTTGTTGTTCATTAGTCTTACTTTTCTGTGTTTTTCTTTTCTTCCCAAAACAGTTTGTTCTTCTAGTTTGAACTCTATTAGTATGTGGTCACTCTTCCCAATTGGTGTCTTGTATTCCATTTTATCTCCAATTTAAGGCTCTGACGTAAATATTAAGTCTAGTCTCAATGGTTCTTCATTGTTTCTATATCTGGTATTTTTCTTTACCTGTTGAGTCATTGTGTATTCAATGGTCATATTCAGTAGTATATTTCCCCAAAGGTCTTCTCCACCTTTCACTGTCATCTCTTCCCAACATGTATCTTTTGAGTTAAAGTCACCCATAATTACTGTTTCCTCCTTTCAGTAATTCATTTAATGCTTACTTTGTGTCTTCCAACTCTGTCCAAGAATGTGGTTTTGGTGCCATATATATTACTACAAATTTTCTACTTTTCATATCACTGTTTTCAACTTTTATCATAATCAATTCCACATTATTTATTTCCTTCTGTTATCTTTGTCACATTTAATCCTTTCTTAGTCAAAAACATGACTCCACCCTGTTTCTTCTTTCTATTTTTCATCCAATGGTTGTATAAACCTTGTCCCACATATTAGGTGGTAGTGGACCTTTTAATTTCATCTCCACAATTTCCATTATAACTGGTTTCTCTTCTGTCAGGTAGTTGTTTAATTAATTTAGTCCTGAAATCATGCCATCTATGTTGGTATACATTATTTTTAATTTTTATCTTTCACCTTTCTTGTTTATTTTTATTTTCTATTTTTATTTATTTATATTTTTATATACCATTTTCTCAGCCTTGGGTATAATACTCTCCAAAAGAAAAAAAAATCAATCTTTTTGGTCTCTGTTCTTTTCTCATTCTTTTTCATTTGCTTCATTTCTTAGTGTCTTTTACCTCTCTTTTTCCTCATCACTCATTTCTTTTTCATCCATACATTTTTGTAATTTTCTCTTTTTTCCAACTTTGCTGTTTTCATTAGTACTCCCACTATAATTTGAGACCTTAATTTTTAGTGGTCTATTTTTTCTTTATAGTATAGTCCCATTTTATGCACTTCAATTTCTTTTTCCATTACTTGTCCCTCCTCTTGTATCTCTTTCAGAATTTCTTTTGCAATTAGTTTTTCCTCTTTTTCTCTTTGATATCTAGCTACATTATGTTTTTCTTTAATACCAATAATTTCATTTATCAATTCTGTAATCTCCTGATTTCTTATATCTTTAAACCTTGATTCTCTTTCCAACTCTAAACCTCTACCTAGTATTCCACTTTCTTTTATAAACCCTGATAAAACATTATTTTCAAATCTGTGATTCAATTTCGGGGTTTCCATATTGCAACTGATTTTTGGTATGACCCCTAATGGTGATTCCACCCTGCTTACATTGTCTTCTCATTGTTGGTTCACTATATTTTTGTCTTTCTTCTTTCTCCATTTTGTGTATTGACCATTAATGTGGAATTACTCTATTTTATCATTTTGGTCACTCAATAAACAAAGCTCCCTATCCTGAAATACAAATACAAAACTAGGTGTTTCCTCCAAACTTACTGAAAAAGCACTGCACTTCAGAGCTCATTCTAGATGTCTGTTCCAGCCTGTGGTTCATGCGTATGTATGTGTTTACATATCCCTGCATCTGTTTACAGAAGGAGCTAAGAAAAGAGGGAAGGAGGGAGAGGTGGGGATGAAATGGGTGGGAGTGCAATTATGCCTTTTGACTTCGGCTACCTCCCTTATAAGGGGGGAAAAACCCTTGGTATATTTATGTATGTACATGTTTACATTGGTCTTTCTATTTCCTCATATTGATGGATGTACAGTGGACATATGCTCTGACTTTGCCACACCCCTTATAAAAGGGAAAAGGCCTTTTGGTGTGTATGTATTTACTTATTGTACCTTGTTATAGAGTGCAGGGTTGGAGCAATGGATTGGATTGACTTGTACAGCCATAGGGATCAATGAGAGGATATCACAATTGTGCACACAACTGGGATACCACTTTCTTGATCCTTGGTATCTCTTTTCCAAGCGTCATAACCTTTACACTTCTCATGGGATCCACCTTACCCGCAGAGGCAAAGATGTTCTTACAAACCTCATTGTGGGAGTTTGTAATGAACTAGTTCCTTTTTTGGGGTAGAAACCCAAAGGGAAGGGGAAATAGAGTGTACTGGGGAAAACAGAGTAGAGTATAGCAATAATGTAGAACAATATGCCAGTATAGGACAAAATATAATTTTAGGATATAATGTCGGTAGAGGACGAAATATTACATTAGGATGTAATGTCAAAGGACAAAATATCACAATGGGATGTAATGACAGTGGAGGACAAAAGATCACGATGGGATGTAATGATAGTGGAGGACAAAATATCATGATGGAATGTAATGATAGTGGAAGACAAAATATCATGGTAGGCTATATCAGTGGAGGACAGAATATAATTTTAGGAAGGGATGTCAGACAGAATGTCATTGAAGGACAAAATATCACGATGGGATATAATGACAATGGAGGACAAAAGATCATGATGGGATGTAATGACAATGGAGGACAAAAGATCATGACGGGATGTAATGATAGTGTAGGACAAAATATCATGGTAGGATATAATGTCTCTGGAGGACAAAATATAATTTTAGGAAGGGATGCCGGACAGAATGTCAATGAACAACGGGTGGCCGGTGTGAAACGCGGTGACATGGTGGATAAAGTGTACAAAAGAGATTGGATGACAGTGAGCGACCAGGTGTCTGTGATGGGGGAAATGTTAATATGGCATTGAATGTCATTGAAGGACCAAATATCAATATAGAGGAAGGTGTCAATAAAGAACATAATTATGATGTAAGCCATGATATTGAAACTCAAAATGTGTCAAAAAGAAATAATCACGAGTTTCTTAAAACCATGTACTTTAATGTTCATAGTATTAGGAACAAATTCCAAGAAATACAGGCGCATGTCAAAAGCAAAAATCTTGATATGATAGGAATAACAGAGACATGGTTAAATGGTAAAAAGTTTGAAGCTGAATTTAATAATGTGGGATTTAAACACTTTCATCAGGACAGAAACCACAAGAAAGGTGGGGGTATTCTGTTATTCGTTAAAAACAATGTCCATGCTTGTGTTTTAGAGAAAGTGAAACAGGCTGCATATGATAGTTTGTGGGTAGAATTAATCCAAACAAATGGACAAAAAATGAATGTAGGTGTAATATATAGGCCAAAGACATTATCATTAGCAGATAACAAACTGTTGTTTCAAGAACTGTGTAGTTTCTGCATCCGGGATTTATTGATAATGGGTGATTTCAATTTTACTGACATTGATTGGATGACCCTTGAACATGGGCATATAGGTAGTCGCTTGATTGATTTTCTCGGTGACAGTTACTTAGTTCAGCATGTAAAAGAGCCCACAAAACATGGAAACTTACTCAATCTATTGATCACTAGCCGTGAAAGCATGATAACCGATGTAGAAGTCGGTGAAACTGTTGCAAATACCGTATTTTTTGGCTTGCAAGACGCTGCATCTTGGAAGACACAGCCTAATATTTGAAAGAAATTTCTAAGAAAAAAAAAAAAGTCATTCTCATACAAGAACACATTCACCATATACCCGACCACTGAACACAAAAATATAAGAAGCAAGGACGACACATATTGGACGTATTGTTTACATTACAAAATCAGTTGTCCGATTTTGTTTGTATGGTGATGATACTGGTTGGTGATTAGTAAATATACTATACATTTTTCATTGTCCAAGGGTGGTTTTATTTTCATGAAAATAAGATAAAAATGTCAAAAATATGGAGGTAGATATATAAAACTCCACTGCCGAATAATTTTTTCGGTAGGTGGTGGTCCAAAGTGTCTTTCTGCTGCTCTTTTCCAGTGTTCTTTGGCATATCGTACAACTTGTAGCTTGTATGCGATAGTATAACTAAACCGTTTTGATGAACTAGCCATGGGTGATAATTTCCAGGACAAAAAATCTTATGACACGTGTGATAGCCTGGTGGTAACTGATAAAGGCACCTGGCATTTGCGTGCGTTCGTGTGTATGTGTGTGTGTGTGTGTTACTATGAGACGAGGGAATGGCCCGTTTTCTCCATACGCCGAGTAGGCTCCAGGAAGGATTATGGTATTGGAAATACTTGTAACAGCTAATTACTGAGTTTACATAATATAAAAGGTTGAATTAAATAGTACTTAAGCTAACATCATAGTGTAATGACTCAACATACAAATCCAGGTCGCTATCGGTCAAATGTCCAAGCTTGCATGAGCCTGGATGTTGCCTTACAATACAGTACAACATTCGTCTTGGAAGATGCATTAGCATTTTTCAGGGTATTTTTTAGGAAAAAAAGTGCGTCTTGTAAGCCGTAAAATACGGTAGCAATCACAAATTAGGTTGAAACTACTAAAAATTAGAGACTTCTGTTTTAAAATACCCAATTTCAGTAAAGCTCAGTTCATAGGACTACATCATGAGCTTCAGCTTACAGATTGGGAGGCAAAATTAAGTGAAAGACCTGTAAATCAGATGTGGGAAATATTTCAAAATATGCTTACTAAGATAATTCATACTTACAACCTTTTTAAGGACAGATGTCCCCCAAATCAGGCTCGCCCAAAATGGCTTGACAAAGAAACTGAAAAAAGTATTGCTAAAAAGAGGCTTATAAGAAATACAAGTGCTCGGGTGCATCTAATGACTATCAAAGTTATGTATTAATACAGAGAGATTTAAAAAAGACAATAAATGAAAATGACAGTATGAAATGAATATCGCTGGTAAATCCAAAGAGAATCCCAAAGAATTCTATAGTTACATTAGAGATAAAAAGGTTGATAGGAATCACATTGGTCCACTATTATCTGCTGACTGTCAACTTGAATATTTAAATGAAGGAATGTGTGATATTTTAAACAATTATTTTAGCTCCGTATTTGTAAATGAAACACCTCAAAGTGAACTCCAAACTGAAACCTGTGAAAAGTCTAGGGTAAACTTGGTATGGTAAATATAAAAGAAAAAATTAAAAGGTGTATAGAGAAACTCAAAGTTAATAAAACACCAGGGCCTGATGGTTGGCATCCAAGAATCTTAACATACATATACCAAGGCTTTTTCCCCCTTACAAGGGGGGTAGCCAAAAAGGAAAAGGCATAAAATCATTCCCACCCATTCCAACCCTGAATACACTCCACACCCCTCCACCCTCCCTCTTATCTTAGCACCTCCTGGATGACGGGTCATCCCTGCACCTTGTCCACTGCCCTGGGTCAGAAGCAGTGTCGCAAGACACAGCACATCCACAGCAAGGCCGCTTCACTAAATCGGCAACCCCCCCTCTCCATCCCCCCATGCATAAAAGGAGAAGACAGGGAGAAATCCCTTTGGGCTGCATCAAATTTTGCTCACACATACTACCTCATCCCTCATCCCCCCGCCCATTCCACCTCATGCATCACAACATTATCCATATACAACCATTCTCCATTCACCCCTGTCTTCTGTCCTCTCCCGTCCTTCCTCAACAGACATTCCCCTCCTCCTTCACCCCATCCATCCACCTCATCCTAGGACGTCCCTTCATGTTCACTCCCTCCACATCTGCCCTCCATACCTCTTTTACTAGTCTTAAAGGAAATGAAAAATGAGATTGTTGTTCCATTAGAAATTATTTTCAAGAAATCCATCATATCCAGACATGTCCCAAGAGAATGGAAGCTAGCTAACGTTACTATCATATTCAAAAAAGGTGACAAAAAGAATCCAAATACTACAGGCCTATAAGTTTGACCTCAATCGTAGGAAAAATTATGGAAACTATCATCAGAGATGCTATCGAACATGATGTAGAAAGTAACTATTTGATAAGTGATACCCAGCATGGTTTCAGATGGAAACGTTCTTGCGTGACTAACTTACTCAAATTCTACAACACAGTTATCTTGAATTATGACAAAAGAAACAATATTGATTTAATGCACCGGGTATCTAGACTTTGCAAAAGCTTTTGATACTGTCCCCCATGAAAGACTACTTACTAAATTATCTTCACACGGAATAAGTGATAGCCTATTAAATTGGACTAATAATTGGTTGAATGATCAAAAACAGAGAATTGTTTTAATGGAAAAACTTCTAGATGGAAAAATGTTACCATTGGAGTTCCTCAGGGTTCTGTTCTAGGGCCACTTCTATTCATAGTATATATAAATGATATAGACCATGGACTAAAATCTACTGTTTCCAAATTTACTGATGATACAAAACTGTGCAGAATGGCAAATGATCTGAAGTCAATTAGATATTCAAGAAGATTTAGATAAATTACAGCAATGGTCTGAAAAGTGGCTAATGAAATTTAATACAAGTAAATGCAAGGTAATGCACATAGGTAAAAATAACAGTAAGTACGATTACAAGTTATTTGGAAATTCGTTAACAAAAGTGGATAGTGAAAAGGATCTCGGCATAATTATCAGTAATGATCTCAAATCATCTAAACAGTGTATTTCAGCCTCTGAGAAAGCAAACAAGATTCAAGGACTGATTGTGCAATCTTTTGACTTCAAAAGTCCATCTCTCATTAACAAGCTATATAAATCGTTAGTTCATCCACATTTGGAATATGCTGTTTCCATAAGTTCACAGAATCTCATTAAAGACATTAACAGATTGGAAAAAGTACAATGGCGAGCCACAAAACTAATTCCAAATATAAAAAATAAATCATGAAAATCGACTAAAACATATGAATCTGTTTTTCTTAAAAAAAGCATAGACTCTGAGGTGACTTGGTACAGGTCTTTAAGATTCTAAAGGGAATTGACAACATCAAAAATGACAAAATTTTCACTGAGAATCAGACAAGAAACAATGGTCTCAAACTGTCTAGAAATAGATTTAGTTTGGAAGTGGGTAGAAAAAACTTCACCAACCATGTAGTTAATGAACAGAATAAACTTCCTACAGAGGCAGTGCAATGTAGTTCAGTTCGAAGCTTTAAGAATCATTTAGATAAACGCCTAAGCAAGATGCTGTAATGACTATCATTTATTTTATATTATATGTTTATTTGTTTTGTTATCATTTGTATGTTTACAAAGGATTACAAAGGTGGAGCATACCGACAGGAGACCTTTTGGTCCATATCTAGGTCGGATGTAAAAAAAAAACTATAATAATGTACATACATACATATACCAAGGCTTTTTCCCCCTTTCAAGGGAGGTAGCCAAAAAGGGAAAGGCATAAAATCACTCCCACCCATTTCATCCCTAAATACACTCCACACCCCTCCCACCCTCCCTCTCATCTGAGCACCTCCTGGATGACGGGTCATCCCTGCACCTTGCCCACCGCCCTGGGTCAGAAGCAGTATCGCAAGACACAGCACATCCACAGCAAGGCCGCTTCATTTAATCGTCGACCCCCCCTCTCCTTCCCCCCTTGCATATAAGGAGAGGACGGAGAGAAATCCCTTCGGGCTGCGTCAAAATTTGCTCACACATACCACCTCACCCCCACCCCCCTGCCCATTCCTCCATAAATAAATGCATAGGTATAGTTAGATAATAAACAAACAGGTGAATAGTAAATAATAATGAATTGACCTAACTAATAATAAATGAAAATCAAAACAGACAAATGATAACAAAACAAAAACAAATAATATGAAATATATTATAATCATTACAGCATCTTGCTTAGGTGTTTATCTAAATGATTTTAAAGCTTCGAACTAAACTACATTGCACTACCTGTGCAGGAAGTTTATTCCATTCATTAACTACAAGGTTGGCAAAGTTGTTTCTACCTACTTCCAAATTGAATCTATTTCTGGACAGTTTGAGACCATTGTTTCTTGTCTGATTCTCATTCAGTGTGAACATTTGGTCACTTTTGATGTTGTCAATTCCCTTTAGAATTTTAAAGACCTGTACCAAGTCACCTCTGAGTCTACACTTTTTTAGAGAAAACAGATTCATATGTTTTAGTTGATTTTTGTATGATTTATTTTTTATATTTGGAAATGAGTTTTGTGGCTCGCTGTTGTACTTTTTCCAGTCTGTCAATGTCTTTAATGAGATTCGGTGAACATACGGAAACAGCATATTCCAAAAGTGGACGAACTAACGATTTATATAGCTTGTTAACGAGTGATGGACTTTTAAAATCAAAAGATCGCGCAATCAGTCCCAGAATCTTATTTGCTTTCTCAGAGGCTGAAATACACTGCTTGGATGATTTGAGATCGTTACTGATAATTACGCCGAGATCTTTTTCCCTATCCACTTTTGTTAACGAATTTCCAAATAACTTGTAATCGTACTTACTGTTATTTTTACCTATGTGTATTACTTTGCATTTAATTGTGTTAAATTTCATTAGCCACTTTTCAGACCATTACTGTAATTTAATTAAATCTTCTTGAATATCTAACTGATTTAAGTGATCATTTGCCATTCTGCACAGTTTTGTATCATCAGCAAATTTGGAAACAGTAGCTTTTAGTCCATGGTCTATATCATTTATATTATTTGTTTGAATCTCATTTATTATTAGTTACATGCTTTGATGAAAGAGTACAGTAAAAGTTCTCTAATCCGGCATCACTGGGACCAAAGGCATGCCAGATACTCAAAAATTCCGGATACAGTAGAAGCCTGATTTAACGAACTAATTCAGCCAAGGTCCAGTCCGCTAAAGTGAATTTTCTGTTAAATTGAGCGAGTGAGCGTTGGTGTAACAGTGTTGCCAGAGCGGATTGTAAAAATGATACGTACCTAAAAATTCCCTAGTGTACACACACACACATACAGTATATATATTATTGTAAGTGAATTATAGGCAGCACAATCATGAATTGCAAACGAACAGCAACGTGCAGTAATTTGTTGCAACGTGTGTGTGTGTGTGTCGTATAACAATGATATGAGGTGTCTTTGAATTTCGGGGAATATTAGTCATAGCTTCGTGTTTGGTTCAATGTACATAATTCTAGCGATTAATAGGACTGGGCAGTTGGTTTTTGGATAGTGAGTGTTATTGTTGTGTTGTTGCAGAAAATGTAGTTTGTTGTTATAGAAGTGTTTTTCGTGGTGATTACTCTCGCGTACTGATTTTGAATTTTCCCATCAACTTACTGTTTCATTATTTTGTTTTCCTATTATACCGTCTATTTCTACTTGAATATATTTCTGCTAGAATTATACTTTATACATATACTGAATTATATATTATTGTATATATACAGTATTATAGTACGTATATACAGTATATATATATATATACAGTATATATATAAATATATATATATATATATTTATATATATATATATTTATATACCTCCAAAATACTAAATTATAAATTTTTCCTTGACTCCACCACCACAATCTGGTAACATTGGACTCTGAGACACGCATGTGAGCAGTTGACGGAAAATGCTCTACTTACCGGACCGTTCCTGCTAAATTGAGCTATTTCCGTAGACACACGTCTGGCCAGATAGCGGAAAATGGTCAACTTAGCGGACCATTTCCGCTAAGTTGAGCATTTTCATTATTGCTATTTGCAGTTCGCTAATTTGAGCTTCTGCTAAATTGATATCCGTTAAATCAGGCTTCTACTGTACTTGAAGGGGTTGCTAAAGTGAGTGAAGGGGTACAGAAATATGTCTACAATCACCCCCTTTATTCACTATTAACCTCTTTACTCCGGGACATATCGCACATCTGGCAGCATTAGCTGTCCGACGTGCGATGTTGCGTCATAATAATCGCATTATAAAAAATAAAGTCGGTGCTCAATTGTTCGTTCTCTTTCACCCGTGCCTTTTGATAACCATAGAAAATATGATGAAGCCAGTTTAGAGAGAATGGAAGTTACGTAGGTACGACTACAATAAATATAATCAAGATGCCGACATCGACATCATCGAGTACCCACTTGCTCCTCATGCCGCCTACGTAGGAGTCACCTTATGGAAGTGGTTAATGTCAGTTAACATATAGTATCACATACCGTAACATAAACAAAGCATCACATGATTGTGGCGTCACCACGCTGATATTGTAAAGTGTGACTGTTTTCAGCAGCTTTTGGGGTATCTGTCCCCTTCATAAACTCATGTAACTTCTTCAATTGGGCCTTGATATTGTAGATGGTTGATGAGCCTATGCCAAATTCGTCCATGAGTATTTTTCTGTTTTCCCCTTTCTCTAAACGTTTGCAAATGTCCACCTTCTGCCTAAGTATAAGCACAACACGTTTCCATTTATCAACCTTGGGCATGATGAAAGTTTAGCTGAACTGAGCGGAGACAAACACAAACGTGGCACATGTGAGACTGAACAGCGTGGGCGGTGGGCTGTGGCAGGTGGTGCAAAAGTGACCCAGACAGTGGTGTGTCTGGTGATGGCGGGAACAATTAAAGCCTCGCGCGGGAAATTTTATCGATTTGTATTTATTTCATATAGATTTTTATAGATTTTAATGCTCGGAAAAACTATGCTGGATACCTGAATGCCGGATAAGAGGGCTTTTACTGTATTAGGATGGTTTGGACACATGGAAAGAATGAGTGAAGAATGACTAGTAAAAGAGGTATGGAAGGCAGATGTGGAGGGAGTGATGAGATGGATGAATGGGGTGAAGAGGGCTTTGGGGAAGAGGGGAATGTCTGTTGAGGAAGGACGGGAGAGGACAGAAGACGGGTGAATGGAGAATGGTTGTATATGGATGATGTGATGCATGAGGTGGAATGGGTGGGAGGATGGGGGGTGAGGTAGTTTGTGTGAGAAAAATTTCATGCAGTCCGAAGGGATTTCTCCCCATCTTCTCCTTTTCTGTATGGGGAGACGGAGAGGGGGGGTCGCCGATTTAATGAAGCAACCTTGCTGTGGATGTGCTGGATCTTGCAACAGCTGCCTCTGACCTAGGGCAGTGGACAAGGTGCAGGGATGACCCGTCATCCAGGAGGTGCTAAGATAAGAGGGAGGGTGGAGGGGAGTGGAGTGTATTTAGGGATGGAATGGGGAGGAATGGTTTTATGCCTTTTCCTCTTTGGCTACCTTCCTTGTAAGTGGGAAAAGCCTTGGTATATGTGTATGTCAATTTATTATTATTTACTATTTACCTGTTTGTTTATTACTTAACTATACCTATGCATTTATGTATTTTATTTATTATTTACATTATTATAGTTTTTATTTATTCATTTATCATTATTATGATTTTTTCGCATCTGACCTAGATATGGACCAAAAGGTCTCCTGTTGGCATGCTCTGCCTCTGTAATCCTTTGTATAAGTGTGGCTCTTTGTATCACCAACTAGTAAAGATTGAAGCAGTCACTGGTTGTCTGCTCTAATTATGTGAAGAAATGGAGGAAAGATAGTTCATGTAGATCTTGGGCCAAGTGTGGATATTTATTGTTAGTGTCTTGGTGCTGCACATCCAGATAGGGATAGAGTTTGTGGGGTTTGAGGACAAGCACTTGGGGAAATTATGCTCTGATGTGTCTCACAGGACCACCACAAGCAGGTAGCTATCATTAGTCCCTGATGGTCGTGAAAAGGGTTAGGATGTCCTTCTTCCTTGCTAAGCCAACTTTTTTTGCAGATAGTGATGCATAAGTTGAGGGAGGATTAAGAAGTCACAGATCTTTTATGTGTGACAAATGTTTAATTACCTGCATATTTATTTCAGAAAAAGGATGCCTATACCCTGTCTTTAATATCACGAAGAAGTCGTCACAGAGCAGGAACAAGGTACAAAAGAAGAGGTGTAGATGAAAGTGGAAGAGTTGCAAACTATGTTGAAACTGAACAGATTATATCATTTTCACATCATAGAGTTGCTTTTCTTCAGGTAAGTTTTAAGGGATATTATTGCTATTGTTATTATTATTATTTATTTGTTTATTTATTATTTTTGTTTTTTTAACCTAGTAAACTCACTGGCTGAGAAGGTTAGGGCAGCGAAGGTCGAGGGGATGGTGGTTCGAATCCTACCACCGGTGAAGTTGAAGCAAGGGCATGGTTCATTAAATTCCACGCTACAAAGCCCTCTGTGAGGGGCACCATCCTAGCCTTCCGGTAGGGGGGAGTTTGTGACATTAAACCATATCACATACATATTTCTTGCTGCATTGCTTTTGACCCAAGGCAGTGGGTGAGATGCAGGGATGACCCATCATCTAGGGGGAGCCAAGAAAAGAGGGAGGGAGGGGTGGTGAATGGGAGTGGTGTATGTGGGGATGAAATGGTTGGGAGCAGATTTATGCCTTTGACTTTGGCTACCTCCCTTGTAAAAGGGAAAAAGCCCTTGGTATAAGTATGTATTTTATTTTAGTCATTATTATTATTTTAAGTATGATATTTTTGTGCTTACAAAATAATAGTAATATGTCTGACTTTGGCTACCTCCCTTGTAAGGGGGAAAAAGCCATTAAACAGCATATGGCTTAAGTAGTGAGAAAAGTGAAGAGAGAAGTATTTCAGATCAATTGAAATGAGTGTGTAGAAATTTCCCTTTTATCTTGTTTCCATGTTGATAAAAGGCATTCCTGCCCTCCACCCAGTGCCTGGGTCAGTCTTCCTGCATTTCTTCTGACCCAGTCAGTAGGTGGGGAGCTGGGATGGCCATCATTACTCCACAAGGATCTTTTCTGCTCTGTGAATTCTTAAATGGATGAAGGGGGAGAATTGCCATGTAATGAAGCAGATTGATAAACCAACTTTGGCTGTAGTTCCCAGCTGTGGAAGTGGTGTATTTTGCTGCATTGCCTTTGACCTGAGCAATAAGTAGGGGAGAAAGACAATCCTTTATCCACAAGGAGCTAAGATAGAAGGGACAACAAATAGATTTAAGATGGGTGCAGGATAGGTGAAGGTTTAGGTGTATGCTTTGACTTGGCCATTCCCCTTATAAAGAGTATAGAGCCTTATGGTATATATATACACACTGTTCACAAACATCACATAACAAGTGCTGGAAGGATTTAGTAAAAAAGACCCATCAGAAAGAACAGTTATGGTAACCATTGATATAAGCAAGGCTTTTGACAAAGGCCCTGGACATGTACTATACAAAAAAAATTACTGGGTCAGACATTTCATAACAACAACAAGAAACTGGTTAACTATTTTTATGGCAGGAAGACAGTACAGAGTAGCTCAAAATAACCAAAACTATTCAATGCCTCAGGGTGCAATACTTTCACCATCATTGTTCAATCTCTTCACAAGTGATTTCTGAACTCCAGAACCAAAACTAAACACCAAAGTTCTCTTGTATACAAATGACTTGACAATAATAATCCAACATAATGAATACAAAATAACAGCAAAGAACACCCATGCAAACTTGAACAAACTAGAACAGTGTCTTAAAAATAATAGAAGCCTCACCCCAGAAATCAACAGTAATGTTGCTTATATCAGGCAGTTATGAAAAAAAACAAAAAAAAAACTATTAGAATTGGGTCTTTTAATGTGCGTGGATGTAGTACAGATGAGAGTAAAAGGGAAGAGATAGGTAGTATGTTTGTGAGAAGAAAGATGGATGTGTTGGCTTTGAGTGAAACTAAGTTGAAAGGGAAGGGTGAGTGTAAGTTTGGGAGTGTAAGTGGGAGGTTATCAGGAGTGAAGAGAGGGTGAGGGAGGGAAGGGGTGGCTATTCTAGTAAGTGAAGAGATAGGTAAACGGGTAGTGGAGTGGAAGGAGGTTTCCTCAAGGATAATGTGGATGAAGGTGAAACTGGGGAAGGAGATGTGGGTCTTTGTAAGTGCATATGGGCCTGGCAGTGAGAAGAGTGTAGAAGAAAGGGAGGCCTTTTGGATAGATCTAAATGAATGCATAGAGGATTTGGGAAGAAATGTCAATGTGATAGTACTGGGAGACCTTAATGCTAGGGTGGGAAATGGTCCAATCGATGGAGTGGTTGGGAAATGTGGAGTTCCAGGAAAGAATCGTAGTGGAGAGTTGATGGTGGAAATGTGTCTAGAAAGAGAGTTGATGATAGCAAATACTGCGTTTCAGAAGAAAGTCAAGCATAAGTACACATGGGAGAGGGTGGTAGATAGAGCACTAATGGATTATGTAGTGGTAAATAGGATTATGATAGGAAGAGTTAAGGATGTACATGTGCTAAGGGGAGAGGGTGGGGGAATATCAGATAATTTTTTGGTGGAAGGTAAGTTGAAAGTGGAGGATAGATGGAGGAAGAGGAAAGGGACAAAAGGTAGGGAGGTTCTTAGAGTGAACTCTTTGAATTAGAAGGAAAAGGAGAAGGAGTACGGAAAGAAGCTGAAGGAGGAGTGGGAGCGAGTAAAGGGTAGAGTAGAGCTGGGTGTGGAGGAGGAATGGGGATGGTTCAAGGAGGGAGTCATAAAGTGTGCAAGGATGGTGTGTGGAACAAGAAGGACAGGGGGAAATAGAAGAAAGGGTAGTGAATGGTGGGATGAGGAAACAAAAAAGGTTGTAGAAGAGAAGAAGCGAGCTTTCACAGATTGGTTACAAAATAGGATGAGGGAGTCATATGAGACGTACAAAGAAAAGAAAAGAGAAGTAAAGCAAAAGGTAAAGGTTGCAAAGAGGAGAGTGGATGTGAAATGGGGTTAGAGTTTGACAGAAAATTTTGAAAGTAATAAAAAGATGTTTTGGAAAGAAATTAAGAGAGGAAGAGGAGGGGAATCAAGTAGAGAAGAAAAGGTAAAAGGTGCAGATGGAGAGATGATAATGGAAGAGAAAGCAGTAAGGGGAAGATGGGCAGAATATTTTAGGGAGTTGCTAAATGTGAAGGAGGATAGGGAAGGAAAGATTGCTGCAGTGGGAAGTGCGAAGAAAATGAGAGTGATGAATGAGGAGAATGGAGGAGAAATAAGGAAGGATGAGGTGAAGGCAGTTGTTAAGATGATGAAAGCAGGTAAGGCACCTGGTCTGGATGGATGCCATGCGGAATGTCTGAAAAAGGGAGGTACAGTGATGGTGGACTGGTTGGTGAGGATATTTAATGTTTGTTGGAGAGAGGGTAGAGTGCCGGAGGACTGGAGGAGTGCCTGTATAGTTCCTCTTTACAAGGGAAAAGGGGACAAGTGTGAATGTAGTAGTTTCAGAGGGATTAGCTTGTTGAGTGTAGTTGGGAAGGCTTATGGGAGGATCTTGGTTGAGAGGATTAGGAGAGGAACAGAAGGAGTAATTGGTGAGGAACAGTGTGGATTTAGGACAGGTAGAGGTTGTGTAGATCAGATCTTTGTGGTAAGACAGATATGTGAGAAAGCTATAGGAAAGGGGAAGGATGTTTTTTGGGCTTTTATGGATCTGGAAAAGGCTTATGATAGGGTAGACAGAAAGGCACTGTGGGAGGTTATGCAGATATACGGGATAGGAGGAAAGCTTTTGGGAGCTGTCAAGAGTTTTTATGAGAATAGTAGAGCTTGTGTCAGGATTGGAAATGGAGAGAGTGAGTGGTTCAAGGTAAAGGTGGGACTTCGTCAAGGATGCGTTATGTCGCCCTGGCTGTTCAACTTATACATGGATGGGGTGGTGCGAGAGGTAAATGCAAGGGTAGTGGGCAAGGGATTGGAGATGGTTAAAGAAAATGGAGAAAAGTGGGAGGTGAGCCAGCTGTTGTTTGCGGACGACACTGCGCTTGTGGCAGGATCGGAGGAGGGATTGAGGAAGTTGGTGGCAGAGTTTGGGAGAGTATGTGATAGAAGAAAGCTAAAGATAAATGTGGGTAAAAGTAAGGTGATGAGATGTACAAGGGGTGAAAGTGGCAGTAGACTGGAAGTGAGCATTAAGGGAGAGCGACTGGAGGAAGTGGATAGTTTTAGATACTTGGGTGCAAATGTGGCAGGGAAAGGTGGAGTGAAAGTGGAGGTAGAATGTAGATTGAGAGAAGCAAGTAAATGCCTTGGTGGATTCAAGAGTGTAATGAGGAATAGACATTTGGGAATGGATGCTAAGAGGAGACTGTATGAAGGAGTGATTGTGCCAACAGCACTGTATGGGGCAGAAAGATGGAACATAAGAGAAGAAGAGAGGAGTTTGAATGTGTTTGAGATGAGGTGTCTGAGAAGTATGATGGGGGTTACTAGGCTAGATAGAGTGAAAAATGAGGAGGTGAGGAGGAGAACAGGGGTGGAAAAGGAGGTGGGAGATAGGGTTGATGAAAGAATAGTAGGATGGTTTGGACACATGGAAAGAATGAGTGAAGAAAGACTAGTAAAAGAGGTGTGGAAGGCAGATGTGGAGGGAGTGAACATGAGGGGACGTCCTAGGATGAGGTGGATGGATGGGGTGAAGAGGGCTTTGGGGAAGAGGGGAATGTCTGTTGAGGAAGGATGGGAGAGGACAGAAGACAGGGGTGAATGTAGAATGGTTGTATATGGATGATGATGTGATTGCCTGAGGTGGAATGGGCGGGTGGATGTGGATGGGGGGGTTGAGGTAGTATGTGTGAGCAAAATTTGACGCAGCACGAAGGGATTTCTCCCCGTCCTCTCATTTTATGCAATGGGGGGATGGAGAGGGTGGGTCGCCGATTTAATGAAGCGGCCTTGCTGTGGATGTGCTGTGTCTTGCGACACTGCTTCTGACCCAGGGCAGTGGACAAGTTGCAGGGATGACCTGTCATTCAGGAGGTGCTAAGATAAGAGGGAGGGTGGAGGGGTATGGAGTGTGTTCAGGGATGGAATGGGTGGGAATGATTTTATGCCATTTTCTTTTTGGCTACCCCCCTTGTAAGGGGGAAAAAGCCTTGGTATATGTATGTATGTATTAGAATTGAATGACCAGATCCTTCCATTGGAAAAGAACCTTAAAATTCTTAGCCTCGCTTGATACTCGTATGAATTTCAGCTCACATGTCAAAAACCAAATAGAAAAAATCAACAAAAAACAAATCTACTTAAATCCATTGTAAACAGTGACTTTGGACAACAGAAAGAAACTCTGATAACTATCTGCTGCTTCTGCCGATGCTGCTTTTATGATAAACAACCTCCATCCTTGTGTGGTGAAAGCAGGATCTGTCTCCCACAGATACAGTTTATTGGCACCTCTATCATCAATGACTGTGGTCAACTACACTTTTATATATGTTTTAATGAAGCCTAATACAGAAGTTCATTTATCCTACTATCTGCTACAGTCTGTTCAAAATTGAGGTTTTGTACATGTGCTGATTTGGGTGGCGGGGACCTGGTACCTCTCAGGCATAGGATGGCTGATCTTAAGGGGGTACGCGACACCTGGAGGTCATTTTCTAAAATATTTAGAGTAAAGAGCTGAAACTTCTCAGGTAAATAGGTATCCATATTGCCTACATTTTAGGTGAAGCAGAATGATGTATGTACACATGTACACATGTACGTATACCAGTAGCGACATTTAAAAGTGCACAACACCATAATACGTGGACCAATTTGTTTTATGTTTTGGCTATGATTAGTCAGTAGGCACACCTAGGGCCGGTCATTGAGTAATTGAACAATTTCCTTTATACTTTTGCATACAGGCATTTCAATTTTAATGTCTGGCAAAAATCGTGAAAAATACAATTTTTTTGCTCGTTTCCACTATTACTCCGAATTCTTTCATCCTATTCAAAATATTCGAACGATCGGCCCTAGCAGTTACTAAAAGTAATATTCCCTGTAAGTTTCATCTAAATCTGATGTATATTAGATTTTTTATGATTAAAAAAAAGTAGAAAAATATCGAACGGAGATATGGCAACTTGAAATATGAATATATCTGTAACTTGCTTATAGTTTCACCAATTTGACTGATTTTTTCATGGCTTAATTCTTATTATATAATAAGTAAGTACAGTAAAAATTATCAACATATTTTAATTATAAGTACTTTAAATACTGAAAAACTAAAGTATAAGTATGTCACAGTAGTGACGACGCACAGACGACAACATCATATAATTTGCTTTTTTGCACCTTTGGCGGTTTCTTCATATGAAACCTCTCTGCTGGGGGTCTTCAGGGTATCTAAATCATTGGAAAGAGGTTTATTTTCCAGTAGTGGGCACCTTCTCTTTCCTCATCAGATTCCCCTCGCCAATCTATGTTGGTAGGGCACCCCCTCCAGCATCATATGATGTCCCTTCTTCTTTCTTCTCCCTGTATAGCCTTGATCTTTTTCCTCTTGCTTTCTTCTTTGGATTTAATCTTCCTCTTTGAATTGTTTAGTCTAATGTTGTCCTTTACCTCTGTCACCGTCACAGAGGTGCAGGTGAGGGCGGTGGTGGAGTGAGAGGTGGTGAGATCTTTAGTCGTCTTTGACTGCTTGCCATCTTTAACTGCTGTTTTTTGTCATTGTGATGTTCTTTTGTTCTTTTTGCTACCCATGATGACTGTACTAAAGAGTAATATGTACTAGCTAAAGTAATAGATTGCAATGAGAGCTCATGAGACATGCGTACTTCCCTTTTCAGAGCTATCCGGTAACTAACGCTTAGTTTCGCACAAAGTTGGCGAAATATTCTCCCTCCACCTTCCTCCCTTCCCCTCCACAATCGTATTGGCCGTTGATACACTGGGCGAGTGTAAATTCAATCAAATTTCAACGTTATTCGCTGCGCCTGAAGGTCCTAAGTGGCACGCCTCCCTCTAGTGTGGGTTGCGCCTTTAAAACTGTCCCTTTAAACCTCACCCAGGACCTTTAAATTGCGCGCGGCTGGAAAATTATTTGTCGGGATTTATTTCTAAGTGGTATACGAACATTTTGAACACAGTTTTGAAAAATGCCATATCTTGACCAAATTCACCCCCCCAGGTGTCGCGTACCCCCTTAAGAGTGAGAATGACAGTCTACAGCTCATCCATGATACAATGCTGCTTTTTGGTTTTCTTTTCTGCCATCACCTCTGCCAGATGAATGTAGAATGCCTTTGCCCTTGGACCTATCCCGCCTGAAGTCGTAAAGGTTATTGGAGTGAATGAGCCTTGGTCTACATTCTGTATATGTTCCTTGTACATCCTGATTTTCTCATTCTCATTCCAGGAGTGGGATACCTCAATAGTTAGGTTATTGTAATGGGGCTATTGGATCAAATGTTCGCATATCAAGGCCAGTTATCTCCATGTCCAGAAACCACTTATGCTGACATCCACTTTTGCTTCATGTGATGTGTTGGAAGTATGGTGCCTGAAGGTCTCCCCTCCTAGTGGGAGTAATGTTGGTTCAATGGTCACATCCTTGCATACCTCCTGAAGCATTTGCGCAGTGAGATCCCTTATCTCGTCATGTCTCATGTAGATGAATCCAGCCTGCTTACATATCACTGCATGGTTTGGATCAAACTGTGTACCATAGGAACATCTGTTAGACAGCCTTTCCAGTGTCCATCCATACCTCAAGGCCATGGCATCCCAGAATTCTCTGTTGTTTAGGTTGAATCCCTTTGCCCTGATTGGTAGTGCTGTCAGCCAATTGGATGCCCCATTTTCCTGTGCCATTGCTTTCTTTTCATATGATTCAATAGCTGATATAATAGGGTGCAAAGCTCCTCCCTCAGCCTCACTTCCCTGTCCTATGTTATGTTTCTTCTAATTTCTCTGATTTCATCTTCGTTAGTCTCCTGTTGGTCTTGTGAAAAGTTTGTCAAGGAGGATGTAAGTTTCAGGGAGTTTTGATGTTCTATGTTGGCAGGGTTTAGAGGGTTTAAATGCCAAACTCCCCCATCCTTCATGGAAGTTCAATAACTTTGTCTTTGATATACATACATACATACATATACCAAGGCTTTTTCCCCCTTACAAGGGGGGTAGCCAAAAAGAAAAAGGCATAAAATCATTCCCACCCATTCCATCCCTGAATACACTCCACACCCCTTCACCCTCCATCTTATCTTAGCACCTCCTGAATGACGGGTCATCCCTGCACCTTGTCCACTGCCCTGGGTGATTTGGTGTGTGATTCAGAACTGATCACTACACCGAGATGTCTTTTCCCCTCTTTAGTTATCTTCACTTCACTATCTTTAAGATTTTTGGTTTTGTCAAAGTAATCTGGCTTCACTATGAGGATGGACTTCTCTGCATTTGAGATATAACTCAAGTCTGGGTTGTGTGTCTGCACCAGACCCCACCATTTTCTTACATCTGCTACTTTCCCTGCCCCCGTGAGATCATCTGCATATGCTACCTGTTAACCCTGGTGTCTTTATGTTGATGAATAGCTTTGCTGGTTCCCTGTATGTGTTCTCCACATTTGGCCAAAACTGAGCACTTGATTTTGTTGTTGTGTATAGTAGCCTCTCTATGTTGTTGAAGGTGTTGGATGCATCGACTAATAAGACTGCTTTGCAGTCTGGTTGTTCAAATATCCTCCTCATGGTGTGAATTGCTGCCTCGTATCCTACCTGTTGCCCTGCACACACGTGAAGGCTACCTGCTGCTTCTTGCACTCTGTCCTTTGTGACCTCCATGATACATACATACATACATATACCAAGGCTTCTTCACCCTTACAAGGGAGGTAGCCAAAAAGAAAAAAGCATAAAATCATTCCCACCCATTCCATCCCTGAATACACTCCACACCCCTCCACCCTCCCTCTTATCTTAGCACCTCCTGAATGACGGGTCATCCCTGCACCTTGTCCACTGCCCTGGATCAGAAGCAGTGTCGCAGGACACAGCACATCCACAGCAAGGCCGCTTCATTAAATTGGTGAACCCCCCCTCTCCGTCCCCCCATTGCATAAAATGAGAGGACGGGGAGAAATCCCTTCGGGCTGCGTCAAATTTTGCTCACACATACTACCTCACCCCCCATCCACCTGCCCATTCCACCTCATGCAATCACAACATCATCCATATACAACCATTCTCCATTCACCCGTCTTCTGTCCTCTCCCGTCCTTCCTCAACAGACATTCCCCTCTTCCCCAAAGCCCCCTTTACCCCATCCATCCACCTCCACCATCCACCTAAAATACAACCTCCATGATAGCTTTCCCTATTATTCTTCTCAGCACCTCACCTATACCAATTGGATGACAGCCAGGCTTCTTGTCCAGTGTGATAAGTCTGTACGCTGTGTATGCCTCAAGGTTCTGACAGTCCTCAGTAGCCATTTTCCTTGCCAAACCAGTGATGGCATCCTGCAGTCTCTCCGCTGTTGTCCCAAATAGGCTGGTGCTGAAATATTTCCATCCAGATGCATCTAAGCCTGATGGTCCTGTTACTCCCTGGGTGTGTAGAGCATGACTCCAGATCCTTTCTCTCTCATGATGCGCTCAAAGATCACTGTAGGCATCATCCATCCATCCCTCAGCCATGGGCTGTTGCTACATCTGCCAGAATCTACCCTCCCATTTCCCACCCTGCTGCTCTTGATGGCATGGGCTGGTGCCCTCCAACCTCAATATTGTGGGATCACTTCCCTCTTCCCTCACTCACCAGACCACCACCCACATTCATCTCCATCACATCCCTCCCATTCTCCACAGTCTCCACATCCTTTCCCAGTTGACTGCTCCTTGCCTCCAGAAGTTGTTACTCCCTCCAGTTTCTGCATTCCCCTCCTCTTCTGCAATTTGTGCACCTTCTTCCACCTTTGATGCATGCGCATTGTCTGCAATTTTGTTGTGCAAATGCAGCATGGTTTGCTGACCATATCGAGTGGTATTCCTAGTCCTTGGGTCCCTTAAATTGAACACCACCAGATCCCACCTGTGCCAGTCTCGGAGACCTCTATAATATTATAATTCCTTACAATTGTCATCTATGGTTCATCCCCTGGTTTGCCCGTACTCAATTCTCAGATGATAGTTCACAACTTTTCTCTCATGTTTGAGGGAACACATGGAGAAAGAGATAAAAAGCATTTGGATAAGAGGGGTGATGGGAGGGGGTGTCTGGGATTGTAACTGCACAGATATTATGAGAGGGGCTGCTAGAGAAAGAGAGCCAGGGTGTGGGGAGTTTCAAGGGTATGCAAGTAATACAGATTTAGAGGGAGCAGGAGAAGAGATACACTATGGAAAAGAATATGCCAGAAAGGAGAAGGAGAAGGAAGAGGGTGGGAGGGGGAGAAGGGGGATGGGATCAGGAGGGGAGGAGAAAGGAAAAGAGTACTACTACTACTATTATTATTATATTACTACTACACCAATGCAGGGAAGTAATTATTGTTCTTTTTGTAGATTTCTAACCTTAATTTCCTCTTGTTATTCAGTCATCACCATCATTGTCATCATTGTCTGCTCACAAATATCACATAACTTCTAGAAGGACTCAATGAAAAAGCCCTATCAGAAAGAACAGTTGTGGTAGTTATACATATAAACAAAGCTTTTGACAAGGTCTCCAGACATATACTTTTCAAAAAGATCATTGAGACAAATATTCATAGCAATGACAAATGGTTAATCAACTTCATAGCAGAAAGACAATGCAGAGTAACTCTAAACAGATATATCTCAGGTACAAAAATACTATACAATGGAGTCCCTCAATGTGCAATACTTTCACCATTGCTGTTCAACCTCTTCATGAGTGATCTTCCAACTCGTGAACCAGAACTAAACACCTGAGTTATCCTGTATGCAGATGACAGTAATAGCCCAGCACATTAAATACAAAATAATAGCAAAAAAAAAAAAAAAAATGCTCAAACATACTTGAGCAAACTGGAACAATGGCTCCTAAATGACAGAATGGAAGTATCACCCCAGAATTCAACAGTAACACTGCTCACTCCAAACAATCATGAATCAAAAAACATCCCATAGTGAAACAAAATGCCAAACCCTTCCATTGGAAAGGAATCCTGAAATTCTGGATCTGACATTTGATATCCATATGACATTGAGCACACATATCAAGGACCTGACAGTAAAGTGCAACAAAAAAACAAACCTATTGAAAACCATCTCTAGCACAGACTTTTGTGAAACAAAATTTGTCTCTAATAGTCATCTATAAACACTTCATAAGAACTTTCCTAATATGCCTCCACAGCATGGCTCCCAGCAATCAGCAAATCAGACATTAACAATGGACAAACACTGCAGATTGGAGCACTGAGAGTAATAACAGGATGCACCAAAACCACCCACAAGGGACACCTACATTTAGAAACTAAATCCTCTGAATAGAACGTCGTATGAAAATGACAGGAACACAATTTTATTCCAGAGCTTTAAACAGTATACACCCTTTACACTATATCTCAGAAGCACCACTACCAGATACAATAAAAAAGATATACAAGCAGCATACTACTCAAACATCTATCACAACCTACAACCCAGACCACAGAAAGATATTTACATCCAGAGAGTTAAACAAGTCTTTCAAGAAAGACCAACAACAAACCTCCAGATGTAACTCCCACAGAAAAAAAAAAAACATACCAGACTAGAACCACACTAACACCCCTACACACAGGACACCATCTTTCATTAATACAGTATCAACACTGAATAGGTCTAGCCACAGATTCAAACTGCCCCAGATGTACACACAACACGAATACACAGAACTCCTCATACAGCCATGACCCACACTAATAATCCTCAGACAACAGCACAGTACCTCTTCTCTAAGTGACTTTTGGTCCCACCCAGAGGCTGTTGCCAGTTCCCTGAAGGCAGCAGGTCTTTTTCAAGAGAGGTCAGGGGCAATGGATTGATTTAGTGATTGATATCATCACCACCATTTCAGTAAGGGGTGACTGTGTGGCACATAGGGTTTAAATTTGTAAATTAAATGTTGTGTAAATCTAATCCCGCCATAATATGCTCCTTTGTTGAGCTGGCCATGTTGTTTTTCCTCAGTGAATCTTTTGTATGGGTGAATGTCAAACCATTGCCCTAGATCTCTCTTGCAAGAGATTCATGGCTTTCTGTGGTTGTTTGTTCATACAATATATAAAAGTATATTTTGTTAGCCCTAGTTAGAAAATACATAATTAAACCTTGGATGTATCAAATTTATTAGATATGATAGGAAAATTGTATTGATATTCATGCATATATGGTTTAAATATAATTACATATACCAAGAACTTTCCCCCCCCATACAGGAGAGGTAGCCAAAGTCAAAGGCATAAATCCACTCCCATCCATTTCATCCCCACATACTCCACTCCCATTCACCATCCCTCCCCCTTTTCTTGGCTTCTCCTGGATGATGGGTCATCCCTGCATCTTGCCCACTACCCTGGCTCAGAAGCAATGTAGCAAGACACAGCACATTCACAGCAAGACTGCTTCATATAATTGGCAACCCCCCTCTCTATCCCCTCATGCAGAATAAGAGAAAACTGGGAGAAATCCCTTCAGACTGTGTCAAAATATTATTCACATGTACTCCTTCATGCCCATCCCTACCCACTCACTTCCATGTATCCATGCATCACATCATCATCCATACACAACCATTCTCCACTCACCCCTATCTTCTGTCTTCTCTCTTCCTCAACAGACATCCCCATCTTTCCCAATGCCCCACTTACCCCATCCATCCATCTCATACTTGGTCACCCCCTCATGTTCACTCCCTTCACCTCTGCCTTCCACACCTCTTTTACTAATCTTTCTTCACTCATTCTTTCCATGTGTCAAAACCATCCCAATACTCTTTCATCAGCCCTATCTCCCAACTCCCTCACCACCCCTGCTCTCCTCCTCACCTCCTCATTTCTCACTCTATCCAGCTTAGTAATCCCTACCATATTTCTCAGACATTTCATCTCATACATACATACATACATATACCAAGGCTTTTTCCCCCTTCCAAGGGAGGTAGCCAAAAAGGGAAAGGCATAAAAACACTCCCACCCATTTCATCCCCAAATACACTCCACACCCCTCCCACCCTTCCTCTCATCTGAGCACCTCCTGGATGACGGGTCATCCCTGCACCCCGCCCACCGCCCTGGGTCAGAAGCAGTGTCGCAAGACACAGTACATCCACAGCAAGGCCGCTTCATTTAATCGGCGACCCCCCCTCTCCGTCCCCCTTTGCATATAAGGAGAGGACGGGGAGAAATCCCTTCGGGCTGCGTCAAAATTTACTCACACATACTACCCCACCCCCCACCCCCCGCCCATTCCTCCTCATGCAGTCACAACATCATCCATATACAACCATTCTCCACTCACCTCTGTCTTCCGTCCTCTCCCTTCCGTCCTCTCCCTTCCTTCCTCAACAGACATTCCCCTCTTCCCCAAAGCCCCCTTCACCCCATCCATCCACCTCATCCTAGGACGTCCCCTCATGTTCACTCCCTCCACATCTGCCTTCCATACCTCTTTTACTAGTCTTTCTTCACTCATTCTTTCCATGTGTCCAAACCATCCTAATATTCTTTCATCAACCCTCTCTCCCAAATCCTTTTTCACCCCTGTTCTCCTCCTCACCTCCTCATTTCTCACTCTATCTAGCCTAGTAACCCCCGCCATACTTCTCAGACACCTCATCTCAAACACATTCAAACTCCTTCTCTCTTCTTCTCTTATGTTCCACGTTTCTGCCCCATACATTTAATCTCTCCCTCTCTTTCTCTCTTATGTTTCATGTTTCTGCTCCTTACAGTGCTGTCAGCACAATCACTCCTTCATACATTCTCCTCTTAGCATCCATTCCCAAATGTCTATTTCTCATTACACTTTTTAATCCACCAAGGCATTTACTTGCTTCTTTCAGTCTGTATTTTACCTCCACTCCATTTCCTGCCACATTTGTCCCCAAGTATTTAAAGCTATCCACTTCCAGTCTTTTTCCCTTAATACCTAGTTCCAATTTGCTGCCATCCTCTCCCCTTCTACATCTCATCACCTTACTTTTACCCACATTTGCCTTCAACTTCTTTACACACACAACTTCCCAAACTCTGTCACTAACATCCCTAAGCCCTCCTCTGATCCTGCCACAAGCACAGTGTCATCAGCAAACAACAACAACTGACTTACCTCTCATTTTTCTCCATTTTCTTTAACCATCTCCAATCCCTGGCCCATTACCCTTGCATTTACCTCTTGCACCACCCCATCCATGTATAAATTGAACAGCCATGGCAACATGACACATCCCTGGTGAAGTCCCACCTTTACCTCAAACAACTTACTCTCTCCATTTCTAATTCTAACACAGGCTCTACTACTCTTGTAAAAACTCTTACTGCTCTTATAACAGCATTCCTCCTATCCCATATATCTGTAATACCTCCTGCAGTGCCTTCCTGTGTACCCTGTCATAAGCCTTTTTAAAATTCATAAAGGCCCAAAAAACATCCTTACCTTTTGCCAAGGCTTTTTCACAAAAATCAGATCCACACAACCCCAAACTGTCCTAAAGATTTCCTCTCCAATTATTCCCACTGTTCCTCTCCAAATCCTCTCAAAACCCTCCCATAAACCTTCCCAACTACATTCAACAAACTGATCACTCTGAAACTACTACACTCACACTTGTTTCCTTTTCTCTTGTAAAGTGGAACTATATATGCACATCTCCAGGCTTCCAGCACAATACCCTCTTTTAGACAAACATTAAATAACCTCACCAGCCAGTCCACCATCACAGTACCTCCCCTTTTTAGACACTCCACATGACACCCATCTAACTCGGGTGCCTTTTCTGCTATCAGCATTTTGATAACTGCTTTCACCTCTTTTTTTTTTTTTTTTTTTTTTTCATTTTCCTCACTCATCACTGTCATTTTTTTTAGCAGTTCCCACAGCAACTACCTTTCCCTCCCTATTCTCCTTCACATTTAATAATTCCCCAAAATTCTTTTCCATTATCATCTCTCCATAAGCATCTTTTACCTTTTCTTCTCTACTTGATTCGCCTCCTCTTCCCCTCTTAAGGGGGCCGTCGCGATGAATTTCCGAAAAAAATCGAAATATTCGAACTTCGTCAATTATGATCGGAATTTCGCGAATTTTTAATATGTTATATATACATATACTGAGATGTTCACCACCAATTTTCATATCATTTGGTTGAAAAACAATGAAGTAATTATTATTATTTTTTGTTTTTATTACAAACTTTCTATCTCCTTATTTATCCATTGACTGAGCATGCTGAAAAAAATACCACAAATGCTCTATAGCAATACCTAAATAATTGTTGTACAGTTTTTGGAATTTCCTCTTTGTTTATGAGAAAGATTGTTTTTTTTTTTAATGTTGATTTTTTTTTTACATAATACAATATATCTACTATCACAAAAAATGAAAAACGCCACCATAAAAAAATTGCAAATTTATTCAGCTTTCAAATGATCCAAACCCCATTAAAATTGGCCAAGTAGTTGTGGAGATAGAATTTTTTTTAGAGAAAAGTGTAGTTTTGAGATATTGAGCTTTGAAGTTCAAAATACATTTCTCTGCATTTTTTATATATTTCATTTAGATTTTTTTCTCTGCACCAATCTTCATGTATTCTATGTCATTCAAATGTCATTATAAAGTGTAGCTGGTACCTGCTCCCCCCTTTTATGAGGTATTAGCAGCTCAGAAGGCAAGGGTTTCAGGAGGCACCACCTCCCTCATTGTCGCCAGGTTCGCTTACTAGAAAGCTCCCAGCTGGAAATCGGAGCTGAACGATAGTTTTCTCTTCCTCTTTCTGGTCTTTGGTGTCCTTTTCCATTCTGTGTCTTTGTCTTGTTCCTCAAGTGCTTTTGTAATGATGGGATTGACTCCAACCAAGTGAGAAAGAAGATTGTGTCCTTCCAAAGTTATGATCAATGACAGTCGCTCTTGTGACGAAAAGCACTCGGAGCGTTTCGGTTGAAGAGGCACGTGATGGTACGTCACGCATGCTCGATGTTTGCGGTGATGTCATTTTAGAAAAGAGGATGTGGAGGGGCAGAGGAGTGCGATAACGCGGTCAGTGTAGCGAGCCCGGGTGTGCAGCAGCATTGCTACGAGTCATCTCCAGTAATAACCGAGGCAGTACACTCTTTCTCAATAATTTGATTCAGTTTCTTAGCTCTTTCATGAAATGCACATTTCCTCTTCGAATGTTTAGGCATTCTTGAAATGATTATAGCTTCAAATAAAGTAAATAAAATTTCTCCAAGGCGCGACAACTTGCTTTCTCCGCCTACTCACAAAAATTCTCTCGGTTTACTCACGAGTGCGAAGTGCTTTCTCCATGTTTAGGACAAGTTTCCAGCTAGTCTTATTAGTGAATAAGAAAATACATCGCATTTGTGCCATTTTTATTGCGATGAAATAACTTAGTCGAACATATGTGCAGCGAAGGTGTACTGGGAAATGGGGGGGGGAGAGTCAGAAAAATAGTCATACCTCCTTTATTTTTTTGTATTTTGCTGAAATATTTCAGGACTGGCTTGCCAAAGGCCACTAGATGACAGGGAATTTTTTTTTTAATATTTCAATTTTTTTCGGAAATTCATCGTGACAGCCCCCTTAATTTCCTTCCAAAACACCATTTTATTACATTTAAAATTTTGTCATTCTCTTACCATATTTTACATCTGCTCTCCTTTTTGCTTCCTTTATCTTACACTTTACATGTCTTTTCTTTGTACCTCTCTTATGATTCTCTCATCCTATTTTGCAACCAATCTGAATGCTTGCTTCTTTTCTACAACCTTCTTTGCTTCCTCATCCCACCATTCACTACCCTTGCTTCCATTTCCTCCCATCCTCCTTGTTCCACACACCATCCTTAAGATATAATTACCACCCCTCATTTGCACTTATGTTTAGTAATACAAAGTCTTGAAATTGTATATATTCTGAAATAGCTTTTTCCATACACAAGGTTCGAGGATCTGTTCCAGTGTATTGGAGTCAACCTGGCTACAAGTACAGACCTCCACCAAGATTGGACAAAGGTAGAGTGCACTTTTTAAGGTGTTGCAAGAAATGCCTGTAGATAGTGTCATGGATTCATTCTGTACTAGTTTGCATTAGCTATGTGATATCAGATTTGGGTGGCATCAGTAAGCTTCAACAAACCATCCATTGTCTGACCCAACCCACAGACACTTTGGCTTGACCTCGTATTTGGCCATCAAAGCTACCTGTATCCTGACCAGGGAGTTGGCTATACAATGTTACCTTACGACAAATTATTAATTACATCGATAGGGTAATGTTCCTGTATATATATATGTGTATATGTATAAATTATACTGGGTGCTCACACTCAGTTCTATACTGTACATAAATTTAGTCATAAGGAATATAATTATGTAATTATAACCATGTGGGCAACCAATTTTCGTTCTTTGTTGTGCCCTACGTGGTGAGAGTGAGACAAAACTTGACTGTGCTACTGTGAAGACTTACCAATAAAGAGAAGAGCCCAAGTGATGCCTAATGTAAAACAACACGAGTCTACATTCTGGGAGCAGACAAGTGGGATATTTGACATTCTATACTACACCTTCCCTGGAATTCAACACACATTCCTACGAGGCACCCAAGTAGATTCCACATGCTGAGAAGAGACATCAGAGATCTACACTCCGGTTGACCATAGCCACTACCTGACTCTATGCTGAGCTGCATTACTTATGAGGCAGTGCTCTTTGCTATGCTGAAGACGATGGCGATGGCAAAAAAGTTCAAACGAAGCCAGACACGAAGAACCATGAAGCATGTGTTCCTCAAAAAAATCACGTAATGAATGTCGCCAACACTCGGTAATCAGTTCCTTCACAATACTGGTCGTTAGGACCATTACTTCCTGAAAGTTATTAAACCTGCAATCCTAGAAAACGAGAAGGAGAGAAGGGACAAAAGGCACACGTAAATTTTTGCCAGCCGGCACTCAGTTCTGAGCAATGTCAAAACTCAATTTTTTAGAGTACTTTTTGAATGTTCACGTGAATAACGCGGCACTAAACGAGTTCACACAATATAAAAAAAAAAATTCTGCTGCCACCAAATGTTAGGGGGGCTGAATAACACACAATTTTAATATGATAGTGTTTATACAAGCACTGACATGCACTCACTTCCGCGGCTATCAAAATACTGGCGTCGCTGGGCACACCACGAATTCACGGCAAAAAAAAAAAAAAAACGCATGGTTCGATTACAAAAATGTACACAATATATAAATTAATATTGATAAATAAACACAACGGGAAATATACATAAAAACACAAGAAAGGTCACCATTACAACATACAGACTCTGTACATGCAGCTGCTTTGCTCTGAATTGCAAAACACCAGACATGTCCCCACTTCTGCCGATAGCTCTTCAAATAATTCACCTACCATGCAAAACACCATGACAACACAGAATTTTATCACCATTGTCAAGGATGAAACAAAATTACCTAGATTTAAAGGGAAGAACGTTCCTGTACACAGTTTCTTTTTCGAGGTTGAATCAGAAATTACATATAGAAACAGCACATTTGACAAAGATGAAATATCCATTCTAATATGCAGAATAAACAAAAGTAACACATTAGCTGGGGATGTCATTCAGTTTGATCTTTTTGAAGAAACTAAGTCTTATCATGATTTCATAGAGCACTTTAACCTCTTCACTCCGGGGCACATGGCACGTCTGGCAGCATTAGCTGTCCGACGTGCAATGTTCCGTCATAATAATCGCATTATAAAAAATAAAGTCAGTGTTCAATCGTTTGTTCTCTTTCACCCATGTATTTTGATAACCATAGAAAATATGATGAAGCCAGTTTAGAGAGAATGAAAGTTACGTAGGTACGACTACAATAAATATAATCAAGATGGTGACGTCGGCATCATCGAGTAACCACTTGCTCCTCATGCCGCCTACGTAGGCATCACCGTATGGAAGTGGTTAAGAAGTCCTTTGCATCATTTGAGCCACTTGGATCACTTCCCCACCCCTGTTCTTGTTGGCTATGACATACAGTCATGGTCCACACCTCACCAAAGAGAAAGCTGTGAAAATTGTTTCAACATTTAAAACCGAACTGAGAGCCTCAAAAACTCTGACTGGGTCTCAGAAGACAAAGTTTCATAGGAACACACAGTCCCACTCGTAGCATGTTTTTGACTACTATTCCAGTTACACCCAGACACACACTCCAGAAAGCTGGTACTATCCCATTCACACCAGGTATCACACTAGGTAAATTCTCAAGGAAATTCTCTGACACTGACAAAGCAATCACCCAGATCCAGAGCCAGTCAGTACCCATCACATCCACCCACACAATAGCCCAAGTCATACGGTCCACACAGTGTAACACGAGGTCAAGATATACCTCTTGCACTTTACATCGCTCACACCAACGTTAATGCTCTCCATCAAGAACACAACTGGTTTGTATATACTGTCACAAACCAGGACATATTGCAAACATGTTACCATAGACAACCTTCACAACTAAACCGCTGTGGTGTATACATGCACCGGTATGCTTGTAGGTGCAAGTTGATGCACTCTGAGTTGGATGGTAGTCTTTAGGTTGTTGTACAAGGATCCACAGAATAAAGCACTCAGGCCACCCCAAGTGTCAATTACTCCGTACGTCACTTTTGCCCACATTGGTGACCCCTGGGAGTTTTGATGCGAGTGCACCCAGTCAACCCTGGACCATCGACAAGCTTTGTGACTCCGGCCCAGCATCAACGCCATGATTGCTGTAGCTGGACATCACGCTTAACAACAACCGACGTCACGATCGCCGTAGCTGGACATCACGTTTAATAACAACCGACGTCATGATCACCGTAGATGAATGTCACAATCAACACAGATCGACGTCATGATCACCGTAGCTGAATGTCACAATCAACACAGATCGACGTCATGATCACCGTAGCTGAATGTCACAATCAACACAGATCGACGTCATGATCACCATAGCTGAATGTCACAATCAACACAGATCGACGTCACAATCAACACAAATCGACATCACGAGCACCGCAGATCGATGTCATGATTGACGTAGATTGATGTTTGCCACGCTAGGGATGTCACCACTTTCATCATTGCTGTCTGCACCACCCCCAGAGGGTTCTTGCCTCCACTGATGTTGCTCATGGCCGCCCCACTTCTGAATTCGCCACTGCCAAGGTCAACCGCTTCTGACGTCGCCGCTGCCAGTGTCACCAATTCAGACATCTCTGCTGTCATCTGTACAAGGTTGCCTCCCCATGCTTTGCAGGGAAGGAAGGTAATGTGGTGTATACATGCACTGGTATGCTTGTAGGTGCAAGTTAATGCACACAAAGGTGGATGGTAGTTTGACCTGACTTGCTGCTTGAAGGTTAGGATGGGTCAACCCAAGTAATTCGCATCGGGTCAAGGCGTCAGATCAGTCCTGGGTATATATACTGCCTCCCCTGAGTGGGTAAGCCACTCAGCCGACTCAGTCATCCATTTGCTCATGCTGTTTCACACCCAGACAGTTGGGCCATACTTCTGTATGCACGTTGCTAGGCCTTTGTGGTCGGTCCCCCCCCCCACATGGGCCGCATCTTGTCAGTCTTTAGGCTGTTGTACAAGGATCCACAGAATATAGCACTTAAACTACACCAAGTGTCAATTATTCCCTAAGTCACCTTTGCCCACACCACTTCGATTATCACAGAACATGTTTCCACACAAGTGATCATTGCCATGTGCTGTTAGCATGGAGGCAACAAAGACCAAACTCCCTAGATTACTCTCCCACAAGAAAATCATGTAACATATCTCCTTTATAATTAATGAACACCAACATTCAGTGCACATCAAGGGTTATCACTCCATACCCAGAAATTCCCTCATCAACCTTCCCTATTCATACCCTGCATATCCCAGACATGTCTTCCCCTTCCTTAACATTCAGTGCAACTTCTAGTAACAGCAAAGTGGAAATCTTTCTTCACACGAACTCCCCAGTCAACAAAATATCAATTCAGATTTCCATAAATTTTGCACTGCAAGAAAATGTCACCATTTTGGAACCCCCCTGATGTCAACCTATGCACTGAAGATGGTGTACCATTCCTGATTGTTGGTAAATTCTCCCTAGACAGTAGCTGGAAAGATCAGTGCCCATCCATTCCAGTTACTGCCTACATAGCTGATGTTCACTTCCCTGCTGATATCATCGTAGTTTTAAAACTGATGAAGCAACATAACATAGTCATTTCCCCTGTTCGAAATGGTATCATTAATACAAACCATTTCCTCCCTTCATTGCCATCAGCAGCAACTCATAACATAAATCACATTCATGTGGCCAAGCAGGCACAGGCAGACCATGACCCCTTGTCAGTTGCTTGTACTCCCTTCAAATTCACTCCGCTTCATCACACAAGGATTCACCAGCTGCTAGTATAAATTGTTCCAATACCTTCATACAACAGAGTTCCCAGTGCTCAACCACTCCAAACCTTCCCCAGGACTCTACCTCTTCCACGTTACTGACAGCTGTGGACATGTATTCCAAATGATGTACTAACTCTTGCATGTTGACTGAAGAAAATGTTTTGCCCCTTATTGAGGAATTCAACATCATATTCACTCTAGTATCAGAAGTGGCATCTACATCCCGACACACTCACAGTGCTCATCACCCCAAAGACACGGTTCCATTATGAGTATATAATGATACACTGAGTTTTTCAAGCCCCCAGGCACTGATGTATTCTGTATACCAGAAACTTGCCATGTCAGTGGCATCTCCCTTCTTTCAGCCATCAGCTCAACATCAAAGAAAGGTCACAATTGCATTTTGATTGCCAATGACACTAATGTACCCCCCCATCTCACAGTTGGTACAAACATTTGTATCAAAGTCATGGATGACCAATTACCTACTTCTCAAGTTTGTACCATAACTTCTGATGTGCCTATGGCACAGGAACCCATTGATGCATCACATTTCAACCCTATACACTTCCCTGATGCACAAGCAGACTTGATTGCACTTTGCAACAAGTTCAGACAAACTATTGCCACTCCATGTGAATACCTCAGAGTTACTAACCTTGTTCAGAATCATGTACCCCATTGTGAGAACTCAAAACCATGTTACATTCTTGCATACAGAATGCCACACAATAAACACATAATTGTAGATAACCTTATCCAAGACATGATTACTGAGGACATCATTGAATCATCAATCAATGAATGGAATTTCTCTCACTTTGTTATCCTTAAACATGATGGTTCCTTCCACCCAGTAGTAGACTTCAGGGAATTAACCACTTCCATACGGTGACGCCTACGTAGGCGGCATGAGGAGCAAGTGGGTACTCGATGATACCGACGTCGCCATCTTGATTATATTTATTGTAGCCGTACCTACGTAATTTCCATTCTCTCTAAACTGGCTTATTCAATTTTATATGGTTATCAAAATACACGGGTGAAAGAGAACGAACGATTGAGCACTGACTTTATTTTTTATAATGGGATTTTTATGACGCAACATCGCACGTCGGGCAGCTAATGCTGCCAGAGGTGCGATGTGCCCTGGAGTGAAGAGGTTAAGCTAACTATCCCAGATAGACAGCCCTCCCTGTATTGTAAGACCTCTTACACTCTATTGGTGAAAAGAACATAGTGTTCTTGACCTTGGAGTTTGTCGGAATATTTCCAGATTCCCCTTGCTCCAGAGTCAAGACCCCTGATAGTCTTCAGTAGCCCCACAGGACACTATCACTTGAAACAATCAGCCATGGGTCTTGTTTCAGCTCCTTCAGTGTTCACACAACTTATGCACACAGTCCTTGCAGGTCTCATAGGCCATTCTGTGTTTACCTCATTGATGTGATCATTGCTTTGAAATTGGTTAGCAAACACACTCTTAACACTGTCTTCTCGTGACTAGCAAATCCAGGCCTCAAACTAAAGATTAAGAAGTACTCCTTCCTTCAGAAAGAAATACGCTTCTTAGGTCATGTCCTTAACTCACAAGGAATTTTAATCTTGCAGGACAAGGTCAAGGCAGTCTTGATTTTCCATGCCCTATTTCTGTTGACAATATTCATTCCTTGGTCTATCAGGATTTTACAGGCATAGGTCAAGATGATGGTGATTCCAATCCTACTCAGGGTGAGTTAAACTAAAGGCATGGTTCATTAAATTCCATGCTACAAAGTCCACTGTAAGGGGCACCTTTCTAGCCTCCTGTTAGGGGGGAGTTTGTGACATTAAACCAAATCATCAGTCATCAAACATTCCAGGTTATGCTGAGATAACAGAACCATTAATTTAACTACTTAAGAAGGACACCCCCTTCACTTGGACACCTGACCAGGAGAAAGCCTTTATGACTTAAAGAGAGCCTTAACCATGGTACCTCTCTTTGCCTTCCCAAACCACAAGTTTCCTTTTACAATATACAAAAAACTCAGACCAATTACCTATGCTAGCTGCACACTCAAGAAACATAAACAAAATTACTTAGTCACAGTAATAGAAGCATGGGCTGTAATGTATGTCCTCAAACACTTTGAAGAGATCATCCTGGTTATGACATGCACATTTACATGGACCATCAACTAGTCTTACACCTCTTAAAAGGAAAGAAACTCTCAGGAAAACATGCTCGCTGGTTCCTCATAATACAGGAGTTCATGCCCACCTTTCATTTTGTGTAGGGTAAAGCGAACTTAGTAGCAGACGCTCTTAGTCTCCATATCATAACCATTACTCAAAATCCTATTTCAGTAACTCTTACCGAAGTGTGCATAGCTGCAGTGCAAAGATCAGATCCTCTATGGAAGCATGTTATATACTTCCTCGAATCTGCAGACACAACTGATACAGATAATTTCCCTCCCATTTTCAACAATTACACATTAGTTGATGACATACTGTCACAAAACACCACTAATGAACAATCATGGAACCAACTGGTCAGTATTTCAGCTTGTAGTCCCTACGGACCTCATTCCTGAAGTTCTGAAACTCCTACATGATACACCCATTGCCGCACACCCAGACAAGGAGAAATATGTTACACAAGCCAGATTGCAATACTTCTGGTTAACCATTAGGAAGGATATACACTCATACATAGATGCTTGTCACTCATGTGCAGAGATGTTCCTGTCTTAACTTATCCTACCCCTTGCAAACCATTCAATACAGTAGCTATTGGCATCCTTAAGTTACCACTTATACCCAGAGGAAATCAATACCTCTGTTTGTGTTGACCATTTTTCCCAATTCTGTATTCTTTCTCCCCTACCAGACAAAACAGCACAACATGTGACAAAGACCCTTATTGACAAACTCATATGCCCCTTCACTACACCCATAACTCTGATTTCTAACAGTGGGACTAAGTATGATAAGGAGATTTTTTTTCTAATATTTGTAAATACTTTCAAATCACAAAATGTAATACTACTGCATACCGCCCTAGTTCAAATGGCTTAGTTGAATGCCAGAACTGAAAGATTTTCAATGGTCTTTGACACCTTGTGTCTGACCTTCACCCTTCTTGGGATGAACATGTCCCCATGGTTCAAACTTGCATTAATAGTGCCATAAAAAGGTCAATATTGGAATCGCCCCCATTTTGTCCTCTTTGGATCAGACAATTTATTTCTTGTACATACTCCTTCACCCCCCCACCCCCATCCACTCCCCTCCCCATCCACTCCCCTCATGCATCACATCATCATCCATACACAACCCTTCTCCATTCACCCCTATCATCTGTCCTGTCCCGTCCTTCCTCAACAGACATTCCTCTCTTTCACAATGCCCCTGTTACCCCATCCATCCATCTCATCCTAGGACACCCCCTCATGTTCACTCCATCCATCTCTGCCTTCCATACCTCTTTTACTAAACTTTCTTCACTCATTCTTTCCATGTGTCCAAACCATCCCAATACTCTTTCATCAACCCTATCTCTCAACTTCCTTTCCACCCCCATTCTCCTCCTCACCACTTCATTTCTCAATCTATCTAGCCTAGTAACCCCTATCATACTTCTCAGGCACCTCATCTCAAACACATTCAAACTCCTTCTCTCTTCCTCTCTTACGTTCCATGTTTCTGCCCCATACAGTGCTGTCGGCACAATTGCTCCTTCACACAATCTCCTTTTAGCATCCCATTCCCAAATGTCTCTCATTTCACTTTTTAATCCACCAAGGCATTTACTCACTTCTCTCAATCTACATTCTACCTCCACCTCCACTCCTCCCTTTCCCGCCACATTCACACCCAAGTATCTAAAACTATCCACTTCTAGTCTCTCCCTTAATACTCACTTCCAGCCTGCTGCCACTCTCGCCCCTTGTACATCTCATCACCTTACTTTTACCCACATTATCTTCAGCTTCCTTCTTTCACACACCTTCCGAAACTCTGTCATTAACTTCCTCAATCCCTCCTCTGATCCTGCTACAAGCGCAGTGTCATCAGCAAATAACAACTGGCTTGTCTCCCACTTTTCTCCATTTTCTTTAACCATCTCCAACCCCCTACCCACTACCCTTGCATTCACCTTTACCTCAAGTATTCACTCTCTCCATTTCTAATCCTAACGCAAGCTCTACTACTCTCATAAAAGCTCTTGACTGCTCTTGACAGTTTTCCTCCTATCCCATATATCTGCAATACCTCCCACAGTGCCTTCCAGTCTACCCTGTCATAAGCCTTTTCCAAATCCATAAAAACCCAAAAAACATCCTTACCTTTTCCTATAGCTTTTTCACATATATGTCTTACCACAAAAATCTGATCTGCACAACCCCTACCTGTCCTAAAACCACACTGTTCCTCACCATTTACTCCCTCTGTTCCTAACCTAATCCTCTTAACCCCTTCCATACGGTGCCGCACACGTAGGTGTCATGGGGAGCGAGTGTATTCGCGAGGCTGCCATATCGGCGTCTTGATTATATTTATTGTAGTCGCCCCTCCATAATGACATTCTTTCTAATTCTTTTGTAATCGCATTTTCTATGGTTATCAAAATTCACGGGTGAAGAGAGAACGATCGATATAAGCGGTGACTATATTTTATGATGCGAGTATTATTACGACACGTCGTACGGCTGGCATTGGCTGCTGCCACCGAGATCTAAGTCCATGACGCCTACGTGTGCGGCACCGTATGGAAGGGGTTAATCAAGATCCTCCCATAAGCCTTCCCAACTATACTTAACAAGCTGATCCCTCAGAAACTACTACACTCGTACTTGTCCCCCTTTCCTTAAACAAACATTGAATAACCTCACCAGTCAGTCTACCATAACTGTACCTCCTTTTTTCAGAAATTCTGCATGGCATCCATCCAACCCAGGTGCCTTACCTGCTCTCATCATCTTAAAAGCTGCTTTCGCATCATCTTTCCTTATTTCTCCTCCATCACTGTAATTTTCTTAGCACTTCCCCCTGCAACTACCTTTCCCTCCCTATCCTCCTTCACAAGATTAAGTAAATTTTATTGTAAACAGTAGTACTTTCTTGTAATGAAATTGCTCAAAATCCATGTACATTGATATTGTATGGCAAATACTATATTTTTATCTTCGAGCATTGACTTCACTCTTGTCAGCAAATGGTAGTGCCGTGATTCATTCTATACTAGTGTGCACATGCACATGTATAAGCTACATGATTTCAGATGGTGGTGGTATCAGCAAGCTTCACCAAACCACCCATTGTCTGACCTGATCTGTGTTCACTTTGGCTTGACCTCAGATTCAACCATCAAAGCCACCTGCATCCCGACTAGGGAGTTGGCCATACAGTGTTACCTTATGACAAATTACACTGGGTAACAAAATTTTTTTTTTTTTAAAATCGTCCAGGGTTTTCCAGAGGAATTAGACTGTGATGCTCTGAGTCCGAAAATGCCCTTGGTTTTTCTCAATCAGGTCAGGATTGTTCGCTGCAGACATTTAAGAAAAAAACGATTTTTCGTCCAAAAACCCAATTTCTGCGGATCATAAAAATTTGGTTTTTCCGTTTTCCTGGGGAAATAAAAGTCAACGTATGCAAATTCATTCATTTTTTATATACTCGATTACATTTGATAAGCTTAATACATGTACATGAGCGTTACGTGACACAAAAGTTCTGAGTTCACGGCGTAAATCGCCGTTTCCTCGAATTCCGTGTGTGAGCAGCTGCTGGGTTGTCTCTCTTCAGCGACCAGCAGTAGTCCGCGAGCATGACTGCGTCCCACCTCCCCTGGTACCTCTCCTCCATTTGACGCATGTCCTGATGGAACCTTTCTCCCTGCTCGTCGCTGACCGCACCAAGGTTTTCAGGAAACTTCTCCATGTGTGAGAACAGGAAATGCATCTTTATACTCATCAAACACCCGAGGTTTTGGAAGTTCTTTATCATGCTGTTGATGAGTGTGGCGTGGTTTGCTGCCTTCTTGTTCCCCAGGAAGTTGTTCACCACCTGCACAAACGACCTCCAGGCGGCGCACTCTAGCGTGTTCATGGAGTTTTTGAACTCTGTGTCCTTGATGAGCTGCCGTATCTGTGGGCCATCGAAAATGCCGGCCTTCAGCTTCTCAATGGTCACTCCAGGGAAGGCTCGCCACAGGTAGTTGAAGCACCTCCCATCCTTGTCCAGAGCGCGCGTGAACTGTTTCATTAACCCAAGCTTGATGTGAAGCGGTGGGAACAAAATCTTTTCCCGGTCAACAAGAGGTTCGTTTATGATGTTGCTCGCCCCAGGTACTAACTGCTCTCGCGCCGGCCACTCTTTCTTCACATAGTGCTGGGCTCTGTCTCGACTGTCCCACTTACATATAAAGCATGGGTACTTTGTGTACCCGGACTGCTGACCAAGTAGAAAGTTCACCATCTTAAGGTCGACGCAGATGAGCCATTGGTGCTGCTCATATTGGATTTTGTCGAGCACGTACTTGACTGCTTCATATTTCTCTTTGAGAGTTGTGGAGTGCGCAAGAGGAATTGAGGCAAACTCGTTCCCGTTGTGGATGAGCACACTCTTCAAAGAGCGCTTGCTACTGTCTATGAAGAGTCGCCAATCTCTCGGATCATATTGAGGAGCGCCGAGTTTAACAAGAAGACCGGCGACATCTCGGCAGTACACGAGGTCTTCCTCCTGGCAGAAGTAGCCCATGTAGTCCTGATGCCTTCTACGAAAGAATGTGATACGCGCGTCCTCGCCGAGTAGATTTTTCTCTTTGAGTCTGGAGGCCAACAGCTCGGCGGAAGTCTTCGACAAGCTGAGATCCCGAACCAGATCATTAAGCTCACATTGTGAAAAGGGCTGCGGACCATCTTGTGTTTCATACTCTTCTTCTGTATCTCCTCCCTCATATGCAGTGGTGGCCTCGACGTCGCTGTCAGGAAGCTCTCTGCACGCTGGTACAGGAAGTTCTTCGCAGTGAGCAACTGGACGGCGGGCAGATGGAAGGTCGGGGTGCTGGAGGCTGCTCCGATTCTTCCGGTTGATGCCAGTAGTATTGATGGCGCAGAAGTAACAATCCGATTCATGGTCAGACGGCTCCCTCCAAACCATCGGAATCCCAAACTTCAGTGAAGTTTTCGTGCCCTTCGTCCACCGCCGGAGGTATTCCACGCACGTCATGCACACCATGTGCGGTGCCCAGGACTTATCTTGGTCACCCAGCTTGACTTGAAAGTAAGCCTGGTATGCGCGCTTCACAAAGCTTGTGATGCTCTTCCTGTGCATTGACAGCGTGTATTCTCCGCAAATGTAGCAGAAAATGTCAGGATTATTCCTGCATGACCGTCGCGCCGAAGCCATATCAATACCCTGAAAAGAAAGAAATAAGTCAATTAGTCAATTTCAAACAGAAACACACCAGAAGCAACCATTTATATATGAATAATTCGCTATATTCTTCAAGAAAAATAGGATTGAACTCAAAACCCTTCAAATTATCATATGTATAGCTCGTCAGGTAGGCCTATGGCTGTATCTCAAAAAGTTGACCTGATTGAGCAAAACCAATGTGATATTCGGACTCAGAACACCAAAATTAGTCTAAATCAGCTGAGAAACCTCTGACGATTTTTTGGCTGTTACCCAGTGTTATTAATTACGTCGATAGGATAATGTTTCTTTCCATATATATGTAGTTTTTCCTGTATATATATATGTATATATAAATTATACTGGGTGCTCACACTCAGTTCTATATTAGACATGAATTTAGTCATAAGGAATATAATAATGGAATTATCATTTTGTTGGCAACCGGCACTCATTCTCTTTGTCATGCCCTACATGACGAGAGTGAGATGAAGCTTGACTATGCTACTGTCAAGACTTGCCAATAAAGTGAAGAACCCAAGCAATGCCTTTATCTCAACACCTTCAAACTAATGTAGAACAACACAAGTCTATAAAGGTTTAGAGATTTTTTTTTTTATTAACCATTTAGCTTAGGTAGGAAGATTAATTAAAGAAGAAAAGAGTTTTATGGTGATTTTGTCCAATTTGTATGAGGCAGAAATATGGTCAGATTAGATTTCTGAAACTTATGTTGTGGGCATAATTAGTGACATAAAGTAATTGTGCAAAATATGATATTACATTGGTCATTTATATAATATACTGAAATGTAAAATATATAGTCTAGGATTTGTAAAATTTTGAACATGTGGTATGAGCATTTATTTAGATCAGCTCTCAGGGAAAGAACTACCAGAACCCTAAAAATGGGATCATTAAATGTGTATGGTTGTGATATAGATGAGAGTAAAAGGGAAGAGATTAGCAGTTTGTGAAAAGGGAGATGTATGTATTAGCATTAAGTGAAACTTAAGTTGAAAGGGAGAGGTGATCTTGGGTTTGGGAGAGTATCGGGAGTTATGAGAGAGCAAGGGAGGAAAGGCCTGGCTCTGCCAGTAAATATTAAGATAGGAAAACATATGGTGGAGTGGAGGGAAGTGTCTTCAAGGTATAATGTGTGTGAAGGTGAAACTGAGATGGTTGTTGTTGTCGTTCCCTAGACTGTCTGTCCGAGCAGTCCCGTCTCCCCAAGGAAGGCCACAGCCGAAACTGGGTTTTCCCACAAATCCTTTATAGAGTGTATGTTGTGTTGTTTGCGTGCATGATTGTGTATAATGCAGTCTTCCATTATGTGTTGTATGGTATGGGGTGAAGTGTTACATCCTGGGCAGCTGTTCACAACACGGTCGTCCAGCCTCTTCTGGTAGCTTAGAAGTGCTGGGTGGTGACCGCATCGCAGTCTGGCCAAGTGGACTCTGTCCTTTCGTGGGAGAGAGGATTCAGAAGGGTGGATATCAGGGGGTCTGGCATGCAGCAGTGTGTTGTCTTTCAGTGTGTTAATGGAGCGGTGAGTGATATGATTATGAATATGTTTCCGGAGGCTGGTATTTGGTGGTTGTGGAGGAAGAGAAGAGAGTATCTGTGCGTAATAAAGGTCTTTGGGTGTTGTTTTAATGTTTCTTGGTGTGTGTGGGTGTTCTGCTATGTAGTGTAGCGGGTGTGATGTGTTTGTGGTGGCTGCAGCAAGTGTTTGTGTGCCTCTCATGTCGAGGTGGTCCTTGACTTTGAGGACTTTTGTTTCATGGTGTAAATGGTCTGTAGGTGTTGTATTTGTGCAGCCTGTAATTGTTTTTAGGGCTTTGTTTTGTATGATTTGAAGGGTGTTGTGGTGTGTCTCACTGAGATTAGGAGCCCATGCAGGACTCGCATAATTCATCACTGAGCGTATGCATTGTTTGTATATTATATTAGTTTCTTTGTTTTGTCCAAATGTTGTTCCAGTGATTGACTTAAGTGCGTTAAGTCTAGGTGTGCATTTGTTTTTTATGTTTGTGAGGTGTTGTTTGAAAGACATGAGATGGTAGAAGTGGGTTTTTGTTTGTACATATGGATTTGGGCAGAAGACAGGGATGAGGAGCTAAGATGAGAGGGAAACAGTGGGTGGTGGCTGGGAGTGGAATGGGTGAAAGTGGGTGTGTGCCTTGGCTGGCTACCTCCCATATAATGGGGAAGAGGCCCTTGGTATATAAATGGAAATATGGATTTAGTAGTGAGAAAATTAAAAAAGGAAAGGAAGACTTTTTGGATACATTTAAATGAGTGTTTAGAGTCTTGGGAGGAATGTGAATGTAATGGTATTGGGGGAATTTCATTGCTAAAGTAAGAAATGGAGTAGTAGGCAGGATTGGTGTGTCAGGTAAGATCCTTAGTGGAGAGATAATGTTAGAGATGAATTTAGAAAGGTAGTTGGTGGTAGCAAACACGCTGTTTTAGAGGAACCAAGCATAAGTATACATGGGAAAATATAGTAGAGGTAAAGGTGGTTGGTGGCTGTATGAAGACATGATATTGCAGAAATGCTATGTTCTATATCCTTCCTCATAGCCTTCTTTTGATAATGCATGTAATTACTTGTGTATTGCAAGCTTACTAAAGTAAATATTGATGTTGCAGATACAACAGAAACAGCAGCAGCATTTACCAAACATTTTGAAGAAGAAGTGGTGCGTTTTGGACAGGTAGTATGTGTGAATCTTGTGGCCCAAACAGGGAAGGAGAAGGTCATAGCTGATGCCTACCTCAATAATATTCTCACCCTTGATTCTCCTCATCTTATATTTGTCACATTTGACTTCCATGAATATTGGTAAGAAAAAAATCTATGTTTTTGTATATATTCTGTAATTAAGGCTACTTCTTATATAAGGGTGAAGAGGCCTTTAGATAGTCTAAATAGATTCTTTAATTTGAGGTTGAAGGGATCAGTGATGGGTACCTAGAAATGGTGATCTTGTGAAACAGATGCTAATGGAATTGAAAGTAATAAGGGGAGGATAGGGAAGGGTTGATTGTGGCAATGGGAGATGCCACAATAATAACTGTGATAGGAGAGGAGAATGGTAGGGCTATAAGAAAAGAGAAGATACAAAGATTGTTTACTGTGTGCCTAAGGGATGGAAGTATTTGTGGACTGGAGGAATGTATGTATAGTTTCACAGTACAAAAGAAAAGGGGACAAGTATGAATGTTGTAATTGTAGAGATATCAGTTTGTTAATTGAAATTGATAAGGTGTATGGGATGGCAATAATTGAAAGTATTAACCACTTTGGTATGATGATGCCTACGTAGGTGTCATGAGGCGCAAGTGGGTAATCGAGGATGCCAGTGTCGGTGTCTTGATTATATATATATATATATATTTGTAGTTGTACACTAGTTACCCCCAGATTCTGTGAACTGGTTTGGTCTTGTTTTCTGTGATTATTATTACTCAGAGTAAAAGAAAATGAGTAATACAGCAGTGACATTATATTTTATGAGTAGTATGATGAATTGTACATATGGCAGCAGATGCTGCATGTGAGAATTTAACTCATACTGAAGTGGTTAAGAGGAAGTAAGGGAGTAATTCTGGAAGTTGTGTGGATTTAGGAAAGAAAGGTGTGTAGATCAAGCTTTTGTTGTAAGATATGCAAGAATTTTTTGGCAAATGATAAAGATGTCTTGTGCTTTCATGGATTTAAAGAAGCCAAATGACAGGGTTGACAGAGAGGCATTATAAAATGTGTTTTCAATGTTGATGTACAAGAGGGAGAATTCTGTTAAGGGTGGTCAAAAGTTTTTGCATTAGTATAGCTTATGTGAGGGTAGGAAATGGAGAGATTGAGTGGTTTGAGGTGAAGGTAGGGCTGTGCTAGAGTTTTGTAAAGTTACCATGGATGTTCAGTTTGTGTATGGATTGGGCAGTGAAAAAGGTAAATGTGAGGGTGGTAGGCAGGGGTTTGGAGTTGGTGAGTGAAAATTGAGGGAAGTGGAGATAAGCTGGTTGTTTGTAGATGTGTGAGAGGAAAAAGCTGAAAAAATCTGGGTAGAAATAGGGTAACATGATGTGGTGGCTAGGGCAGTTCTCAGTAGTCAGCTTACAAAAAAGAATTGTTAAAACTGTAATGTTTATACCTGTGAAAGATTTTAGTAAATACATCATACAAAGTGCTTGATTTTATTTGTTGTTTTACATTTTCTCAGCCGTGGCATGCGATTTGAAAATGTTGCCATCTTAATGGAGAGCTTACATGATATTATCAACAAGATGCTTTACTGTTGGGTAGACAAAGAAGGTGTAATATGTTGCCAGAACGGGATTTTTCGTGTCAACTGCATGGACTGTTTAGATAGGACTAATGTAGTTCAGGTAAGTTTTGTATTTTTGTACCACATTCATCTATCTATATACAGAGAGACAGCCAAGTCAAAAGGCACACACCCATTCTACTCCTACCCATTCTATTCCCATCCACCACACACACACAAAACACATTCATATTAGATGAAATAGTATTTACTTGTAATGTCTTCATAGTGTATGTATGTATTTATCTATGGCCTTCTCCCCTTTTTAATGGTGTTGGCTGAACTGGAGCCACATCTAAAGACCCAATCATCCACCCCTCCCATCTCAGCATCTCTAAAAAAAAATTGTGGGGCATATTATCCCTGCTGTATACTGAAACTTTTTTATCACAATTTTATTTTGTAGCAATTTCTTCAAACACTTCTCCAAAACAAGTTTCAAATCCACAATTCAAGAAAATAAGAAAAAAAAAAAAATTTTTTTTTATCTATTTATCTATATACCAAGGGCTTCTTCCCCCTTATAAGGGAGGTAGCCAAATCAAGGTAGCCAAGTAGCCAAAAATGTACCTATTCCCACCCATTCCATTTTCTTTTCCCTTGTATGAAAAAAAGAATGTGAAAAATCAGATTTAACAGGTGCTCTGTCCCTCATCTCTAGCAAGGACATGGAAGGAGCAATAAAGAAATTTCATAACTGCCATGCTAAAGGCCCAGATAAATTTTCAAACATCTATATAAAGCATTATTTTTTCCCTAGATCACCTAAGTGTCTCTCTGGTGGCCATTAATGGCTATGCTGGAGCTGTGGGTTTCTTGCAAGAGGTACTTAGGGCAGTGGGTTGATTGATACGTACATATATACATGCATACATATGTATATACATGCATAGATATAAGGGGTGGAGGAACACTATGTAAATGAAGTGGTGGAAGTAAACCAGATTAGGCTGTCTGGCCCTGCTGTGGATGTGCTGTGTCTCTGCATTGCTTCTGATCTGGGCCAGATGCAGGTGCAGGCAGACAGACAGATACAGGCAGGTGCAGATACATAGATTAACAGATGCAGAAACTAACAGACACACATAGATGCATATTCAGGTGTAGATATAGACATACACAGGTATAGATACAGACAGATACAGATGAGAAGGTGATATACCCCAAGCTGAAACAATACATGAATTTAAATCTATTGGAATTCAGGGATATAGATTATGTTGGAACTGTATATTTGAGGCTAGGTATGATACATTGGAGAATAGGAGACAGGACCTAATGAGCGTTGCTTCTTTTCTGTATAATACAATTAGGTAAATACATGCACATGCTAAAACTTCTCATATGTCTGCCTTATTAGAAATTTTTTGTACATGGATCCTCTTCCTTTCCTAAACCTACACTCTTCTTTCCCAGTTACTCCCTCTGTTCTCATAATTCTCTCAACACCTTCCCATATGCCTTAACAGACTGATCCCTCTAAAGCTACTATATTCAGATTTGTCCCCTTTTCCTTTGTAAAGTGGAACTTAATAAGCACTCCTCCATCACTCTGGCACATGATTCCCCTCTCTTATGCTCACATTAAACAACCTCACTAGCTAGTCCACTATGACTGTTCCTATTTTCATCAAAACTCCCTTTGAGACTCATCAAACACAGGAACCTTACCAGTTGTATGTTATTTTTTTATGATAACTTTAGCTAATTCCTATACAAATGATAGTCTTAGGAAGTGGGTTTCTTCAAGTAGTAATATATTTGAAATCCAGTCATAGTTACCTGTATATTCTAAGGCTGTTTATTAGTATTTATTTGAAGTCTTAACTGATGTTTGGAAGCAAAGGTTAGGGGTATTGTATAAACTAATGTGTTCTCTTTCTCCAAACCAGACTGCCATCGCCAAATCAGTTTTAGAAAGTCAGTTTGTAAAGCTTGGAATGCTTCCTCCAGAGAGTCCACTGCCCCCAATATGCCGCTCAGTTCTACAGATAATGTGGGCAAACAATGGAGACATTATTAGCAAACAATATGCTGGCACTTCTGCACTTAAGGTAATCACATTCTTTATATGTTGAGACATTGGGACAATTATGAGAAAGGTGGAAGGGGGAAACACAGGTCTTTATCTGATTATTGAGTTTATTCCTGACTGGTTTTGCTTTACAGTAACTTCTTCAGAGGAATGATACTCTGGGTCGAAGTTGGCAGTGTATATAGTGAGCCAGGCCCACTCTCCCTCCTTGAGGAATAGTTGGTCTCAGTACAATAAATAAATCAGCATCGATATAATATACATACAATAAGAATAAAATACAAGATACAAGATTTTTTGGAATTACATATAAAAATAAAAATTATAAGTGTCACTGTGACGTATTGACAGAGCTGTCTGACATTTTACCACTGTACAAAATCCCTGTCAAGAGTTTTTTCGAGAGTAGTAGAGCATGTGTCAGGATTAGAAATGGAGAGAGTAAGTGGTTCGAGGTAAAGGTGGGACTTTGTCAGGGATGTGTTATGTCACCCTGGCTGTTCAACTTATACATGGATGGGGTGATGTGAGAGGTAAATGCAAGGGTGGTGGGTCGGGGATTGGAGATGGTTAAAGAAAATAGAGAAAAGTGGGAGGTGAGCCAGCTGTTGTTTGCGGACGACACTGCACTTGTAGCAGGATCAGAGGAGGGATTGAGGAAGTTAGTGACAGAGTTTGGGAGAGTGTGTGAAAGAAGAAAATTGAAGATAAATGTGGGTAAAAGTAAGGTGATGAGATGTACAAGGGGTGAAAGTGGCAGCAGACTGAAAGTGAGCATTAACCTCTTCACTCCAGGCCAAAATCTCGCAGGCAGCATTATCTGCCAGACATACGATGTGTCGTAATAATACTCGCATCATAAGATATAGTCACCGCTTATATCGATCGTTCTCTCTTTCACCCGTGAATTTTGATAACCATAGAAAATGTGATGAAGACAGTTTAGAGAGTATGTCATTACGCAGGGGCAACTACAATAAATATAATCAAGACGCCGATATGGCAGCCTCGCATATCCACTTGCTCCTCATGCCGCCTACGTATGCGGCACCGTATGGAAGGGGTTAAGGGAGAGCGACTGGAGGAAGTGGATATTTTGAGATACTTAGGTGCAAACGTGGCAGGAAAGGGTGGAGTGGAGGTGGAGGTAGAATGTAGATTGGGAGAAGCAAGTAAATGCCTTGGTGGACTAAAAAGTGTAATGAGAAATAGACAGTTGGGAATGGATGCTAAAAGGAGACTGTATGAAGAAGTGATTGTGCCAACAGCACTGTACGGGGCAGAAACATGGAACATAAGAGAGGAATAGAGAAGGAGTTTGAATATGTTTGAGATGAGGTGCCTGAGAAGTATGATGGGGGTTACCAGGCTGGATAGAGTGAGAAATGAGGAGGTAAGGAGGAGAACAGGGGTGGTAAGGGAGTTGGGAGATAGGGTTGATGAAAGAGTATTAGGATGGTTTGGACACATGGAAAGAATGAGTGAAGAAAGACTAGTGAAAAAGGTATGGAAGGCAGATGTGGAGGGAGTGAACATGAGGGGGCATCCTAGGATGAGATGGATAGATGGGGTGAAGGGGGCTTTGGGGAAGAGGGGAATGTCTGTTGAGGAAGGAGGGGAGAGGAGAGAAGACGGGTGAATGCAGAATGGCTGTATATGGATGATGCTGTGATGCATGAGGTGGAATGGGTGGGGGGATGGAGGATGAGGTAGTATGTGTGAAAAAAAAATTGACACAGCCCGAAGGGATTTCTCCCCGTCTTCTCCTTTTCTGCATGGGGGGACGGAGAGGAGGGGTCGCCAATTTAATGAAGCGGCCTTGCTGTGGATGTGCTGTTTCTTGCAACACTGCCTCTGACCTAGGGCAGTGGACAAGGTGCAGGGATGACCCATCTTCCAGGAGGTGCTAAGAGGGAGGGTGGAGTGTATTTAGGGATGGAATGGGTGGGAATGGTTTTATGCCTTTTTCTTTTTGGCTACCCCCCTTGTAAGGGGGAAAAAGCCTTGGTATATATATATATATATATATATATATATATATATATGTGTGTGTGTGTGTATGTACAAAATCCCTGTGTTAGGCTGTCCGATCTAATATATAAATCAGTAGAGTATTGATATAAAATTAAATATATATATCAATAAAAGAATAAAATATATGATACAAGGTTTTTGATCAATGAAAATACATAAGAGATAAAAATACTTGTGCTTCTAAAATACCAGATTTCAGTAAAGCTCAGTTCATAGAACTACGTCAGGAGCTTCAGCTTACAGATTGGGAGGCAAAATTAAACGAAAGGCCTGTAGATCAGATGTGGGAAATATTTCAAAATACGCTCACTAAGATGATTCAAACTTACATTCCTTTTAAGGACAGACGTCCCCCAAATCAGGCTCGCCCAAAGTGGCTCGACAAAGAAACTGAAAAAAGTATTGCTAAAAAGAGACAGGCTTATAAGAAATATAAGTGCTCGGGTGCATCTAATGACTATGAAAATTATGTATCAATACAGAGAGATTTAAAAAAGACAGTAAGAAAAAGAAAACGACAATACGAAATGAACATCGCTGATAAATCCAAAGAGAATCCCAAAGAATTCTATAGTTACATTAGAGATAAAAAGGTTGTTAGGAATCACATTGGTCCACTATTATCTGCTGACGGTCAACTTGAATATTCAAATGAAGGAATGTGTAATCTCTTAAACAATTATTTTAGCTCGGTATTCGTAAACGAAACACCTCAAAGTGAATTCCAAACTGAAACCTGTGAAAAGTCTGGGGTAAACTTACTACGGTAAATATAACAAAAGAAAAAATTAAAAGGTGTATAGACAAACTCAAAGTTAATAAAACACCAGGGCCTGACGGTTGGCATCCAAGAATCTTAAAGGAAATGAAAAATGAGATTGTTGTTCCATTAGAAATTATTTTCAAGAAATCCATCATATCCGGAGATGTCCCAAGAGAATGGAAGCTAGCTAACGTTACTCCCATATTCAAAAAAGGTGACAAAAAGAAACCAAATAACTATAGGCCTATAAGTTTGACTTCGATCGTAGGAAAAATAATGGAAACTATCATCAGAGATGATATCGAATATCATTTAGAAAGTAACCGTTTGATAAATGATAGCCAGCATGGTTTCAGACGGAAACGTTCTTGTGTGACTAACTTACTCGAATTCTACAACACAGTTATCTCGAATTATGACAAAAGAAACAATATAGATTTAATATATCTAGACTTTGCAAAAGCTTTTGATACCGTCCCACACGAAAGACTACTTACTAAATTAGCTTTGCATGGAATAAGTGGTAGCCTATTAGGTTGGACTAGTAATTGGTTGAAAGGTCGAAAACAGAGAGTTGTTTTAAATGGAAAAACTTCTGGATGGAAAAATGTTGCAAGTGGAGTTCCTCAGGGTTCCGTTCTTGGGCCACTTCTATTCATAGTATATATAAATGATATAGACAATGGACTAAAATCTACTGTTTCCAAATTTGCTGATGATACAAAACTGTGCGGAGTGGCAAATGATCACTCAAACCAATTAGATATTCAAGAAGATTTAGATCAATTACAGCAATGGTCTGAAAAGTGGCTAATGAAATTTAACACAAGTAAATGCAAGGTAATGCACATAGGTAAAAATAACAGTAAGTACGATTACAAGTTATTTGGAAATTCGTTAACAAAAGTGGATAGTGAAAAAGATCTCGGCGTAATTATCAGTAACGACCTCAAATCATCCAAGCAATGTATTTCAGCCTCTGAGAAAGCAAATAAGATTCTGGGATTGATTGCGCGATCTTTTGATTTCAAAAGTCCATCACTCATTAACAAGCTATATAAATCGTTAGTTCGTCCACATTTGGAATATGCTGTTTCTGTATGGTCACCGAATCTCATTAAAGACATTGACAGACTGGAAAAAGTACAACGGCGAGCCACAAAACTGATTTCAAATATCAAAAATAAATCATACGAAAATCGACTTAAGCACATGAATCTGTTTTCCCTAAAAAAGCGTAGACTCAGAGGTGACTTGATACAGGTCTTTAAGATTTTAAAGGGAATTGACATCAAAAGTGACCAAATTTTCACATTGAATGAGAATCAGACAAGAAACAATGGTCTCAAACTGTCCGGAAATAGATTCAATTTGGAAGTAGGTAGAAACAACTTTGCCAACCGTGTAGTTAATGAATGGAATAAACTTCCTGCACAGGTAGTGCAATGTAGTTCAGTTCGAAGCTTTAAGAATCATTTAGATAAATACCTAAGTAAGATGCTGTAATGATTATAATTTATGTTATATTATTTGTTTTTGTTTTGTTATAATTTATCTGTCTGATTTTCATTTATTATTAGTTATATGTCAATTTATAATCATTTACTATTTACCTTTTTGTTTGTTATTCAACTATACCTATGCATTTATTTATGTATTTTATTTGTTATATTTACATTATTATAGTTTTAATTAATTTTTTTTTTTTTTTTTTTTTTTTTTTTTTTTTTTTTTTTTTTTTTTTTTTTTTTTTTTTTTTTTTCCATCCGACCTAGATATGGATCAAAAGGTCTCCTGTCGGCATGCTCCGCCTTTGTAATCCTTTGTAAAATATGAAAATATATGTCACCGTGATGTTTTATCTGACATTTTTCACTGCACAAAATCCCCGTGTTAGGTTGGAGCTGTCCTGGGGCATCCCTCTATAGCTGCTGTTTATTCTGACCACTTTATGTCTCCTACTTTTTGGATTACGTTGGGTTTGGTAGCTATGTATAATGCTTCAACTGTTTTCCTTCTCCTCTTTGTCATTCCTTTTTCTACCACCTCTGGGGCCGTATACACAAAACTTGTTAGCACTAACAAATAGCTGTTAAGGGTAACAAATTCCTGTTAAGGCTAACATTTAGCTGTTAAGCACTAACAGTGGATACAGAAAACTTGTTAGGGCCTTAAAAGTACTGTTAAGGTATAAGTGCTGTGGAGGACTATTAACCACTTCAGTACGGAACTTAAATCTCACGGGCAGCAGCCAATGCCAGCCGTACGACGTGTCGTAATAATACTCGCATCATAAAATATAGTCACCGCTTATATCGATCGTTCTCTCTTTCACCCGCGAATTTTGAAAACCACAGAGAATGGGATTCAGGGCGCATTTGGGAGAATGTAAAAACACAGGGGCGACTACAATAAATATAATCAAGGCGCCGATATGGCAGCGTCGCGAATCCACTTGCTCCTCATGACGCCTACGTGTGCGGCACCGTATGGAAGGGGTTAAGCTCTTAACAAATTCCTGTTAGTAGAGAAGATGGCGGAGCAACAACAACTACAAAGACGACAGCGAGTTTATCGACAGCGACGGGACATATTTAACTAGTACAATGACGACGAATTCATCAAACGCTTCAGAATGAACCGTGCTGGTATAATAACAATGGCTGATTTAGTGAGGGACAAACTTCAATCCCGAACAGAAAGGAATCGACCACTGAGTCCTGAAACGAAGGTGGCAATTACCCTATGATATTTAGCCATAGGTAAAATGCAGCAGTGACGACTTTGGGACCTCGCAAGCAACAATCAGCCGTGTCATTACTCAAACAATTGATGCACTATCAGAACCAGATATTGTAACTCAATTTGTAAAATTCCCATTGACTCGCCAAGAAGTGCAAGTAAAACAAGCGGAGTTCATGAAAGACTGTAGGTTTCCCGGTGTTGTGGGTACCATAGATGACACAAACATTAGAATTGTGGCTCCAAGTGTCGATGAACATTTATATGTAAACAGAAAACGATACCACAGCATCAATGTGCTTTGCCATGTCTCCCTCTTGTCCTTGTGGTTTAAACTTGGCTTGAATCGCCCATTTATAATTATTTTTTTCTCCATAATCACGTTGACCAAGAGGAGTGTTTCCTCTTGTAACCAGTTTGGCTTCCTTTTCTTTTTCTGTGATTCTTCTGCCATGTCTATATCCTATGAAATAATTGTTGAGTCGTGTGTCGGAAGATTTGAATGTGGCGCGGCCGCCTGTACAATGCGCCTTCGTCCAAAAATATCTGTCGTTTAATAAGTACTCCTAAAAAACCATACATACGATATCTATGTGCTATCATGATACTCTATTAATAAATTCTGAACAACAGCATTAATAACACTGTTTTATGTGTGCAATTTTTAATAATACATCCATTTACATGTTCATAAGCTGCTAACTTCAGCACTGTTTAGCGGGACTTGACAAACAACTGTTTGCTAGCTAACATTTGTTAGTTAAGCATTGGTGTATAACTTTTAGTGGTTTTCTGTTAGCTAGCAGAGATTGTTAAGGCTAACAAAAAAGTTTTGTGTATACGGCCCCTGATCGTTGCCAATCGGGCATATGACCTTCTTGATCTGTGTCCCACCATTGCGTTGGAAAGCCTGTTGTATCTTAGGTTCGCTTTGTGTTCTTTGATCCTGGTCATAAGCCTCCTGTGGGTCTCACCATAGTATGATTTTTTTTTTTTTTTTTTTCACAAGGAGGAAACCTGGGTCTGGCTCCCGATATATGCTGCCAACTTCGACCCAGAGTATCATTCCTCTGAAGAAGCTGCTGTAAAGCAAAACCGGTCAATAATAAACTCAATAACTGGATCAAGACCCATGTTTCCCCCTTCCATTTTTCACATTCTTTATATATCTACATAGTGAGCAGATGAAATGTTGATTTTTTTTCCAGTGCAATATATGTGTGTGTTTGTGTATATATACAGAGTTGACAGTCTGATGCTTAACTTCCTTGGTTGCCCCTTCCACAATAGTGAGGCAGTCTGCAATTGTGAATGATTTCCAATATTCTTTGACGCCCAGGTCTGGATTCTCATCTAGGATAGAGTGCATTCGAGACATAGAAAGCCATGTGTAATAGGCCTTAAATGCCCAAAAACCCAAAAACCCAAAAATCCGCGTAAATTCAAAACCGCGCATAAAAAAATCCGCGTAAAACGAGGGTCTACTGTATATATATATATGTATATATATACATATATATATATACACACATACATACATGTACCAAGGCTTCTTCCCCCTTACAAGGGAGGTAGCCAAAAAGAAATAGGCACAAAAACCATTCCCACCCATTTCATCACAAAACACACTCCACTCCACTCCCCCCTCCCCCTCCCCCCTCCCTGTTATCTTGGCACCTCCTGGATGATGGGTCATCCTTGCACCTTGTCCACTGCCCTGGGTCAGAGGCAGTGTCGCAAGACACCGCACATCCACAGCAAGGCTGCTTCATTAAATCGGCAACCCCCACTCTCTGTCCCCCCTACAGAAAAGGAGAAGACGGGGCAAAATCCCTTCGGGCCACGTCAAATTTTGCTCACACATACTCCCTCACCCCTATCCCCCCACCCATTCCACCTCATATATCACAACATCATCCATATACAACTATTCTCCATTCACCCCTGTCTTCTCTCCTCTCCCGTCCTTCCTCAACAGACATTCCCCTCTTCCCCAAAGCCCCCTTCACCCCATCCATCCTTCTCATCCTAGGATGTACCCTCATGTTCACTCCCTCCACATCTGCCTTCCATACCTCTTTTACTAGTCTTTTTTTTCACTCATTCCTTCCATATGTCCAAACCATCCTAATACTCTTTCATCAACCCTATCTCCCAACTCCCTTACCACCCCGGTTCTCCTCCCCTGTTCTTCTCCTCACCTCCTCATTTCTCACTCTATCCAGCCTGGTAACCCCCATCATACTTCTCAGACACCTCATCTCAAACTCATTCAAACTCCTTCTCTCTTCCTCTCATATGTTCCATGTATGTATGTATATATATATATATACACACATATACATACATACACATATACCAATGGCTTTTTTTTTCCCATACAAGAAAGGTAGCCAAATAATAAAGGAATAAAATCCACTCCCAGCCATTCCCTCTCCACATATTCCACTCCCATTCATCCCCCTCCCTCCTTTTTTTTTTTTTTTTTTTTTTTTTCTCTCTCTCTGCCTCAGGTCCAGTACTCTCCAAGAAAAAATATTCTTTTCAATCTCTTTTCTTCTCACATTTTTTTCATTTGGTTCATTTCAAGTGTCTTTTCTTTTTCTATTTCCTCATCGCTCATTTCCTTTTTTATCCATATATCTTTATCATTTTCACTATTTGCTAGCTTTGCTGCTTTTGATAGTACCTCTTCAGCTATCATTTGATTCCTTAATTTAATTTTTAGTGGCCTATAGTGTTTTTCTCTAGAGTATTGTCCCATCTTATGTGCCTCCTTTATTTCTTTGTCCAATTCTTGTCCCTCTTCTTGAACCTCTTTCAGAATTTCCTTTGCAATTTCTCTTCTTTTTCTCTTTGGTATTTGTATACATTATGTTTTCCTTTAATACCATGAACTACAATGAACTTTTTTTTATCCGTGTCTTTTACCCAGTTTTCCTTTTCTTTAATTACTTTAATTACCATTTGTTCCGAAGAATACAAACTCTTCGGTACTCCTTACAATAGGATACTTTCGCGTAGCGCGAATATTTCTACTGCGAAATTAAAATCCTCACTCTGTGGGTCTGGGCAACGCTTATCCTCAGTAAGGGGCCCCATTGGGGCAAGGGGGGGGGCCCTTGCCCTCCACCACAAGTCTCGCACACTATAACCATTCTCTTCGCAGTAGTGACCGCGTTAACATCTCTCTACTATACATGTTTAGTTTTTATCGGTTTCCCCCTTAACCACTTCGGTACGGGACTTAAATCTCGCGGGCAGCAGCCAATGCCAGCCGTATGACGTGTCGTAATAATAATCGCATCATAAAATATAGTCACAGCTTATATCGATCGTTCTCTCTTTCACCCGTGAATTTTGAAAACCACAGAGAATGGGATTCAGGGCGCATTTGGGAGAATGTAAAAACACAGGGGCAACTACAATAAATATAATCAAGACGCCGATATGGCAGCGTCGCGAATCCACTTGCTACTCATGACGCCTACGTGTGCGGCACCGTATGGAAGGGGTTAATGGGCCGATTCTCAGTCAAACTCCATTATTAGCGCGGCAGCGAACCGTTAATTACTCAACGGTTCTATGTTTACGTATGGGCCGAAAATCAAGCAACCCTCTTCGATTGTCGCCAGCTCACTCCCAGGACGCTAAGGAGTTCGTCGTCCTTCAATTTCATCAGGGTTTTCCCTACGCCATCCTGTGTCCTGGAATTTATTAAGTGCGTATCCCTTTCCTGTATTATTCCCTTAACCGCCACCGGGTATCCTACCCTTCACTGTAAGTATGGAATCTGGTTCCAGTATTGTTGTTGTTCAAGATGGGTTGGGTGCCTTCGCCGAAGGGAGATACCTTTGTCTCACCCCCCTTACCGCCAGCCCAAGTGGATCCTCACATTTGGTGTTTCAAGTGTATAGCTCTTAAGTGTTCACCTTCATCCCCATGTGAGACGTGCATTCAGTGAGATGATAGTCGGTGTTCCGTGTACTTTCATGTTCACAGGAAAGCACATGCAGGGGAAAAGGTGCGCAAGCATAGAAAATAGCTTCCCTCTTCACCCCCCAAAAACAAGAGAAGGCAGACTACGGCTTCAGAGGAGACGAGCAATTCTCTCCCTCCTCCACGGCGTAGTAGACAGGAAGCCAAGTTGTCCTTTATTCCTTTAACCAGGATGGTTAGCGTAGACGGACATGCGCCTCAGGCCACCTCTAGCTACCGTTCCTGTACGAGATTTTTCCCGGATGAGGTCGCTTGCGGCTTGCCCTCGACCCATCCCGGAAACTCGACGGTCCCTCGTCCAAAGCGTAGTAGCCAGGAAAGTGGTACAACGTCCACCTCGAGTCATTCTCAGGCTAAGTTGTCCTTCCTTCAACCAGGACGGTTAGCGTAGACGGACATGCGCCTCAGGCCACCTCTAGCTACCGTTCCTGTACGAGATTTGTCCCGGATGAGGTCGCTTGCGGCTTGCCCTCGACCCATCCCGGATACTCGACGGTCCCTCCAAAGCGTAGTAGCCAGGAAGGTGGTACAACGTCCACTTCGAGTCATTCTCAGGCTAAGTTGTCCTCTCTTCCTTCAACCAGGACGGTTAGCGTAGACGGACATGCGCCTCAGGCCACCTCTAGCTACCGCTCCTGTAAGACATTTTTCCCGGATGTGGTCGCTTGCGACTTGCCCCCGACGCATCCCGGAAACTCAACGCCGGCACGGACAAAGAACCCGGGTTCAAAGACAAAGAGCCCCCCCTTCTAACCCGCATGCTGATTCCCTACCCCTCCACTCCAAGTCAAAAAGGCAGACAGGAAAGCCCCGTCCCTTTACGACTAGAGATCCTAGACGCAAACATTATAGAGGCTCCGGACTCCCCCACAGGAATCCTAGGAATTCGCCAGCCCCTCCGCACAAGATAGGGGGTTGCCTCTCCCTCTACTGGAGAGCATGGGAAGAGGCCGGGGTGGAAGACTGGACCTACTAAGTCATTAAGACAGGCTATTGTCTTCCCTTCCCCACTGTCCCAAACCTCTCCCCCTATCCCATCCAAGTCAGCAGCTTCCACCCGGACTCGGCTCGCGGGCGGGCCCTAGCGGAGGAATCCTCCGTTCTGCTCCAGAAAGGAGCTTTAGAGGAAGTCTCGACTCCAGACCCAGGGTTCTACTCAAGGCTATTCCTAGTAGAAAAGACAACAGGGGTGTGGAGACCAGTCATCTATTTGTCTCCACTCAAGTTCCTTTCCCTGACGAAGTTCCGAATGGACACCCCAGAGTCCGTAAGGGCGTCTATCAGGGAAGGGGACTTCATGGTGTCGCTGGACCTCCAAGATGCCTATTTCCACATACCAGTGCATCCCTCCTCCAGGAAATTCCTCAGAATCATCCACAGGGGCAACACCTTCCACTTCCCCTGCCTCTGCTTCGGACTTTCCACAGCACCCCAAGTCTTCTCCAGTGTGTTCAACCTCGTTTCAGCATGGTCCCACTCCAGGGGAATTCAACTACTCCGTTACTTGGATAACTGGCTGATCCTTGCACATTCTGCCCAGCTATGCCAAGAACACCTGAGAATGGTCCTAACCTTTGTCCTGAAATTGGGCACAGTAGTCAACCCGGAAAAGTCAGATTTCTTACCAAGACAGAGAGTCACGTACCTGGGTATGGTCCTGGACTCCTCCCTAATGGAGTCCTTCCCAGTAGAAAAGGGGATCCAGAATCTCGCTTCTCTAGTTGCACAGGCACTATCGACCAGGTTCCTGACGGCGACACAATGCCAAATCCTCCTGGGCCATATGGCCTCCATAGAGAAATTAATCCCCAGGAGTAGACAAAGAATGCGACCGCTACAGTGGCTCCTCAAGTCTCAGTGGGCCCCGCAAGAGGGAGAACCCCTACAACACATCTCCCTCACCGAAGAAGTCAAGGATTCTCTTCTCTGGTGGAAGGCCCATGCAACCTTCTCATGGGGATGCCCCTTGGCCCATCTCCCCCCGAAGTCCTCCTGTTCTCCGATGCCTCCAAGGAGGGCTGGGGAGCCCACCTCAACGACGATCACATCAGCGGTTCCTGGTCCACAGTCGAGCGGACAGCCCATATCAATTGGCTTGAGTTGAAAGCAGTACTCCTGGCTCTCCGTCACTTCAAGGATCAAGTCTCAGGAAAAGTAGTGGGCATAATGTCGGACAATTCCTCGGTAGTACCCTACCTGAACGAGCAGGGGGGGCACAGTCTCCCAGGAACTATGCCTTCTGATGATGGACATCCTCAACCTAGCCAAGAATCTCCAGGTGTCACTCAAAGCCCGCTACATCCCAGGGAAGAGGAATGTCTGGGCGGACCACCTCGGCAGGAAGAATCAGATAATCAACACAGAATGGTCCCTCTATCGAGAGGTAGCGAACTTCATCCTCAGCAAATGGGGCTCCCCTCTAGTGGACCTTTTTGCAATGAGATGGAATCACCAACTCCCAATATATTTCAGCCCTTTCCCGGATCCTCTGGCAGCAGGAGAAGACGCTCTTCTGCAAAGTTGGGACAACCTGGACTCCTACGCTTTCCCACCATTTCCCTTGCTCCAGAAGGTACTCCTGAGAGCAAGACACGCATCCTACCTTCGGATGACTTTGATCGATCCTTGGTGGCCCGAAGCCCCATGGTTTCCAGACGCCCTCGAGCTAGCAGTAGAAGAGCCTCTGGCCCTTCAGGGAAGACCAGATCTTCTGTATTCACCCATCAACGGGCCTTGGCACAAGAACCCTTCAGCACTCAATCTTCACGCATTCAGACTATGGTCCGGATCCTCCTAAAGAAGGGTTTTCCCAGAGAAGTGGCAGAGGACATGTCCGCTCCTATTCGCTCTTCCTCAGCTAACCTTTATCAAGGGAAATGCAATGCCTTTGCAAAATGGTGCCACTCCAGGAAGTTAGTCCCAGATCGAGCCACCATTCCTGAGATCGCCTCCTTCCACTTCCTCAGGAAGTCCAAGAAGATCTCCCTCTCGGCAGTACAAGGCTATAGGGCAGCTCTAAATCAGGTGTTTTCTCTGAAGGGCATGGTCCTAGCCCTTTCACCGGAAATTTCCATGCTCTTCAGGCACTTCAAAGATCATGCCCCCCCAGGGAAATCAGTTCTCCTCCGTGGGATGTGGCATTAGTCCTGAACTCTCTGAGGGGTCCCCCTTACGAACCTCTCCGAGAGGCACATCTGAAGGACCTCACCTAGAGGACAGTTTTTTCTGCTAGCCCTGGCATCTTCCAAGAGAGTAGGGGAGTTATATGCCATCTCTTATAGAGTCGCCCATTCCAAAGGATGGAAAGAGGTCTCCTTCACTTTCATGCCTCAATTCATTGCCAAAAACCAAGATCCTGCCAAATCCGACCCTAGATTCTGGTCCTTTAGTGTTCTGTCCTTAGACGAATTGCAGGGGGAGAATAGACTGAAACAGTTCTATGCCCGGTACGAGCCATCCGGACCTACCTCAAGAGAACCGAACATCTTCGACCAGAATTAAAGAGGTTGTTCATCTCTACTAAAGGTAGCCCATCACTAAGAATTCCATTTCTTACTGCAAAATGGAAGTCATCCGCAGAGCCTGCGACATGAACCACACAGATTGTCCATGACCTGAGGGCAGTAGGGACCTCCCTAGTCATCAGAAAGAATCTGTCAGTCAACCAGGTTCTTCAAGCAGGTATATGGAAGAGCCAGAATACGTTCACTTCCTTTTGCCTCAAAGAAGTTATACGGGAATCTTTAGGGAACTTATCTTTGGGCCCCATAGTGGCCGCCCAAGAAGTCCTGAAAATGATATACCCCTCCTCAAGAGCACACAGCCGACCCTGACAACTCATCCAGGTTCTGGCTCGGCAACTGCAGGGATAACTTTCCAAAGTCCTTCTCATACTCTTACATTCCCTTACCTCACCCGCGGGCTCTCAAGCATTCCAAGGGAATCAATTCAAGCCCTTCAGTGGTACAAAAGTGATTATAACCTGTCTGTCTCCACTCCAGGGAACAGAAATGGGTGCACTTCAAAGTGAGGGGAATGTATAGGGGTCTGGTCAACATAGTCTTAGCACACTAGATTTTCCTTACAGCGGTTTCCCAGGCTAGATAACAACTTCCTTCCCTCCTAAGTCCAAGTCTCCTATTGTAAGGAGTACCGAAGAGTTTGTATTCTTCGGAACAAATGTAATTTTCGCAGGAAAATTAATTTTTCCCTGATACAAACCTGAGGTACTCCTTACCTTTAATGGCCCTCCTCAACCACCCCTCTAAACAGTTCCTTCTCCTTGCCTGACAAACCTTGTGCTTAATTCATACCTGGCTCAGAGAATGGTTATAGTGTGCGAGACTTGTGGTGGAGGGCAAGCCCCCCCCCCCCTTGCCCCAATGGGGCCCCTTACTGAGGATAAGCGTTGCCCAGACCCACAGAGTGAGGATTTTAATTTCGCAGTAGAAATATTCGCGCTACGCGAAAGTATCCTATTGTAAGGAGTACCTCAGGTTTGTATCAGGGAAAAATTAACTTTCCTGCGAAAATTACATTTTTTTTAGCATTTTCCTCTAACTACTGTTGTACTATTTCTTTAAATGTTATTTTCTGATTTTCTTGCTCTTGTTTTCAATGATTTTTTTATTTCTAGGAGATCCATCTCCTTAATTGATTCTCCAACTTTTTCAGTCACTGCTTGTATTTGTTCTCTGATCTCTTTTTTTTTTCAATTTCTCGTTTTTATTTGTCTTCAATCTTCATTCTTTTGTTATCACTTCCGATCGTAATTCACTTTTTAGATCATTAAGCTCTCTTCATATCTTCGTTAGCTTTTCATAGATTGGTTATCTCTCTGTGCATTGCTCTATAGTCAAATCTTAAATCTATTAGCTCCTCCATCAAGTTGATAATGTCTTGATTCCTTAGTACATTGTTATACCTAGTTTCTCTTTCTATATCTAAACCTTTACCTAAGAGTCCTCTTTCTCTTTGAAACCCTGAAAAAATATTGTTGTCCCACCTTTGAGTTGACTTAGGGGTATCATTCAAACAAGTTCTTTTCGGTATTACTCCCAGTGGTGATTTGACTCTGCTCATGTCCAATCATCTCCTCATTGGCTCATTATTCCTTTTTTCTTCTTTTCCTTCCTCCACTAAGTCAAACTGGATACTTATTATACCATAGTGGTCACTCGAAAAACTCAACTTTTCTGTAAGCACAACATAGGCATTTCGTTGTTCTTATTGAAAAAGTGCTGGCTTGGAGTTCATTCACACCAATGTCAGCATCGTGTGTGTGTGACTGCTTTTGGATGTATTTACCTAGTTGTATCTTATGGGAAGGGGAGCTACACTCATAGTGTCCCATCTGTATCTCGCCATATCTAATTTGCCCTTAAATTCTTTTATTTTTTTTTGCACACACTTTTCCCAGGTCTCTTCTATAACTGTCCTTTTTGAGTTTTCCTTCCATGTCCTTTTGTGTTTCTCTTATCCCAATTTAGTAAGTCATCTCTATCAAGGACTTCTACACTTCTCATAATTCTGTAGATGATCAACATGTCACCTCTTTCTCTTCTTTATTCCAGAGTTGGTAATTCTAGTTTTAACAATCTTATGACAGTTTTGATAGTGTTGGGGCCAATTTCGTAGTTGCTCTCTGGATTTTCTTAATCTTCCTTATATTCTTTTTAGTACTGGGTGACCATAGTGTCGCTGTGTACTCCAATTTAGGCCTTATCAGTGTGACTAGTATTTTCTTTACCATTTCTTCATCCAAGTAAGTAAAAGCCATTTTTATTGATCTTGGCAAGTTATAGGTTTTGCTGACAATTTTGTTTATTTGTTTGTCAGGGGGCATATCTTTTGTGATGATCATCCCCAGGTCTTTTTCAGATCCTACTTTCATTACTTCCTTTTCACCAATCTTATATTGTCCTGATATCCCTTCCTTTTTACTTTTTTTTTTTTTTTTTTTTTTATACTTTTTCTGAATTCCGTTATACTACATTTCTTGATGTTAAAGTACACTTCCCACTTCTGACTCCATTCCTAGACCTTGTCCAAATCTCTCTGTAGTGATTCACAGTCTTTCTCCGTACTTACTTTCTTTAGTAGTTTTGCGTCGTCTGCAAAAAAGTTCATGTAACATTCTACACCTTCATCAATGTCATTTACATATATAACAAACATTATCGGAGTCAGTACTGAACCCTGTGGGACTCCACTTATGATTTCTTCCCAAGTAGAATTTTATCTCTGAGCACCATTCATTTTTTTTCCCATGCAAGAAATCTGCCATCCATTTCAATAGTTTTCCATGTAAGCCTCCTGGTGTTTTGAGTATTCTTAATAATTTTTTGTGGTACTTTATCAAACGCCTTTTGTAAGTTCAGGAAAGCACAGTCTGCCCATCTGTCCCTTTCTTGCATTATATCTATTAACCTTGAATAGAAACAGATCAAGTTTGTGGCACATGATCCTCCCTGTCTAAAACCAAATTGTATCTGATTTGGTTCTGTAGATGTTTAGTTCATCTGCTTTTGATAACTTTCTCACAAATTTTGGCTTTTGTACTTGAAAGAGAGACCGGTCTTTAGTTTGTTGGGTCTTCTTTGTTTCTCCCTTTATATATTGGCATGATATTGCTATTTTTCCAGTCTTTTGGTACCTTTCCTTCTTTGAGTGAGCAATCTATTATCTTGTATATTTTGTCCATCAGTTCATCTATACATTCTTTTAGTATCCAGTTTACAATTCTGTGTGATTTTCTGACATCAAAGTTCATTATTTGGTCCCTTATTTCTTTCTGTGTCACAATTATTTCTCTCATTGTGTGTATTTACCTAGTTGTATTATACTGGAAGGGAGCCATTAAGTTTTTTCTTAAAATCTTGAATAGTGTTTGCACACACTGTTTCTTTATCTAAGTTGTTCCAAGTATCTATCACTCTGTGTGGGAAGCTGGTGGGTTTTTTTTTCAGATCTTTTCTGTGATTATCTTTTTTTAGTTACATTTTGTGTCCTCTCATTTTTCCAGTATCCCATTTCAATAAGTCATTCTTATCTAAGATTTCCATTCCTTTCATTATTCTATAGTAAGTCTCCTCTTTCCCTTCTTTGTTCCAGAGTTGGTAATACTAATTTGGACAGTCTTTGCTCATATGTCATTTCAGAAAGAGTTGGTGCTAGTTTTGTTGTTGCTCTTTGTATTCTTTCTAATTTCTTTATATTCTTTTTGGTACTGGGTGTCCATAGTGTTGCTGCGTACTCAAGTTTTGGTCTTATTAGTGTAGTTAGGATTCTTTTTATCATTTCCTTGTCCGAATAAACAAATGCCACTTTTATTGACCTCAATAAATTGTAGGTTTCTCTGACTATTTTATTAATATGCTTATCCAGTGTCATGTCCTTGCTGATTATCACTCCAAGATCTTTCTCTGAGATTACTTTTTTGACCTCTTCTCCACCAATTTTGTAATCTATCGATATTCTGTTTTTACATACATATGCCAAGGCTTTTTCCCCCTTACTAGGGAGGTAGCCAAAAAGGAAAAGGCATAAAATCATTCCCACCCCTCCACTCTCCCTCTTATCTTAGCACCTCTTGGATGACGGGTCATCCCTGCACCTTGTCCACTGCCCTGGGTCAGAAGCAGTGTCACAAGACACAGCACATCCACAGCAAGGCCGCTTCATTAAATTGGTGACCCCCCCTCTCCGTCCCCCCATTGCATAAAAGGAGAAGACAGGGAGAAATCCCTTCGGGCTGCGTCAAATTTTGCTCGCACATACTACCTCATCCCCCATCCCCCCGCCCATTCGACCTCATGCATCACATCATCATCCATATACAACCATTCTCCATTCACCCGTCTTCTGTCCTCTCCTGTCCTTCCTCAACAGACATTCCCCTCTTCCCCAAAGCCCCCTTCACCCCATCCATCCACTTCATCCTAGGACGTCCCCTCATGTTCATTCCCTCCACATCTGCCTTCCATACCTCTTTCACTAGTCTTTCTTCACTCATTCTTTCCATGTGTCCAAACCATCCTAATACTCTCTCGTCAACCCTATCTCCCAACTCCCTTTCCACCCCTGTTCTCCTCCTCACCTCCTCATTTCTCACTCTATCCAGCCTGGTAACCCCCATCATACTTCTCAGACACCTCATCTCAAACACATTCAAACTCCTCTATTCCTCTCTTATGTTCCATGTTTCTTCCCCATACAGTGCTGTTGGCACAATCACTCCTTCATATAGTCTCCTCTTAGCATCCATTCCCAAATGTCTATTCCTCATTACACTTTTTAATCCACCAAGGCATTTACTCGCTTCTCTCAATCTACATTCTACCTCCACCTTCACTCCACCTTTTCCTGCCACATTTGCACCCAAGTATCTAAAACTATCCACTTCCTCCAGTCGCTCTCCCTTAATGCTCACTTCCAGTCTACTGCCACTTTCACCCCTTGTACATCTCATCACCTTACTTTTACCCACATTTATCTTTAGCTTTCTTCTATCACATACTCTCCCAAACTCTGTCACCAACTTCCTCAATCCCTCCTCCGATCCTGCCACAGTGCAGTATCGTCCGCAAACAACAGCTGGCTCACCTCCCACTTTTCTCCATTTTTTTTAACCATCTCCAATCCCTGACCCACTACCCTTGCATTTACCTCTCGCACTACCCCATCCATGTATAAGTTGAACAGCTAGGGTGACATAACGCATCCTTGACGAAGTCCCACCTTTACATTGAACCACTCACTCTCTCCATTTCTAATCCTGACACAAGCTCTACTACTCTCATAAAAACTCGACAGCTCCCAGAAGCTTTCCTCCTATCCCGTATATCTGCATAACCTCCCACAGTGCCTTTATGTCTACCCTATCGTAAGCCTTTTCCAGATCCATAAAAGCCCAAAAAACATCCTTCCCCTTTCCTATAGCTTTCTCACATATCTGTCTTACCACAAAGATCTGATCTACACAACCTCTACCTGTCCTAAATCCACACTGTTCCTCACCAATTACTCCTTCTGTTCCTCTCCTAATCCTCTCAATCAAGATCCTCCCATAAGCCTTCCCAACTACACTTAACAAGCTAATCCCTCTGAAACTACTACATTCACACTTGTCCCCTTTTCCCTTGTAAAGAGGAACTATACAGGCACTCCTCCAGTCCTCCGGCACTCTACCTTCTCTCCAGCAAACATAAATAACCTCACCAGCCAGTCCACCATCACTGTACCTCCTTTTTTTTAGACACTCTGCATGGTATCCATCCAGACCAGGTGCCTTACCTGCTTTCATCATCTTAACCTCTTCCATACGGTGCCGCCTATGTAGGCGGCATGAGGAGCAAGTGGATACGCGAGGCTGCCATATCGGCGTCTTGATTATATTTACTGTAGTTGTCCCTGCGTAACTGACATACTCTCTAAACTGGCTTCATCACATTTTCTATGGTTATCAAAATTCACGGGTGAAAGAGAGAACGATCGATATAAGCAGTGACTATTTTTTATGATGCAAGTATTATGACGCAACATCGTACGTCTGGCAGCTAATGCTGCCTGCGAGATTTTGGCCCGGAGTGAAGTGGTTAACAACTGCCTTCACCTCATCCTTCCATATTTCTCCTCCATTTTCCTCACTCATCACGGTCCTTTTCTTAGCATTTCCCACTGCAGCTATCTTTCCCTCCCCATCCTCTTTCACATTTAGCAACTTCTTAAAATATTCTGCCCATCTTCCCCTTACTGCCTTCTCTTCCATTATCATCTCTCCATCTGCACCTTTTACCTTTTCTTCTCTACTTGATTTGCCTCCTCCTTCCTCTCTTAATTTCTTTCCAAAACATCTTTTTATCACTTTCAAAATTTCTGTCATACTCTTACCCCATTTCACATCTGCTCTCCTCTTTGCCTCCTTTACCTTTTGCTTTACTTTTCTTTTCTTTGTACCTCTCATATGACTCCCTCGTCCTCTTTTGTAACCAATCTGTGAAAGCTTGCTTCTTCTCTTCTACAACCTTCTTTGTTTCCTCATCCCACCATTCACTAACCTTCCTTCTATTTCCTCCCATCCTTCTTGTTCCACACACCATCTTTGCACATTTTGTGACTCCCTCCTTGAACCATCCCCATTCCTCCTCCACACCTACCTCTACTCTATCCTTCACTCCTTCCCACTCTTTCAGCTTCTTTTTGTACTCCTTTTCCTTTTCATTCAAAGAGTTCACTCTAAGAACCTCCCTACCTTTTGCCCCTTTCCTCTCTCTCCATCTATCCTCCACTCTCAACTTACCTTCCACCAAAATATGATCTGATATTCCCCCACCCTCTCCCCTTAGCACATGTACATCCTTAATTCTTCCTATCATAATCCTATTTACCACTACATAATCCATTAACGCTCTATCTACCACCCTTCCATCCACCACCCTCTCCCATATGTACTTATGCTTGACTTTCTTCCAAAACACTGTATTTGCTATCATCAACTCTCTAGACACATTTCCACCATCAACTCTCCACTACCATTCTTTCCTGGAACTCCACATTTCCCAACCACTCCATCAATTGGACCATTTCCTACCCTAACATTAAGGTCTCCCAGTACTATCACATTGACATTTCTCCCTAAATCCTCTATGCACTCATTTAAATCAATCCAAAAGGCCTCCCTTTCTTCTACACTCTTCTCACTGCCAGGCCCATATGCATTTACAAAGACCCACATCTCCTTTCCCAGTTTCACCTTCATCCACATTATCCTTGAGGAAACCTACTCCCACTCCACTACACGTTTACCTATCTCTTCACTTACTAGAATAGCCACCCCTTCCCTCCCTCACCCTCTCTTCACTCCTGATAACCTCCCACTTACACTCACCCTTCCCTTTCAACTTAGTTTCACTCAAAGCCAACACATCCATCTTTCTTCTCACAAACATACTACCTATCTCTTCCCTTTTACTCTCATCTGTACCACATCCACGCACATTAAAAGACCCAAACATTAGGGTGCTGGTCGGAAAACTCCCAGCCCCTCTTATGCCTTTACTTTTTCTTTTAGGAATGTCCCCTGTGGGGCTACACGGAGAAGGATGCCTAGTCCCAATCCCCGTCCCTTTCTTCTCGCCTCTTACGATCCAAGTAGGAATACTTGGTGGCAGTATTCTTTTCCCCCACCACAGGGAATTCCCCCACCACAGGAAAAGAATACTCAGAGAAATGGTACAGGACAGCAACAAGGGGTTGTGGGACAGCATAATTCCATTATACTATTTTTCTTGATATTGAATTTTACTTTCCACTTTTGGGTCCATTTCCAGATCTTGTCCAAGTCTTGTTGTAATGAGTTGCAGTCTTCCTCTGTTTTTACTTTCTTTAGTATTTTTGCATCATCTGTAAAGAAATTCATATAACACTCTACTTCATCCATGTCATTTATGTATATGGCAAACATGATCGGGGCCAGTACTGATCCCTGTGGGACACCACTTATCACTTCTTCCCAGTTTGAGAATTTGTCTCTAATTACTACTCTCATTTCCTCCCAGTGAGGAAGTCTCATCCATTCCAATAATTTTCCTCTGATGGCACCTATTGACTCATCTTCCTTATTGGTTTTTTGTGTGGTACCTTATCAAATGCCTTTTGTAGGTCCAGAAAGACACAGTCTGTCCACCCATCTCTCTCTTGTATTATGTCTATTAATCTTGAGTAGAAGGAGATCAAGTTTGTTGTACATGATCTTCCTTGTCTGAATCCAAATTGATTTGGATTCAGTATAGTTTTTTCTTCCAAATACTTAACCCATCTATTTTTGACAACTTTTTCACAAATTTTTGCTACTGTGCTTGTTAGGGAGACCGGTCTGTAGAGTGATGGGTCTTCTTTGTTTCCTCCCTTATAAATTGGTACAATATTTGCCTTTTTCCAGTCCTGTGGCACTTTTCCTTCTTGAAGTGAGAATTTAATTATATTGTATATTTTGTCTGTTAATTCTTCCATGCATTCTTTCAGTATCCAATTTGCAATTCTGTCTGGACCATGTGATTTTCTGACATCAAGGGTTTTAATTTGGTCGCTGATTTCCTTCTGTGTTATGATTATTTCTTTCATTAAGGGGGATATCTCTCTATTTCCTCACAGTTAGGTGAGCTTTTTATTGTGAATACTGATTTGAAATGGTTGTTCATGATTTCAGCCATTTCCAGTTCTTCTGTATATTCATTTTTACCTTGGCGCAGTTTTTCAAATTATTGTTTGTTCTTCAGTTTGTCATTTACATACCTGTAAAATAGTTTTGGTTCTTGCTTGTATTCTTTTATTTATTTTTTTTCCATAGTTTCTGTTTTCATCTCTGCGTATTTTTACATATTCATTTCTTAGTTTGATGTACAGTTGCTATTTGCTTGTTTTCTTGTCTCTTTTCCATTCCAAACTTTGTCTCTATTATCCTTAGCTTCACTACACCTTTTGTTGTACCAGCTTTTCATGTATGTTCTTTCCATTTTTTGTTGTGGTATGTATTTATTTATTCCCTCATAAATATCTTTTAGTATATTCCATTTCTCTTCCATCCCTGTTTGTGTGTGTGTGTGAGGAGAATGTTCAGTGTTTGTACAAAAGTAAGATGATGAGATGTACAAGAAGTGATTTTGGAGGCTTGGATAGACACAAAACGGACACAGAAACCAACCCCACCCCTTTCACCAATACATATGTAGAAAGCACAATAAAGAAATTGAAAAATTCCCACACTGAAGGCCCAGAGAAAATATCAAGCATCCATGTCACACACTTTGGTTCAACAGCTATAAGAAACCCTAACTGATATCTTCAATTATTCCTGGTTGTACAACAAAATCCCATCTGGGTAAGGAGCTCATGTGATTCCAATAATGAAAATAAACAAACTGCCTGAAAACCTTGCATCATAGAGACCAATCTCACTATTATTGATTAAGGTGGCTTTTCACTGTAATGAAAAACTCCTAGAAACCCTAATCCATCCAAGACTGGAATATGTACCAGTACTACAGGGAAGATGAAGAGGATAGAAAGGGCAGCAACCAAATGGGTACCTAACCTGGTAGATAAGCTATTCAAAAGACTAAAAGCATTGAGTCTGTCAACATTGAAAGATCATAAAGAAATAGGAGACTTGATTATGATTTTTAGTTGATCAATTGTTGTCTCAAGTTTCATAAAGTGGAAAACCCACAGTGGCTGGCAATGCATATGGATCTCTCTGGGAAGAAACTTGAGACTGTTGTCTGTGTTCTATAAGTATAAGTAATTAGGTAAATATATCTTTCTTTTTAAATATATTATTCACTATCATCACGTCTCTTCCAGCACAAATCTCCATTTTATTTTTGCACAAACCCCTCCCCCAACCAGCACACCACATTTCCCCATTACTTCATCCATATAACTATGGAACTAGTACCCAAGTATGGTAGTATATGTATGTATATATATATATATTTTTTTTTCTTTCCTTTTAAGGGAGACTTCACTCGCACAGGAGAAAGAAAATTTACTGGAATGATGAAGGATGGAGTAAATTCTGCCAACAGGTAGCATTAAAGCTTGTTTGGTCTTGTAGGGAATTGTCACACAAATAAAGAAAATAACAAATTAGCCAGATAGCCAGATGTATGATATAAAATTTCAGAATATTTATTGTTATATAGAATTGCCATTTCACAATTTATTTCCATTATTTATATATATATATATATATATATATATATATATATATATATATATATATATATATATATATATATATATATATATATATATATATATATATTATATATATATATATATATATATATATATATATATATATATAAAATGTGGAAGCCCTTTGTATTTCCATCATCACACAGGAAAATCTGTCCCCAGAACTCTTTCTTGTCATGTGGATAACCCTCTTCATTATTTTTATCATTATCAAATAACACCATAAAAATCTTAGCATTGTCCAATATCATGAAAAATTGCTGTTTCAACTGTATTTTTTCAATTTTATTTATTTTTCTTTATAGCATGTATTTCTTTTAACAGTAATTGTAGAATTAGATGAAATTGTGTTTAAATGTTAGGTTGTGATTGGACCTTATGTAATTTGTAGTTTTCTGATCTATACAGACTTTCAATTTGTTAGTGTTATCAAAGGCCTGGCCCAGAGGTATAAAACTAAAATAATAAACAAAACTAGTGAATAATCTTTAGTAGCATAACAATTGAAATGTACAGACAAAATCGAGTCCAAATGAATTGGAAAGAACCACATATATAGCTCTTGGAAGTTAAGATGTGGTTGCAGTATCTTGGCCATGCATTTTTTTGCAGATATTACCGCTGTCACTTCCTTGACACATATCGACAGGCAGGCATAGACCTGATGCAGGGATGCTCAGTGTCACAAGACTTGTGGCTTGAGGTCAACTATGTAGAAATGATTGTTAATGTAGCAAGTGCCTTGATGCCAGTGGGTCCCCCTTCATACATGGCCGACATTGCTCTAGGCCCTGAGAAATATCTAGCCAGTGCACTGTATTCATTGTCCAGGTCAGAACATGAATTGTATAGGCTATTATTGATTTTGTATACAGTACTGCATTTTGTACATTCTAAATATGAAATTAAGCTGCATTGTGGTAGGGATATTGCATTTTGTAATTAGACATGGGACTTTGTATGGAATGAGTTTTCTCACTTACTACCAGTTGCAGTATTTGAATACATTCACATTGCAAAGTTCATCAAAGTGCATTCTCAGTTTGTAATTGTTTGAAAGTTCCACCTCTCCTCTGGTTGTTTGATGCACCTACCTTTTCCAAGAAATACCTACTGTTGTCTCAAGTCTTCTCTTCATTTAGCAGATATTGATGGTCTTGAAAAAAAAGTCCATATGTTCATCCACAGTACCATGGTAATACCAGTGCGTGTTAATGTCTCACTTTACAGTACATGGGATAATTGTGTGGCTACACAATACTTAGTTTTGCAACTAGTTGTAAACTCTGTCGAGATTGTGTGTTCAGACTGAATAATAAGGACTTAATTATTGATATATTTCAACACAGAATGAGCATACATTATTAGGTTGCTGGATATTCCAGGTGGTTTGATAATGTTATGCATGGGCATTAAGGTTTTTGTATGTATATTTCACATTTGTACCAGGCATATTGAGTACACTTCAGTTTCTATCCCTATATTTATCAAGTTTATCTCCCAATCTTTGATAGCATGAATCATCCTGGTAGAAGATTTCTGTTGGTAGTTAGTTGCCAGTGGTACATGCTGACATTAGGGAAATGGCATTGTGTCAATTATTCTTTCATAGATATTTTCACTTTGTTGAATGCTGTTATAAAGTATATTCAAATAAATTAAGACAACAAATGTCTTTCCTTTCAGATATTATATGAATAGATTTAAGGATGCATATAGACAAGCCACCATAGATCATATGTTAGGTAAGTCAGACTACTCTTGTTTATTTGACTAGTTCCATTATCCCTATTGATTAATGGGGACTGTAATAATATAATTCTTGCCAAGTTTCACTGAATAGAAACCTGCAGCCCCACATTGGCTGGCAATGGTCCTCAGGCCCTCCTATACCTCTGGGAAGAAACATGGGACTGTTGTCCATGTTGTTTTGGTGTGGAACAGTTTATATTGTCATGGGCTCATAGTACTAGGAGGGAGCAATCACCAGATGTCAGCTTTCCCCATGTGAAAAGGTGAAAGAAATAAAGTTGCAAGTTAATAAAGAGAAAGAGTTTGAGCTTGGTTCATAGATCAAGTTTCAAACTCTGCAAATGGAGGTGAGTATGTTGACAGGTTTTGAAGATGGTTGGCAGGGAGATGATCCTGATATCCATTTTGAAAGATCACAGTTCACTGGTATCATCATTCTCCCCTTGTTATTGGCAGCAGGTATAGAGTGATCAACTTTGTGACCCAGTTATGTGATGAGGTGTCAAGATGGGAGGGGTGACGAATGGGTCAGGATGGGTGTTGTGTGGGTGTGAACGTTGACCTCCCTTATAAAGGGGAAAAAGCCATATGTTACATGTATGGCCTTATATCCTCATAAAAATGTTTTTTACAATTTTTTTTTCTTTTTTCCATTAGGAATCCCTATAACAGAGGACATGATTGTGTATAACCCAGAACTGGCCGGAGAAGATGAAGAGCACTCCATGAGCCCAGAACATGTCAAACATGTTATTGATGATTGCAAGAATCTTTTAGTACCAGATGCTGAGACTATTCTTGGAGCTTGGGGATTGATTGATGCAGACCCTTCGTAAGTTGTACAGATCATCACCTTTTACCTGCATTTACTTGCTACTTTCTCTTGTCACATACCCTCCCAAACTCTACCATGAGCTGCCTCAACCCTTCCTCTAACCCAGCTGCATGCATAGCATTATCTGCAAGCAACAACTGTCTCACCTCCCTCCTCTACTCTCACCAGGTCCAAACCCCAGTCCATCACCCTCGTATTTACCTCTTACACCACCCCATCCATGTACATGTCAAACAACCATGATGACATGACACAACCCCACCTTTACCTCAAACCATTCTTGCTCTCTATTCCCTACCCAGCTTTACTAGTCTTGTAAAAGATTTTTACCACATTCTCCTCCCTTTGGCACCCATTAAACAATCTCATTAGCCAATCTACAATTTCTATTTCTCCCTTTGCCAGACACTCCATATGACATCCACGTAACCCAGGTGTCTCACCAGCTGTCATCCCTTTCAGTGCTCTTTGTATCTCACCTTTTCCCTTAGCCCCATAATTTTCATGGTATTTCCCACTGCTCCAGTCAAACCCTTCCATTCAACAGACCCAGAAATAATCTGCATATATTCCCCTTGCTGCTTTCACTTCCATTAACATCTGTCCTTCTGGAGCCTTTAATTTTTCCCCTACCTGACTCTCCCCTTACTCTTCACTTCCTGCTAAAACATCTTTTTATTCTTTGCAAAATCCTCTGTCCAACACCTACCCACAAGTCAATATCAAGGCAGGAATGGCTTAGTTTACATTTTGTCACATCGGCATTAACCTCTTCCATACGGTGCCGCCTACGTAGGCGGCATGAGGAGCAAGTGGATACGCGAGGCTGCCATATCGGCGTCTTGATTATATTTATTGTAGTTGTCCCAGCGTAACTGACATACTCTCTAAACTGGCTTCATCACATTTTCTATGGTTATCAAAATTCACGGGTGAAAGAAAGAACGATCGATATAAGCGGTGACTATTTTTTATGCCGCGAGTATTATGACGCAACATCGTACGTCTGGCAGCTAATGCTGCCCGCGAGATTTTGGCCCGGAGTGAAGTGGTTAAAATCTGTTCCCTAGCGGTTGTTTATAAACTTTAGATGGGGAGCAAGATTATGCAACTCCTTTGCAACTTATGTTTTCCAAATATCCTACACATAAAATCAAATTCTCGCCACCTACCCCTCTATCTACCTTATTTGTCTACCTTATCTACCAACCTCTTACAGAATACTGCCACAGAGTTTTCCCACTTAGGTCATAAAAGCCAACTAAAACGGTATGGAGTGTTGCCCTCTGTAACCCTATTCTTACAAGAAGTTAAGAAGTCAAAGAAACCAAGTAAACCTTCTGAAAACTGCATTTTTTTCATGTATGGCCAATGCCATGTCAAACCTCTTTGGTCTCAGGAATTTTTATATTCATTCTGTTCATTATTTCAGAATGGGAGATCCTGATCAGATTGATATGGACATAATTCTAGTTTTAACAAGAGATTCGTACTATGTTGCTCAGTAAGTATTTGGTGTTTCTGTTGTTTTAAATTCTTTAATAGATGCCATAAAGTTGATTTAACATACATTAAAATGAAGGTAGAAGTAAAGCATAAGATAAAGGAAGCAAAGAGGTGAGCAAATGTGAAGAAATATTAGTAAAAGAGAGGTGAAAGGCAGAGGTGGGGGGAGTGAACATGAGGGGGTGACCAAGGAAAAGATGGATGAATGAGGTAAAAGGGTCATTGGGAAAGGGAGAAAGGTCTGTTGAGGAAGGAAGGGAGACAACAGAAGATAGGGTTGAGTGGAGAATGGTTGTATATGGATGATGCTGTGATGCATGGAAGGGAGTAGGTGGGGGATTGGGGTATGTGGTGAGGGAGTATGTGTGAATGATATTTTGACACAGTCTGAAGGGATTCCTCCCCATCCCATTTTCTGCATGAGGGTATGGAGAGGTGGGGGGGGGGGGGGGGTCCCAATTAAATGAAGCAGCCTTGCTGTGGATGTGTTCTGTCTTGGCTCATTGCTTCTGACCCAGGACAGTGGGTGAGATGGAAGGATGACCCCATCATCCAGGAGGAGCCAAGAAAAGAGGGCAGAAGAGGTGGTGAATGGGAGTGAGTGGGTGGGGATGAAATGGGTGGGAGTGGATTTATGCCTTTGACTTTGGCTACCTCTCTTGAAAGGGGGAAAAAGCTGTTGGTATATGTATGTTTATGATTTTGCTTCTGGCTTATAAATTTCTTCCAACAGATATGATGATGAAAGTGACATCATTCCAAGATATGAGAGGGTTTCACTGATTGATTTGGAAAAGATTGAAATAGGGCCTTATACATGGTAAGTAAATGACTTGCAAATGTTTCTTTTAGCTTCCTGGTATATATTTTGAATGTGGGTTATTATTTGAATATGTTCACATAATACAGTTTTTCTATTTATGTTATGCTATTTATATTTTTGTTTGGGACCAATGATGGGTACCTGCATAAGATGGTCCTGCAAGATGGACAGCAAAGCTGCCCATTTTCTAAACCTGTCAACCTCCTCACCTCCATCAGAGGCTCACTTAGTCTCTGGACTTGGCCCAAGATCTCTCTCTCTCTCTCAATTTTAGCTGTATTCCTTAACACTTTTTTACACATGGAGAACTGACAACAGTGACTGTTCCCCTTCCCCTAAAACTTTCAGTTAGTGATATAGGAACATCCCCACACTAATACAAAACAGAGCAGTATCTCAGAAATAACAGAATGGAAGCCTTATCCCAGAAAGCCTCATTAACATTACAGTGCTCGACAAGGATGTACGAATGGTTAGCGAGAATGAGTGATGAGGAGTGTTGAGGACTGTTTTTGCTGAAATGCACAATTTTATATAAAAAATTAGCATATGGTTGCATTATTTGACCTATTTTCTTTAAAATGTGTGATTTCCATGTAATTTGATCAAAGACAAGTTACGTTTTTATCCTCTACAAAATTACCAACCACATACCGTCCGACTCACTAATTGCCGACCTCAACCAAACATTGACGGTTTTTGCTCAAATTCACAATTTTATATAAAAAATTAGCATATAGTTGCATTATTTGACCTATTTTCTTTAAAATGTGTGATTTCCATGTAATTTGATCAGAGAAGTTACGCTTTTATCCTCTGCAAAATTACTGACCACAGCTACGATTCGTCCAGCCTGCCATCTATGATCACTGGTGGTATGGATCAAATTACACTCTATTAAGTTTCTTACTATTGTGTTATTAGTGTAATAGATTGCATATAGTTAAATTATTTTGACTATTTTCTTTAAAATGTGTGATTTTCATGTAATTTGACCAATCGTGCATATCAGCAAAAACCGTCAGACGGTATGCATAGCTGTGGTTGGCAATTTTGCAGAAGATAAAAACATAACTTTTCTTTGATCAAATTACATGGAAATCACACATTTTAAAGAAAATACGTCAAATAATGCAACCATATGCTAATTTTTTATATACAATTGTGCATTTCAGCAAAAACCGTTATTGTTCTAGTTTGGTCGGCTATTAATGAGTCAGACGATATTCGTAGCTGTGGTCGGTAAGTTAACAGAGGATAAAAACGTAACTTTTTTTTTTTTTTTTTTATCAAATTACATGAAAATCACACATTTTAAAGAAATTAGGTCACAATGCAATCATATGCTATTTTCTTTATATAAATTCGTGCATTTCAGCAAAAAAACATCCTTGTTTGAGTTTGGTCAGCTATGAGTGAGTGGACGGTATTCATAGCTGTTGTCGGTAATTTTGCAGAGGATAAAAACGTAACTTCTCTTTGATCAAATTGCATGGAAATCGCACATTTGAAAGAAAATAGGTCAAATAATGCAACCATATGCTAATTTTTTATATAAAATCGTGCATTTAAGCAAAAACTGTTCTTGTTCGAGTTTGGTTGACTATGAGCGAGTCGGTCGGCAATTTTGCAGAGGATAAAAACGTGACTTCTCTTTGATCAAATTGCATGAAAATCACACATTTTAAAGAAAATAGGTCAATGCAACCATATGCTAATTTTTTATATAAAATTGTGCATTTCAGCAAAAACCGGACGGTATTCATAGCTGTTGGTAATTTTGCAAAGGATAAAAACGTAACTTCTCTTTCATTAAATTACATGGAAATCACACATTTTAGAGAAAATAGGTCAAATAATGCAACCATATGCTAATTTTTATATAGAATTGTGCATTTGAGCAAAAACCGTCAATGTTTGGTTGAGGTCGGCAATTAGTGAGTCGGACGGTATGTGGTTGGTAATTTTGTAGAGGATAAAAACGTAACTTGTCTTTGATCAAATTACATGGAAATCACACATTTTAAAGAAAATAGGTCAAATAATGCAACCATATGCTAATTTTTTATATAAAATTGTGCATTTCAGCAAAAACAATCCTCAACACTCCTCATCACTCATTCTCGCTAACCGTTGTACATCCTTGTCGAGCACTGCATTTACTCCAGACAACCATGAATGAAAGACCCTTTAGTAAAAGTAAATGGCCAACAAGGGAGAGGGTGGTGGATGGAAGGGTGGTAGATAGGGCTTTAATGGACTACATACTGGTAACCAGGAGAAGAGTAGGAAGAGTTTTGGATGTACATATTCGAGGGGAGAGAGTAGGGGAATATCAGATAATTTTTTGGTGGAAGGTAAGTTGATAGTGGAGGATAGATGGAGAAAGAGGAAAAGAACAAGGTACAGAGGTGCTTGAGTAAAATGCTTAAATGAGAAAGAAGAGTACAAGAAGAATATGAGAGAAGAGTGGGAGGGAGTGAAGGATAGAGTAGAACTAGGAGTGGAGGAGGAATGGAGATGGTTCAAGTAGGGAGTCACAAGGTGTGCAAAGATGGTGTGTGGAACAAAGAGGACAGGATGAAATAGAAGAAAGGGTAGTGAGTGGTGGGATGATGAAGGAAAGTTACAAAATAGGACAAGAGAATCATATGAGAGGTACAAAGAAAAGAGAAGTAAATCATAAGATAGAGGCAAAGAGGAGAGCAGATGTGTAATGGGGAAAGAGTATGATGGAAAATTTTGAAAGTAATGAAAATATGTTTTGGAAGGAAATTAAGAGAGGAAGACAAGGTGAATCAAGTAGAGAAGAAAAGGTAAAAGGTGTAGATGGAGAAATGATAATGAAAGAGACAGCAGTAAGAAGAAGATTGCAGAGTATATTAGGGAGTTGATAAATGTGAAGGAGGATAGGGAGGGAAAGGTAGTTGCAGTGGGAAGCACTAAGAAAATGACAGTGGTGAATGAGAAAAATGAAGGAGAAATAAGGAAAAATGAGGTGAAAGCAGTTATTAAAATGTTGAGAACAGGTAAGGCACCTGGGTTGGATGGGTGCCATGCAGAGAGTCTAACAAAAGGGAGGTACAGTGATGGTGAGGTTGTTTAATGTTTATCTAAAAGAGGGTAGAATTACCAGAGGACTGTAGGTGCCTATATAGTTCCACTTTACAAAGGAAAAGGAGACAAGTGTGTGTGTAGTAGTTTCAGAGGGGTCAGTTTGTTGAGTGTAGTTGGGAAGGCTTATGGGAGGGTCTTGATTGAGAAAATTAGGAGAGGAACAGAGGATTGGTGAGGAACAGTGTGGGTTTAGTACAGGTAGGGGTTGTATGGATCAGATTTTTGTGGTAAGAAAAATATGTGAGGAAGCTTTAGGAAAAGGTAAGGATGTTTTTTGGGCCTTTATGTATTTGAAAAAAAGCTTATGACAGGGTAGACAGGAAGGCACTGTGGGAGGTGTTGCAGATATAAGGGATAGGAGGAGAGCTGTTAAGAGCAGTCAGAGTTTTTATGAGAGTAGTAGAGCCTGTGGTAGAATTAAATATGGAGAGAGTAAGTGGTTTGAGGTAAAGGTGGGCATCACCAGTGGTGTATTATGTTGCCCTGGCTGTTCAATTTATACATGGATGGAGTGGTGCGAGAAGTAAACGCAAGGGTAATAAGCCGGGGACTGAAGATGGTTAAAGAAAATGGAGGAAAGTGGGAGATAAGCCAGTTGTTGTTTGCTGAGGACACTGTGGTTGTAGCGGGATCAGTGGAGGGATTAAGGAAGTTAGCGATGGAGTATGGGAAGGTGTGCAAAAGAAGGAAGGTGAAGATAAATGTGGGTAAAAGTAAGGTGAGATGTACAAGGGAAGAGGTTGGTAGCAAATTGGAAATGAGTATTAAGGGACTGGAGGAAGTTGATAACTTTAGATCCTTGGTTGTGAATGTGGCAGGAAAGGGAGGAGTGGAGGTGGTGGTAGAACATAGAGTGAGAGAAGCAAATAAATGCCTTGGAGAATTAAAAAGTGTAGTGAGAAATAGACACTTGGAAGTAGGTGCTAAAAGGAGATTGTATGAAGGAGTGATTGTGCCAACACCATTGTATAGGGCAAAAACATGGAACATTAGAGATGAAGAGTTTCAATGTGTTTCAGATGAAATTCCTGAGAAGTATGATGGGGGTTGCTAGGCTGGATAGAGTGAGAAATAAGGAGGTGAGGAGGAGAGTGGGAGTGGAAAGGGAGTTGGAGGATAGGGTTGATGAAAGAGTATTGGGATGGTTTGGACACATGGAAAGAATGAGTGAAGAAAGATTAGTAAAAGAGGTGTGGAAGGAGTGAATATGAGGGGCCAACCAAGGATGAGATGGATGGATGGGATTAAAGGGGCATTGGGAAAGAGAAGAATGTCTGTTGGGAGATGAAGGGAGAAGATAGAGGTTAGTGGAGAATGGTTTTGTATGGATGATATTGTGATGTATGGAAGGGTGTAGGTGGAGGATGGTGGTGTATTTACCTAGTTGTATTTTACAGGAAGGGGAGCTACACTTGTGGTGTACTGTCTTTGTATCTCACAGTGTCTAGTTTTTGCACACACTAGATATTCACCACTCTGTGTGGATAACTGTCCTTTTCGAGTTTCTTTTCAAGTCCCCTGGTATTTCTCTTATCCCAATTAATAAGTCCTCTCTATCAAGGACTTCCATGCCTTTCATGATTCTATAGATGGTTAGCAAGCTCTCTCTTTCTCTTCTTTGTTCCAGTTGGTAATTTCAGTTTTGACAATCCTTATATGACAGTTTTGAAAGTGTTGGGGCCATCTTTGTATTTGCTCTCTGGATTCTCTCAATTTTCATTATATTCTTTTTTAGTACTGAGTGAACATAGTGTCACAGCATACTCCAGTGTAGGCTGTATCAGTGTAACTAGTATTTTCTTCACCATTTCTTTGTCCAAGTAGGTAAAAGTCATCTTTATTGATCTTGGCAAGCTGTAAGATTCTCTGACAGTTTTGCTTATCTGTTTATCAGGAGACATGTCATTTGTTTTAATTACTTCCAGGTCTTTTTCAGATTCTACTTTACTTCCTTTGTACCAATTTTATATTGTCCTCATTTTTTTTTACCTTTTCCAAATTCCATTATGGTACATTTCTTGATGTTGATCATCTGCAAAGAAGCTCATGTAATATTCCATATCTTCATCCATGTCATTCACATAAATAGCAAACATTGGAGCCAATACTGATCCCTGTGGAATTCCACTAATCACCTCTTCCCAAGTTGAGCTCTTTTTCTCTGAGCATTACCCTCATATTCCTTCCATGCAAGAAATCCTCCATCCAGCTCAGTAGTTTACCTTGTATTCCTCCTCTGGTTTTCAGTTTTCTTAATTTTTTGTGTGGTACTTTGTCAAAGACTTTTTGTAAGTCTAGGAAAGCACAATGAGCCCATCCATCCCTTTCTTGTATTATGTCTATTAGTCTTGAGTAGAAACAAATCAAATTTGTGGCACATGATCTTTCCTGTCAAAATCCAAATTGTCTTGGGTTTAGTAAATGGTTTTCTTCCAGATGTTTTATCCCTGTGTTCTTAATAACTTTTTCACATATTTTGGCTACAGTGCTGGTAAGAGAAACCAGTCTGTAATTTGTTGGGTCTTCTTTGTTTCCTCCTTTACATATTGGTACAATATTGGCATTTTTCCTGTCCTTTGGTATTTTTCCTTCTTTGTGTGAGCAACTTATTATATATTTTGTCCATTAGTTTGTCTTTACATTGTTTTAGTATCCAATTTGCAATTCAGTGTGGGCTGTGTGATTTCCTGATGTCAAGGAGTATATGTGAATGATGTTTTGACACAGCCCGAAGGGATTTCTTCAGTGTCTTCTCTATTTCTGCATGAGGGAAAGGAGAGGGGGTAAAGTCACAGATTAAACGAAGCAGGCTTGCTGTGGATGTGCTGTTTCTTGCTACATTGCTTTTGACCAAGAGCAGTGGGCCAGATGCAGGGATGACCTATCATCCAGGAGTCAAGAAAAGAGGGAGAGGTGGTATATGGGAGTGGAATATGTGGCAATGAAATTGACTTTGGCTACTTCCCTTGTTATATGTATATAAATGGCCAGTTCCTTCCATTGGAAAAGAACCCTAACATTCTAGGCCTCACATTTGATACTTATATGACCTTCACATCAAAGATCTGATAGTGAAAATAAACAGGAAAACAAAATAATCCTACTAAAATCCGCTGCAAGCACAGACTTTGAACTACAGGGGAAACTATAATTACTGTCTTTAAAGAATTCATAAGAATTACCATCAACTATATTTCCATCCCTAGGATGGAAATATAATTGATGTTTGGGTTGATAAAAGAGTATTGGGGATGGTTTGGACACATGGAAAGAATGAGTGAAGAAAGACTAGTAAAAGAGGTGTGGAAGGCAGAGGTGGAAATATAGTTGATGTTAGATAGGGTTGATGAAAGAGTATTGGGATGGTTTGGACACATGGAATGAATGAGTGAAGAAAGACTAGTAAAAGAGGTGTGGAAGGAGTGAACATGAGGGGTCAACCAAGGATGAGATGGATGGATGGGGTAAAGGGGCATTGGGAAAGAGGGGAATGTCTGTTGATGAAGGATGGGAGAGGACAGAAGATAGGGGTGAATGGAGAATGGTTGTATATGTATGATACTGTGATGCATGAGGTGGAATGGGTGGGGGATGAGGGAGTATGTGTGAGAAATAACTTGATGCAGCCTGAATGGATTTCTTCCTGTCTTCTCCTTTTCTAAATGAGGGGATGGAGAGGGGGGGGGTCGCTGATTTAATGAAGCAGCCTTGCTGTGGATGTGCTGTGTCTTGTGACACTGCTTCTGACCCAGGGCAGTGGGTGAGATGCAGGGATGACCCATCATTCAGGAGGTGCCAAGATAAGAGGGAGGGAAGTGGAATATGATAGGGATGGAATGGGTGAGAGTGGTTTTTATGCCTTTGTTTTTTGGCTACCTCCCTTATAATGGGGAAAAAGCCTTTGGTATATGTATCTACTCATGTATGTATATAGGCCAAAGACATTATCATTAGCAGACAACAAACTGTTATTTCAAGAACTGTCTAGTACTTGCAACCGGGATTTATTGATAATGGGTGATTTCAATTTTACTGACATTGATTGGATGACCCTTGAACATGGCCATATAGGTAGTCGCTTGATTGATTTTCTTGGTGACAATTACTTAATTCAGCATGTAAAAGAGCCCACAAGATATGGAAACTTACTCGATCTATTGATCACTAGCCGTGAAAGCATGGTAACTGATGTAGAAGTTGGTGAATCTGTTGCAAATAGCGATCACAACTTAGTTAGATTCAAACTCCTAAACAATTTTAGAATAGATACTTGTGTTTCTAAAATACACGATTTCAGTAAAGCTCAGTTCATAGGACTACGTCAGGAGCTTCAGCTTACAGATTGGGAGGCAAAATTAAACGAAAGACCTGTAGATCAGGTGTGGGAAATATTTCAAAATACGCTCACTAAGATGATTCAAACTTACATTCCTTTTAAGGACAGACATCCCCCAAATCAGGCTCGCCCAAAGTGGCTCGACAAAGAAACTGAAAAAAGTATTGCTAAAAAGAGACAGGCTTATAAGAAATATAAGTGCTCGGGTGCATCTAATGACTATGAAAGTTATGTATCAATACAGAGAGATTTAAAAAAAGACTAAGAAAAAGAAAACGACGATACGAAATTAACATCGCTGATAAATCCAACGAGAATCCCAAAGAATTCTATAGTTACATTAGAGATAAAAAGGTTGTTAGGAATCACATTGGTCCACTATTATCTGCTGACGGTCAACTTGAATATTCAAATGAAGGAATGTGTAATATCGTAAACAATTATTTTAGCTCGGTATTCGTAAACGAAACACCTCAGTGAATTCCAAACTGAAACCTGTGAAAAGTCTAGGGTAAACTTACTCTCTACGGTAAATATAACAAAAGAAAAAATTAAAAGGTGTATAGATAAACTCAAAGTTAATAAAACACCAGGGCCTGATGGTTGGCATCCAAGAATCTTAAAGGAAATGAAAAATGAGATTGTTGTTCCATTAGAAATTATTTTCAAGAAATCCATCATATCCAGAGATGTCCCAAGAGAATGGAAGCTAGCTAACATTACTCCCATATTCAAAAAAGGTGACAAAAAGAAGCCAAATAACTATAGGCCTATAAGTTTGACTTCAATCGTAGGAAAAATAATGGAAACTATCATCAGAGATGCTATCAAACATCATTTAGAGTAACCGTTTGATAAATGACAGCCAGCATGGTTTCAGACGGAAACATTCTTGCGTGACTAACTTACTCGAATTCTACAACACAGTTATCTCGAATTATGACAAAAGAAACAATATAGATTTAATATATCTAGACTTTGCAAAACTTTTGATACCGTCCCACACGAAAGACTACTTACTAAATTAGCTTTACACGGAATAAATGGTAGCCTATTAGGTTGGACTAGTAATTGGTTGAATGGTCGAAAACAGAGAGTTGTTTTAAATGGAAAAACTTCTAGATGGAAAAATGCTACAAGTGGAGTTCCTCAGGGTTCCATTCTTGGGCCACTTCTATTCATACATACATATACCAAGGCTTTTTCCCCCTTACTAGGGAGGTGGCCAAAAAGTAAAAGGCATAAAATCATTCCCACCCATTCCATCCCTGAAAACACTCCACACCCCTCCACCCTCCCTCCCCTCTCAGCACCTCCTAGATGACGGGTCATCCCTGCACCCTGTCCACTGCCCTGGGTCAGAAGCAGTGTCGCAGGACACAACACATCCACAGCAAGGCCGTCCCCCCATATAAAGGAGAGAACGGGGAGAAATCCCTTCGGGCTGCGTCAAAATTTTGCTCACACACACTACCTCACCCCCCATCCCCCCGTCCATTCCACCTCATGCATCACAACATCTTCCATATACAACCATTCTCCATTCACCCCTGTCTTCTGTCCTCTCCCATACTTCCTCAACAGACATTCCCCTCTTCCCCAAAGCCCCCTTCACCCCATCCATCCATCTCATCCTAGGATGTCCCCTCATGTTCACTCCCTCCACATCTGCCTTCCATACCTCCTTTACTAGTCTTTCTTCACTCATTCTTTCCATGTGTCCAAACCATCCTAATACTCTTTCATCAACCCTATCTCCCAACTCCCTTTCCACCCCTGTTCTCCTCCTCATTTCTCACTCTATCCAGCCTAGTAACCCCCATCATACTTCTCAGACACTTCATCTCAAACACATTCAAGCTCCTCTTCCTCTCTTATGTTCCATGTTTCTGCTCCATACAGTGCTGTGGCACTATCACTCCTTCATACAGTCTCCTCTTAGCATCCATTCCCAAATGTCTATTCCTCATTACACTTTTTAATCCACCAAGGCATTTACTCGCTTCTCTCAATCTACATTCTACCTCCACCTTTAATCCACCTTTTCCTGCCACATTTGCACCCAAGTATCTAAAACTATCCACTTCCTCCAGTTGCTCTCCCTTAATGCTCACTTCCAGATTACTGCCACTTTCACCCCTTGTACATCTCATCACCTTACTTTTACTCACATCTTCAGCTTTCTTCTATCACACACACTCCCAAACTCTGTCACCAACTTCCTCAATCCCTCCTCCGATCCTGCCACAAGCGCAGTGTCATCCGCAAACAACAGCTGGCTCACCTCCCACTTTTCTCCATTTTCTTTAACCATCTCCAATCCCTGACCCACTACCCTTGCATTTACCTCTCGCACCACCCCATCCATGTATAAGTTGAATAGCCAGGGTGACATAACGCATCCTTGACGAAGTCCCACCTTTACCTCAAACCACTCACTCTCTCCATTTCTAATCCTGACACAAGCTCTACTACTCTCATAAAAACTCTTGACAGCTCCACGAAGCTTTCCTCCTATCCCGTATATCCGCATAACCTCCCACATTGCCTTTCTGTCTACCCTGTCGTAAGCCTTTTCCAGATCCATAAAGGCCCAAAAAACATCCTTCCCCTTTCCTACAGCTTTCTCACATATCTGTCTTACCACAAAAATCTGATCTACACAACCTCTACCTGTCCTAAATCCACACTGTTCCTCACCAATTACTCCCTCTGTTCCTCTCCTAATCCTCTCAATCAAGATCCTCCCATAAGCCTTCCCAACTATACTTAACAACCTAATCCCTCTGAATCTACTACTTTCACACTTGTCCCCCTTTCCCTTGTAAAATGGAACTATACAAGCACTCCTCCAGTCCTCCGGCACTCTACCTTCTCTCCAGCAAACATTGAATAACCTCACCAACCAGTCCACCATCACTGTACCTCCTTTTTTAAGACATTCTGCATGGCATCCATCCAGACCAGGTGCCTTACCTGCTTTCATCTTAACTGCTGCCTTCACTTCATCCTTCCTTATTTCTCCTCCATTTTCCTCACTCATCACTCTCATTTTCTTAGCATTTCCCACTGCAGCTATCTTTCCCTCCCTATCCTCCTTCACATTTAGCAACTCCCTAAAATATTCTGCCCATCTTCCCCTTACTGCCTTCTCCTCCATTATCATCTCTCCATCTGCACCTTTTACCTTTTCTTCTCTACTTGATTTGCCTCCTCTTCCTCTCTTAATTTCTTTCCAAAACATCTTTTTATTACTTTCAAAATTTTGTCATACTCTTACCCCATTTTACATCTGCTCTCCTCTTTGCCTCCTTTACCTTTTTCTTTACTTCTCTTTTCTTTTCTTTGTACGTCTCATATGACTCCCTCGTCCTATTTTGTAACCAATCTGTGTAAGCTCGCTTCTTCTCTTCTACAATCTTCTTCATTTCCTCATCCCACCATTCACTACCCTTCCTTCTATTTCCTCCTGTCCTTCTTGTTCCACACACCATCTTTGCACACTTTGTGACTCCCTCCTTGAACCATCCCCATTCCTCCTCCATACCTACCTCTACTCTATCCTTCACTCCCTCCCACTCCTCCTTCAGCTTCTTCTTGTACTCCTTCTCCTTTTCCTCTTCATTTAAAGATTTCACTCTAAGCACCTCCCTACCTTTTGTCCCTTTCCTCTTTCTCCATCTGTCCTCCACTCTCAACTTACCTTCCACCAGAAAATGATCTGATATACCCTCTCCCCTTAGGACATGTACATCCTTAACTCTTCCTATCATAATCCTATTTACCACTACATAGTCCATTAAAGCTCTATCTACCACCCTTCCCTCCACCACCCTCTCCCATGTGTACTTATGCTTGACTTTCTTCCGAAACACTGTATTTGCTATCATCAACTCTCTTTCTAGACACATTTCCACCATCAACTCTCCACTACCATTCTTTCCTGGAACTCCACATTTCCCAACCACTCCATCAATTGGATCCTTTCCTACCCTAGCATTAAGGTCTCCCAGTACTATTACATTTACACTTCTCCCTAAACCCTCTATGCACTCATCTATCCAAAAGCCTCCCTTTCTTCTACACTCTTCTCACTGCCAGGCCCATATGCACTTACAAAAACCCACATCTCCTTTCCCAGTTTCACCTTCATCCACATTATCCTTGAGGAAACCTCCTTCCACTCCACTACACGTTTACCTATCTCTTCACTTACTAGTATAGCCACCCCTTCCCTCCCTCGCCCTCTCTTCACTCCTGATAACCTCCCACTTACACTCCCAAACTTACAATCGCCCTTCCCTTTCAACTTACTTTCACTCAAAGCCAACACATCCATCTTTCTTCTCACAAACATACCACCTATCTCTTCCCTTTTACTCTCATCTGTACCACATCCACGCACATTAAAAGACCCAAACCTTAGGGTGCTGGTCCGAGAACTTCCAGACCCTCTTATGCCTTTGCTTTTACTTTTAGGAATGTGCCCTGTGGGGCTACAAGGAGAAGGATGCCTAGTCCCAATCCCCGTCCCTTTCTTCTCGCCTCTTACGATCCAAGTGGGAATACTTGGTGGCAGTATTCTTTTCCCCCACCACAGGGAATCCCCCCCCACACACACACACACACAGAGAAAAAGAATACTCAGAGAAATGGTACAGGACAGCAACAAGGGGTTGGGGGACAGCATAACGGAGGGACAGTTGTAGTATAAAAGTGTCATCATTTCTCTATGAACAGAGTTTTCCTCTATCATAGACAAAATGATGTGTGGCTCTGGTCCGTAGGGGCGCCCCATATAGACCCTAAAGTATCGACTGCATGCTACTTTGCCACAATAGCAAGCAGCCAATACCCCAGACGGGTACTTCTATTCATAGTATATATAAATGATATAGACCATGGACTAAAAGCTACTGTTTCCAAATTTGCTGATGATACAAAACTGTGCGGAGTGGCAAATGATCACTCAAACCAATTAGATATTCAAGAAGATTTAGATAAATTACAGCAATGGTTTGAAAAGTGGCTAATGAAATTTAACACAAGTAAATGCAAGGTAATGCATATAGGTAAAAATAACAGTAAGTACGATTACAAGTTATTTGGAAATTCATTAACAAAAGTGGATAGTGTAAAAGATCTCGACGTAATTATCAGTAACGATCTCAAATCATCCAAGCAGTGTATTTCAGCCTCGGAGAAAGCAAATAAGATTCTAGGACTGATTGCGCAATCTTTTGATTTCAAAAGTCCATCACTCATTAACAAGCTATATAAATCATTAGTTCATCCACATTTAGAATATGCTGTTTCCGCATGGTCACCGAATCTCGTTAAAGACATTGACAGACTGGAAAAAGTACAACGGCGATCCACAAAACTGATTCCAAATATCAAAAATAAATCATACGAAAATCGACTAAAACATATGAATCTGTTTTCCCTAAAAAAGCTTAGACTCAGAGGTGACTTGATACAGGTCTTTAAGATTTTAAAGGGAATTGACAACATCAAAAGTGACCAAATTTTCACATTGAATGAGAATCAGACAAGAAACAATGGTCTCAAACTGTCCGGAAATAGATTCAATTTGGAAGTAGGTAGAAATAACTTTGCCAACCATGTAGTTAATGAATGGAATAAACTTCCTGCACAGGTAGTGCAATGTAGTTCAGTTCAAAGCTTTAAAAATCATTTAGATAAACACCTAAGCAAGATGCTGTAATGATTATAATTTATTTTATATTATTTGTTTTTGTTTTGTTATAATTTGTCTGTCTGATTTTCATTTATTATTAGTTATATGTCAATTTATCATTATTTACTATTTACCTGTTTGTTTATTATTTAACTATACCTATGCATTTATTTATGTATTTTATTTGTTATTTACATTATTATAGTTTTTATTTATTATTTGATCATTATTATGATTTTTTTTGCATCCGACCTAGATATGGACCAAAAGGTCTCCTGTCGGCATGCTCGGCCTTTGTAATCCTTTGTATATTTCCATAGCATGGTCCCCAATTATTAGCAAAACAAGCACAAACATTTTGCTAACAATACAAAATAAAGCACGGAGAGTAATAACAGAATACACTAAAACTACTCCAATAAGACACCTGCACAGAAAAACTAAAATCCTCCCTTGGGAACATCACATGAAAATAATGGGTACACATTTCTATGCTAGAACCCTAAACACCACCCATCCATCTTATATCACACAAGCACTACCAGCTGAATGTGACCAAAATAAAACACCCCAGCATATATCCACATATACAACCTTCTACCTGCATGACATGATAAATCCACATAAAAACACATTCACACTCAGATCACTAAACAAGCTCTCCAAGGCAGACCACTGAAATCAATACTCCTCCTGTACCTCAAAAACATCATCCCCTTGGAAAAATCCACACTGGCATGTTTGTATTCAGGACACCATACAGCAATGCAATAGTATCAACACAAAATAGGCTTGGCCACAGATTCAAACTGCCTTAGATGCAGCTACCACACAAAAGACACAAAGCACCTCATTGTATGATGCCCAGCACAAACAATCCCTAAACAAAATATGACTTCCCTGAGTGACTTATGGGCCTATCCAAGAGCTGTTGGTCTTTTGAAAGAGACTTAGGGTAACAGATTGATTGATTGATTGATACAACACAAACAATAATCCAAGGTTTCTTCCCAAAGAGATCTGTGGGAAGGCACCAAGACCATTGCCAGCTACTGTGGAGCTGCAGGATTTTTATTTCAAGGAATTGTAGAATTTAGAAGGGAATAGTGAGGCTTTGATTGTGGCCAGGAAAATGACCGATGGGAGAGGAGAATGATAAAGTGAGCAAAAGAGGATATACAAAGAGCACTGAAAGAGATGAAAGCTGGTAACGCACATGGGTTACATAGTTGTCATGTAGAGTGTCTCACAAAGGGTGGACTAATTATAGTGAAATAGTTGGGAAAATGTTTACTGGGTGTCAAAAGGAAGGAAGTGTACCAGTAGATTCGAGGAATGCATATATAGTTCCACCATACAAAGGGACAAGGGATAAGGATATAATAGGTTTAAGAGGGATCAGTCAGTTAAGTGGTGTATGGAAGGGTGTTAATTGAGGGGATTAGGAGGGGAACAGAGGGAATAGTTGAGGAAGAACAGTAGGAGAGGAAGAGGGTGCATAGATCAAATATTTACAGTAAGACAGATGAGAGATTTTGGCAAAGGGTAAGGATGTGTTTTGTAGAGTGTATTGAGAATACACAAGATAAGGGAAAATCTGTTGAGGACAGTAATTTTTTTTTTATACGATAAAGCTTGTGTGAGGGTCAGGAATGGAGAGAGTGAATGGTTTAAAATCAAGTAGGGGCTGCACTAGAGCTGTGTAATGTCATCATGTGACAAGTGTTGGATGAGTAATTGGAGTTTTTGGGTGAAAGTAGAGGGAAGTGGGAGGTAAGCCAGTTCATTTGCAGATGGCTTGTGTTTGTGGCTGAGGTGGGAAAGAATAGACTGAAGCAATTGATGGAGTTTAAGAGTGTGTGTGAGAGTAGAATACTGAAATTAAATCAGTGCAAAAGTAAGGTAATGAGATTTTTAAGGATTGATGATGGTGGCAGGTTGGATGTGAATTTAAAATATGTGAAGCTGGAGGAAGTGGTGAGTATTTGGTGTCACATGTGGTGATGGGTAGGGGAGTGAAGAAGGATGTGAATTATAGAGTAAAAGAGGCAGGTAAATGTACTGTGGTGGGGGGGGAATGAAGTTGTGAGAAATGGGTGTCAGTGGATGAATGCGAAGAGAAGGTTGTATGAGGGAATGATTTTACCCAAGGCATGATATGAAACAGAGACTGAAATTAAAAAGGGAAGAAAGGAAAATCCTAAACATGATGAATAGAGTGAGAAATGTGGATGTGGGGTAGAGAGCAAGGGTGGAAAGAGCTGGCACAGAGTAGATGAAAGAGTGGTGAGGTAGTTTGGGCATATTTTTGGAAAAGATGAGTGAGGAAAGATTATCAAAAAGAATATGAAAAGCAGAATTGGATGAAGTTAACTTGAGGAAGACTGAGAATGAGGGTGGCTGAATTGGGCAAAGGGGACATTTGAAGGTAGAGAAATGTTTTGTCAAGCAAGAATGAAAGTGCAAAAGGAATGAATTAATGGAGAGTGGTTATAAATAGAGGAAATTAAACACATCTACTCTTAAATTTTTCAAGTGGATAAGGGAGGGTGTCACCATGTAGTGAAGCAATGAGAGAAAACTAGTTTCACTTGTTGGGCCCTGCCATGGAGGTGCTGTGTAATGCTCAATTGCCTTTAATCAGTGTGGTGGGAGACAGGAATCCATTCATCCATGAGTGGGAAAAGGCCTTTTGGTATGTATGTATATATGTATGTAGGTATGTGTATGTATGTATATTTATTTTTCAACTTTGGTTTATCCCCAGACAAAGTGGGAGTGCCCAACCTGTCCTCAAGTATTCAAACCCCAACAGGATAAGAAAGGGAAAGGTATTTTATCACAACCCAATAAAGAAAACATTAATAATGCTATATGTCAGAAAATACTTAGAGAGAAAGACAAGTTTCATCTCAAGTATGATAAGAGGCCACCAAACCTCATGTAGGAGAATCTTGCCCTCAAAGTTCCTCTTATCTATTATTTAATATTTCTCTTTTTTCTTGTTCATTGCTTTCCTTGTCACAGTGCTGTATCTATAATAATAATAGTATGCATTATGTATGCTGGTTTATTAATAGAATGGTTAACAAATGGAATAGACTAAGTAAGCATGTAGTGAGCACTGAAATTATTGGTTGTTTTAAGAGGAGGTTAGATAACTATGGATGGGGATGATAGGTGGTAATGGACATGGAACTGCCTTGTGTAGGCTTTATGGTCTCTTGAAGTCTCCTTCATCTATTCTTATGTTAATTTTAGGAACAAATACAGAAGAATGGCATATGGAAAAAAAAAACTGGTTGTCCTGGAAGTGATAGAGGAGAGATTTAAGGACAGCAGAAAAGAAAGTTTCCACACTGGGGTATTGACTGCATGGTAACACGCAGTAGTGATTACATGGTAACATGCAGCCAGTGCTGTAGGGACTGTTTTAGGGTACCCCTGTGGACCAGAAATAAACATCATTTGTCTATGTTAGAGTACTATCCATGGAGGAATGATGCTGCTTCTGTACTACAGCTGTCCCTTGAAATTGCCCTTTACTACTTCTAACATCCAGGGGGGAGAAGGGGTGGCTATACTAGTAAGTGAAGATATAGGTATATGTGTAGTGGAGTGCAAGGAGGTTTCTTCAAGGTTAATGTGGATGAAGGTGAAACTGGGAAATGTGATGTGGGTTTTTGTAAGTGCATATGGGCCTGGTAGTGAGAAGAGTGTAGAGGAAAGGGATGCTCTATGGATAGATTTGAATAAGTGTATAGTAGGATTAGGGAGAAATGTCAATGTATTTGTATAGGGAGACTTATGCTAGAGTAGGAAATAAACTAATAGACAGAGTGGTTGGTAAGTGTGGAGTTCCAGGAAAAAATCATACTGGAGAGTTGATGGCAAATACAGTGTTTAGGAAGAAAGTCAAGCATAAGTACACATGGGAGAGGGTGGTGGTGGATGGAAGGGTGGTAGATAGAGGATTAATGTACTATATAGTGGTAACCAAGAGTATAATAAGAGATAAGGATATACATGTTCTAAGGGGAGAGAGTGGGGGAATATCAGATCATATTTTGGTGGAAGGTAAGTTGAGAGTGGAGAATAGATGGAGAAAGAGGAAAAGGACAGAAGTTAGTGAGGCACTTAAAGTGAACTGCTTAAATGAGAAAGAAATTGAGGAGTACAAGAGGAAGCTGAGAGAAGAGTGGGAGGGAGTGAAGGATAGAGTAGAACTAGGAGTGGAGGAGGAATGGAGATGGTTCAAGGAGGGAGTCACAAGGTGTGCACAGTTGGTGTGTGGAACAAGGACAGGATGAAATAGAAGGAAGGGTAGTGAGTGGTGGGATGAGGAAGCAAAGAAGGTTGTAGAAGAGAAGATGTGAGCTTTCACAGATTGGTTACAAAATAGAACAAGATAATCATATGAGAGGTACAAAGAAAAGAAAAGAGAAGAGAAGTAAAGCATAAGATAAAAGAGGCAAAGAAGAGAGCATATGTGGAATGGAGTAAGAGTATTTATGAAATTTTTTAAAGTAATAAAAACATGTTTTGGGATGAAATTAAGAGAGGAAGAGGATGTGAATGAAGTAGAGAAGAAAAGGTAAAAGGTGCAGATGGAGAGATGATAATGGAAGAGAAGGCAGTAAGAGGAAGATGGGCATATTATTTTAGAGTTGCTAGATGTGAAGGAGGATAGGGAAGGAATGATGGTTGCAGTGGGAAGCGCTAAGAAAATGACATTGATGGATGAGGGAAATGGAGGAGAAATAAGGAATGATGAGATGAAGGCAGTTGTTAAGATGATGAGAGCAGGTAAGGCACCTGGGTTGGATGGGTGTCATGCAGAATGTCTAAAAAAAAAAAGGAGGTACAGGGGTCCCTCAAATAACGCGGATTCGAATAACACGGATTCAATCATACGTGGATTTTATTTGAAAACCATCTCAAATGTAGAGAACCGTTTTAAAATTCGCGCCGAGTCGGGCACGAATATGCACACACGCGGCACCATCACAAACAATTTTACTGCTCAAACCTGTTAAAGTGTAATGTTTCTTTCGTTTGGAACACAACTAATAAGTCTGATAATGACTGCACTTGTCGTGTCTTAATTTCTCTTATGAGGTTCTTATTACTGGCTGTGGTGGTTTGGGAGATCAAAAACAGACATATACACGCTTACACACTTGTAGACACGCACACGTAGACACGTGTTAGACAACCATGCGCGTGCATGTACACACAAATACGAACACAGACACACGCACGTACATGCTTACTTGTACATGTTAACACACACACACACACACACACACACACACACACACACTTTCAACGAACGGACGGCTTGACGAACGCTCTGAAGAAAAGTGCAGATTGAGGATACCAACGCAAAGAGAAGTGCCTTTTTGTATTTGCAGGGGGGGGGAATTGCTCGTGAGGTAGTGGGAAAGTAAGGAAAGAGGAGAGGGGGAGGGATTACTGGGGAAATGGAAGGTAATGAGGATGTGGAGGACTTGGCCCAGGCAGACGGGCGGAAGGTCAACATGAAACGACCACCGGATGACGAAATGGCAAATAAAAATGTAAAGATTAGAAGTATAGAGAGGAGAAATACAGTAGAAAGTGACGAGAATATGTTCCAGGGATTTAAAGAGGGTGGGGGGGACACAACCCCCCCCAGACTGATAAGACTAGAGGAGAGAGTTGATAAGGTGATCGAGGACTTGGAACGTAAGTTAGGTAATGTAGGCTCCATTCTCCAAAGAATTGAAAGATTGGAACAACTAGAGAAGGCTAACAGAAACTTAACTGAAGAAGTAGAGGACCTAAAAAGACAGTTAGGAAATGTAAAGGAGGAGAATGAGAAATTGAAGAAGAATAGTAATGAAAACAGTGAGAAAATAGCTACAGAAGCTAAAAATTGGAGAATAACTCAAGAAGGGAATAAGGTTTCATTCACTGACATAGTCAAACAGCAATTGAAAGAACATAATGAAGACTCAGTTATTAAAGTGATGAGACAGAAGGAGAACATAGTAAGAGAATTAGCTGACAAAAAGAAATGTATAATTATATTAGGAATGGAAGAGAAACATAACCCAGATAGAACCGCAAGAATCAAGGAGGAAAATGAAAGGGTAAGCAGTTTATTAAAATTAGTCCAGGAAGATGAACCAGAAATTATAAAGGAAATTGAGGAAAAATTCAGACTCGAAAAATATAGTACAGATAAGACCAGACCAATTAAGATTAAATTCAGGTCACAAACAACGGCAGAGAAAATTCTATCCAAGACAGGGAAACTAGCAACAAATGATCAATATAAAAAGGTATGGATAAAAAGAGAAATGAATAAGGAGGAAAGAGAGGCAGAAAAACAGAAAAGAATTGAAGCTAAGGCAAAAAACGAGGAAAGAACGGAGTCAGAGAAAGAGAGATTCTATTGGAGAGTAGTGAACATGAAAATAAAGCAGTTCGACATACTAAAGAAAAACATAAGGGAAACAGAGAACACAATGGAAGTGGCAGAAAACTAAGAGTGTCTTACACAAATATAGATGGATTGATAACAGGATTGAATGAACTGAATGATTATTTGAAAGAAAAAGAACCGGACATAATGGGAATTGTAGAAACAAAATTAAAAGGCCCACTACCACCCAACAGTGTAGGACATGATACATACAATTATTGGATTAGAAACAGAGAGAAAAAACAAGGGGGTGGAGTTATGTTCCTGACAAAGAAGGATATAAACGTGAAAGGTGTCATATATGGAAAGAATACAGTAGAGATGATTATGATAGAAGTGGAAGACCGAGATAAGAAGAGCAGAAAATTTGTGATCAACTATGTGCCTCCGAAAACAGCCTCATGGGAGGAGAATGAACATAAAAGTATGTTAGAGGACACAAAGATAGCATTAACTAAAATAATGGAAGACGGAGGAAGAATAGTTATGATGGGCGACTTTAATTGCAAAGAAATCTGCTGGGAAGAAATGACAGTAAAGAGTGGTGATGACTCATGGGGAAATGCTCTACTTGAGATGATTACTGACCATTCAATGACACAATGGATACAAGAGAACACTAGGTATAGAAATGAAGAAGAACCATCGAGGCTAGACTTAATAATTACATCTGAACCTAGAATAGTGGACAAGATTGAATATAAAACACCAATAGGTAAAAGTGACCACATATTGATTGAACTGGAACTTAATGAAGAAAAATATATGAAAAGAAATGAACAATATAGAAAAGGAAGAATGATGTATGAAAAAACAAACTTTGATAAAATAAGAGAATTCTTCCAACAAGAAAACTGGGAAGAAATATACAAAGAAGAAACATCAGTGGAAGAGAAATGGAATATTTTGACAAAAATTTACAAAGAAGGAGTGGAAAAGTATGTCCCAAGACAAAAACAAGAAAAAGAATATGTAAAATGCTGGTACAACAAAAGTTGTAGGGAGTTAAAAGACAAAAGAGACAAAGCCTGGACCGGATGGAAAAAAGACAGAAGACCTGAAAAATGGAAAATATATACTGGTTATAGAAATGAATATGTACAAAAGTGCAGAGAGGAAAAAAGAAAATATGAAAAAGATGTTATAGAAAAGTGTAAAGATCAACCAAAACTATTCTACAGATTTGTAAACAATAAACTGAAAAACAAACAAGACTTGGAGAAATTAAGACAAGGGGGAGTTGAATACACTGAGGAAATGGAAATGGCAGAAATTATGAACAAACATTTTAAATCAGTGTTTACAAGGGAAAATATACAACCTGAAGAGATTGAGTGGAAGGAAAAAGTCCCCCCTATGGAAGAAATAGAAGTAACGAAGAATGAAATATTGACACACTTGGGTAATTTTGATGTCAGAAAATCGCATGGGCCAGATGAAATAGCAAACTGGATTCTGAAAGAATGTAGGAATGAACTGGCAGACAAAATACATAGCATAATAAGCAGTTCCTTAAAAGAAGGAAAAGTTCCAGAAGATTGGAAAAAAGCAAATATAGTACCTATATATAAAGGAGGAAATAAAGAAGAACCTACCAACTATAGACCAGTCTCTCTAACAAGTACAATAGCAAAAATATGTGAAAGAATTATCAAAAGTAGATGGGTAAAATACTTGGAAAAAAACAACGTACTAAATCCAAGGCAATTTGGATTCAGACAAGGACGATCATGCGTCACCAATTTAATATGTTTCTATTCAAGGCTAATAGATATAATACAAGAAAGAGATGGATGGGCTGATTGTGCATTTCTAGACCTAAAAAAAGCTTTTGACAAAGTACCACATAAGAAGTTGCTTAAGAAATTAGAATATGAAGGAGGAATACAAGGTAAATTGCTAAATTGGATGGAAGACTTTTTGCAAGAAAGAAAAATGCGAGTAGTGATAAGAGATCAGCACTCAAAATGGAATGAAGTAATAAGCGGTGTCCCGCAGGGAACAGTTCTGGCCCCAATAATGTTTGCTATATATATTAATGATATGGATGAAGGAATTGAAAGCTATATGAGCTTCTTTGCAGATGATGCAAAATTACTGAAAAGAGTGAAAACTGAAGAAGATTGTGAATCACTACAGAGAGATCTAAATAAAGTACAAGAATGGAGTAGGAAGTGGGAGATGGAGTTCAATACAAAAAAGTGTAGTATAATGGAATTTGGAAAAAGCAAAAACAGAATAACAGGATCATATAATTTGGGAGAAGAAGGAATAAAAAGAGTAGAAAATGAGAGGGACCTGGGAGTCATTGTTATGAATAATATGTCACCTGAGAAACATATAAATAAGATTTTTGGAGAAACTTATAATTTAATAAGAACAATCAAAGTGGCATTTACATACCTGGATGAAGAAATGGTGAGGAAAATCCTAGTCACCCTGATAAGACCAAGATTGGAATATGCAGCAACGATATGGTCACCAAGTACAAAAAAATGTATAAAAAAACTTGAAAGAATACAAAGAGCAATTACTAAACTGGCACCAACACTCTCAAAACTATCATATGAAGAGAGACTACAAAAACTTAAACTACAGACACTAGAGCAAAGAAGAGAGAGAGGAGATTTGATAGCTATTTACAGAATCATGAAAGGCATAGAAATTACTGATAGAGAGAATCTGATAAAATGGGACGACAGAAATACAAGAGGACACGGAAAGAAAATAAAAAAAGACAACTATAGAAGAGATTTGAAAAAGAACAGCTTTCCTCACAGAGCAATAGACAGTTGGAACAAGTTAGATGAGAAAGTGGTGTGTGCAAAAACAATACATGAATTTAAAAATAGTTTAGATAAAATGAGATATGAAGACGGGACCTCACGAGCATAGCTCCCCTTCCCGTAAAATACAACTAGGTAAATACAACTAGGTAAATACACACACACACACACACACGAAGAGAGGAGATTTGATAGCTATTTACAGAATCATGAAAGGCATAGAAATTACTGATAGAGAGAATCTGATAAAATGGGATGATAGAAATACAAGAGGACAGGGAAAGAAAATAAAAAAAGACAGCTATAGAAGAGATCTGAAAAAGAACAGCTTTCCTCACAGAGTTGGAACAAGTTAGATGAGAAAGTGGTGTGTGCAAAAACAATACATGAATTTAAAAATAGTTTAGATAAAATGAGATATGAAGATGGGACACCACGAGCATAGCTCCCCTTCCCGTAAAATACAACTAGGTAAATACAACTAGGTAAATACACACACACACACGCCACACACACATACATATGCCACATACACACACATATACATACGCCACATACACACACATGTATATACACCACATACACATGTATATACGCACAAACACATACATACGCCACATCCACACACACACACGTACACACACACACACACGCACACACACACACACACACACACACACACACCAACACATACACATACATACGGTTCTCGGTATTTAATATGGAAAGTCAGCATACGCGGATTTGGTCATACGCGGTAATTTCAGGAACCTAACCCCCGCGCTATTTGAGGGACTCCTGTACAGTGATAGTGGACACTGGCTGGTGAGGCTATTTAATGTTTGTCTAGGAGAGGGTAGAGTGCTGCAGGACTGGAGGAGTGCCTGTATAGTTCCACTTTACAAGGGAAAAGGGGACAAGTGGGAGTGTAGTAGTTTCAGAGGGATCAGTTTGTTAAGTGTAGCTAGGAAGGCTTATGGGATGGTCTTGATTGAGAGGATTAGGAGAGGAACAGAGGGAGTAATTGGTGAGGAACAGTGTGGATTTAGGACAGGTAGGGGTTGCATGGATCAGATTTTTGTGGTAAGGATGTTTTTGGGGCTTTTATGGATTTGGAAAGGCATATTACAGGGTAGACAGGAGGGCACTTTGGAGGTATTGCAGATATATGGGACAGGAGGAAAGCTATTGAGAGCAGTCAAGAGATTTTATGAGAGTGAGTGCTTTGAGTTAAGGTGGGACTTTGTCAGCGATGTGTTATGTTGCTCTGGCTGTTCAATTTATACATGGATGGGATGGTGTGAGAGGTAGTGGGTTGGGGATTGGAGATGGTTAAAGAAAATGGAGAAAAGTGGGAGATAAGCCAGTTGATGTTTGCTGATGACACTGTGCTTGTAGCAGGATCAGAGGAGGGATTGAGGAAGTTAGTGACAGAGTTTGAGAGGATGTGCAAAAGAAAGAAGTAAGGAGAGGGAGGTCACTGATTTAATAAAGTGGCCTTACTGTGGATGTGCTGTGTCTTGCGACACTGCTTGTGACCCAGGGCAGTGGATGAGATTCAGGGATGACCCATCATCCAGGAGGATCCAAGATAAGAGGGAGGGAAGGGGGTGGATGGGAGTGGGATATGTGGGGAATGGGTCGGAGTGGTTTTTATGCATTTGTTTTGTGGCTACCTCCCATGTAAGGGGGATAAAGCTTTTGGTATATGTATGCATGTACCACTCCTATGACTATTTCTGGATCCCTTGTGGTAATGGTGTGTGTGTGTGATGGGGGGGGGGGTTTCTGCCACTGTTTCCCATGGGTGTCTGAAAAGGCAACTAAGGTGGAGTGATGGGACTAGGGATTGTACTCTATATATTCATCCTACAAAAAGTCAAGGCATATGAGGGTCTAGGAGGAGGGCTCCAACCAGAACACTAATAATTGGGTGTGTTGTTAGTGGTACAAAAGGAAGGAGGTTGGCAGTTTGTGAGAAGGAAGATGGATGTGTTAGCTTTTAAGTAAAACTGAATTGAAGGGGAGGAGTGAATTTGAAATTGGGAGTATGGTGGGGAGATTGTTTGGAGTGATGAAGTGGAGGGAATGAGTGGCTCTACAGGTATGTGCTGAAATAGGAAAGTGTGTGATGGAGTGGAGGGAAGTGTCTTCCAGGTTGTGGGTGAAGGTGAAACTAATGGGAGATGTGGGTTTTTGTGAGTGGATATATTCCTGGCAGTGAGAAAAGTGAAGGGTAATGGGAGGCTGTTTAGATGAATTTAAACAAGTGTTAGAGCATTTTGGGAGGAATGTAAATGTAGTGGTACTGGGGAATCTCAATGCTAGACTAGGAGATGAGCCAGTAGAGAATAGATTGTAGCACAACCTACAATAAGAGATTATATTGGAGATGTTTAGAAAGGAAGTTCCCAATAACAAACCATATTTAAGAAGAGCAAAATGTAAGTATACATATTCATGATGGTTTTGGGAGGTGGTAGATTAGTCGTTTTTCTGCAACTTGTCTTTCCATTAACTTAGATATGGTGGCTAGTAATGAGGTTGGTCTGTAAGATGCCATATATTTCTTGGTGGTTTGTTGGGTTGTATTGTACAACCTAGAGTGGTTGAAAATACCAGACTAGGTCTTTATTGCATTTAGGTTGAGGTGTTTTAGATGGATGTTCAAGATTGTATCTGGGCCTCCTGTGTGGGAATTTATAAAATTCTTTATTTCCCACTCCATATCTTTGTTAGATAAAGGGGTCTAGTTTGATTTTTAATATATCTTAATTATTTTTCTGTATTGAGTTATGTAGGTTTGAAACTTATTTTGAAGAAATGAGGCAGAGTTGGTGAAAAGTGACAAGCAGTTTGGGTTAATCAAAGAATGCTGGGATAGTTTGGGCATATGGAAAGAATGTAAAAATACAAACGAAAAGTGTCAAGGGCAGCTAAGGATGGAGGGAATTTGAGGGGAAGACTGCGAATGATAGAGGGATGGAGAGAACTGGGTCTTGAATATAAAGGGAATGTCTGTTGAACAGTGAAGGGAGAGGGCAACAGATAGGTATGAGTGGATGATAAACTGACATGACCTAAAGTTATTTCTACTTGTCTGTTCTGTAAATTCTTGGGTGTATGAGGCAGGTTGTCTCTATGGATTAAAGTAGTGCTGGACAAGCTTCGGCTGTCAGACCCTGCTGTGGAAGTGTTTTGTTTGGCTGCATTGCTTGACACTGGCTGTGAGCAGGGAACAGGGATGGCCCTGCATACACAAGGAGTTTATGTAAAAGAGAAAACAAATGGGTGTTGGTTGAGCATGGGATGGGTGAAGGGTGGGTGCATGCCTTGGCTGACCACCTTTCTTTATAAGGGTGAAAAACCCAAAAGGTACATACATATGTTTGTTAATAATATTGCATCACTTATTTGGTGATAGCATTTTTCCATGGGTTGCTTCAACTGCTTCATAAGTCAGTGGTGGGTTATCTTTTTTAATTTTTAAAGTTTTTATAGTTCTTTACATTTGTCATAAGTTATATTTGTGTTTTCCCAGCTTTCTTCTTGTTAATTAGCTTTGTGATGTCTTTTAGTTGTGTAGGTTACTCAGGTATTAATAATAAAGGCTGTGTACCAGCAGTGAATATATGTCAGAGGATAAGTACTGATTGTTTATGATGAAACATGTTTATGATTTTTTTTTCCAGATTGAATACACAGTAATTCTTAATATTGATTCTTAATATTCAGTCATCATATTTTTTTTTCCTTTGTATACACAGCCAGACAGTGTTTAAGCAGAGTCGTCCTTATCAGTGTATTCGCTTTAATTACTTGGTTGATGGGCAGGCCGGCTACTTCCACATGTTTCGTTCCATGAATGTTAGATTCTTCAACAACATGGCTGTCACCATTAAATCAGAAGAAGAAATGATAGGTAAGATCTTCAAGTTTTGTGTACAATTACTCCATAACAATAGAGCCAAATGACTTTACAAAAACTAATTTTGTCTATATTGCTAAATTGGCTTAGGACCATACCAAAATGCAGTTGGTGATGTTGAGGGGTTGAAGTTGTGACATGTACTCTTGGGTCGTTTATGTTGGTTGTAACATATTTTGAAGTACACCATACAATTGTTGCCTTAAATTTCACTGACCAGAATTTGTGGCTTTATTATAGCTGGCAATTATAATTATCATTATCATAATTTTTTATTCAATACTCCCAAACTCAAACTTGCCCCTCCCTTTCAAGCTAAGTTTCACTCACTGCCAAAATATCTATCTTTCTTCTCACAAACATACTGCCTATCTCTTCCCTTTTAATCTCATCTGTACCACATTGGGAAAAAGGGGAATGTCTATTGAGGAAGGATGGGAGAGGACAGAATATAGGGGTGAATGGATAATGGGTGTATATGGATGATGCTGTGATGCATGAGGGGGAGTGGGTGGGGGATGGGGTGTGAGGGAGTATGTGTGAAAAATAAATTGAGACAGCCTGAAGGGATTTCTCCATCTTCTCCATTTCTGCATGAAGGGACGGAGAGGGGGGGATCGCCGAACTAATGAAGTGGCCTTGCTGTGGATGTGCTGTGTCTTGCGATACTGCTTCTGACCCAGGGCAGTGGGCGAGATTCAGGGATGACCCATCATCCAGGAGGAGCCAAGATAAGAGGGAGGGAAGGTGGTGGATGGGAGTGGAGTATGTGAGGATGGAATGGGTGGGAGTGGTTTTTATGCCTTTGTTTCTTGGCTACCTCCCTTGTAAGGGGGGAAAAAGCCTTTGGTATGTGTACCACACCCACACACATGAAAAGACCCAAACCTTAGGGGTCTGGTTGGAAATCTCTCAGACCCTCTTATGCCTTTGCTTTATTTAGGAATACCCCTCCTGGGGGGACAGAGTAGGATGCCTGGTCCTCTCTCTCTCTCTCTCTCTCTCTTTTGCCATCTCTTACAACTGAAGTGGGATCACTTGGTGGTAGTATTCTTTCTCCCCTACTACAGGTATTGAGTTTGGGAGGGTGTCAGGAGTGAAGAGAGGATGAGGGAGAGAAGGGGTGGCTATACCAGTAAGAGAAGAGATAGGTGAACATGTGGTGGAGTGGAAGGAGGATTCTTCAAGGTTAATGTGCATGGAGGTGAAACTGGAAAGTGCATATGGCCCTGGTAGTGAGAAGAGTGTAGAGGAAAGGGAGGCTTTTTGGATAGATTTAAATGAGAGCATAGAGGGTTTGGGGACAAATATCAATGTAATGGTATTGGGAGATCTCAATGGTATGGTAGGAGATGAACCAATAGATGGAGTGGGAAGTGTGGAGTGCCAGGAAAAATCATACTGGAGAGTTGATGGTGGAGATGTGTCTAGAAAGAGTTGATAGCAAATACAGTGTTTAGTAAGTCGAGCATAAGTACATATGGGATAGAGTGGTGGGTGGAAGGGTGGTAGATAGAACTTCAGTGGACTAGAGTAGTAACCAGAAGAAGAGTAGGAAGAGTTTTGGATGTGCATGTTCTTAGGGGAGAGAGTGGGGGAATATCAGATAATTTTTTGGTGGAAGGTAAGTTGAGAGTGGAGGGTAGATGGAGAAAGAGAAAAAGGACAGAAGGTAGGGAGATGCTTAGATTAAACTGCTTGAATGAGAAAGAAAAGAAGAAGGAATACAAGAAGAAGTTGAGAGAAGAGTGGGAGTGAAGGATAGAGTAGAACTAGGAATGGGGATGTCACAAAGTGTGCAAAGATGGTGTGTGGAACAAGGAGGACAGGATGAAATAGAAGGAAGGGTAGTGAGTGGTGGGATGATGAAGCAAAGAAGGTTGTAGAAGAGAAGAAACAAGCATTCACATTTGGTTGCAAAATAGGATGAATCATATGAGAGGTACAATGAAAAGAGAAGTAAAGGATAAAATAAAGGAAGCAAAAAGGAAAGTAGATGTGAAATGGGGGTAAGAGAGGAAGAGGTGAATCAATTGGAGAAAAAAAGTAAAAGGTGTAGATGGAGAGATGATAATGGAATAGGCAGCAGTAAGAGGAAGATGGGCTGAGTATTTTTGGGAGTTGTTAAATGCGAAGGAGGATAGGGATGGAAAGGTAGTTGCAGTGGGAAGCACTAAGAAATTGACAGGGATGAATAAGGAAAACGGAGGAGAAATAAGAAAAGACGAGGTGAAAGCAGTTATTAAAATGATGAGAGCAGGTAAGGCACCTGGGTTAGATGGGTGTCATGCATAGTGTCTAAAAAGGGAGGTACAGTGATAGTGGACTGGATGGTGAGGTTGTTTAATGTTCGTATAAAAGAGGGTAGAGTGCGTGTGAATGATATTTTGATGCAGTCTGAAGGGATTTCTCCCCATCCCCTCATTTTCTGCATGAGGGGACAGGGGGGTTGCTGATTAAATGAAGTGGCTGCTGCGGATGTGCTGTGTCTTGCTGCATTGCTTCCAACCCAGGGCAGTGGATGAGATACAGGGATGACCCATCATCTAGGAAGAGCCAAGAAAAGAGGGGGAAAGGGTGGAGAATGGGAGTGGAGTATGTGGGGATGAAATGGGTGGGAGTGGATCTCTGCCTTTGACTTTGGCTACCTCCCTTGTAAGGGGGAAAAGGCCCTTGTCATATGTATAATTTTTATTTATTTTATTTATATTTTTTTTTTTTTTCAGAATCTGTGAAAGCCATAGGGGAAACCTTTGAAGTAGCAGTACAAATGATTGGATGTGAGGTTCAACTTTTGAGTGGCAAGTTGGAGAAAAAACGTAGTCGTGGACGCAGTCAGCTTACAAATCCACTTCACCTTCTCAGTCCTATTACTTCGCTCACAAAGACTTCTCCTGATTCCATAAAGAATGCAGGTAAGTTTCTTTTTTCTTTTTCTTTCTTTTCTTCTATTATATTTAATGTTCGTAGAGGAGATTGTATGAAGGGGTCATTGTGCCAACAGCACTGTATGGGGCAGAAACATGGAACATAAGAGAGGAAGAGTTTGAATGTCATAGAGTGAGAAACGAGGTGAAGAGGAGAGTTGGGGTGGAAAGAGAAATGAGAGATAGAGTCGATGAAAGAGCATTTGGATGGTTTGGACACATGGAAAGAATGAGTGAAGAAAGATTAGTAAATGAGGTGTGGAAAGCAGATATGGAGGGAGTGAACATGAGGGGGTGGCCAAGGATAAGATGGATAGATGGGGTAAAAGGGGAATGTCTATTGAGGAAGGAAGGGAGAAGACAGAAGATAGGGGTGAGTGGAGAATGAGTGTGTATGAATGATGCTGTGATAGCAGTGGGTGGGGGATAGGGTGTGAGGGAGTATGTGTGAATGATATTTTGACAGAACTTGAAGGGATTTCTCCCCAGATTTTTTACTGCATGAGGGGACGGAGAGGGGGGGGGGGTTGCTGATTAAATGAAGTGTCCTTGCTGTGGATGTGCTGTGTCTTGCTACACTGCTTCTTTCCCATGGCAGTGGGCAAGATGCAGGGATGATCTGTCATCCAGGAGGAGCCAAGAAAAGAGGGAGGGAGGAGAGTGGTAAATGGGAGTGGAGTATGTGGGAATGAAGTTGGAGTGGCTACCTCCTTTATAAGGGGGAAAAAGCCCTTGGTATATGTATGTAATTACATTTGTTGTTTGTGGATGACCCTGCTTTTGTGGTGGAGTCAGATGATAGAACATCTAAAGAATTTAAATAGAAATATCCCAAATTTTGTTTAATAAACAACATTGAAAATGGGAAAAACTGACCAACAAAGTAGATGGAAAAACTAATAATGGCATGTTAGGCAGTTGTCCAAATGCCTCACGACACGACCATGACCTAGCTGTTTGGTTCTGGGAATGCACCTCCATCCCCAGCCACTCGGTGCTCTGAAGTCCCCTGGGGACAACCAGTCATGAACACCCGGCCTTGTCACGTTAGACAAACCGAGTCTCATGGGAATGCATGTGTAGTCCCAGCCAGGTTGGCGGCTTGGGAATGTCCTAGCATCTGACTTCCCAGCAGCATTGACATTTCTCCCAAGAAGCCAATTAAAGTGCAGATCATGACCTGACCTGGTATATAAGCTGGATGGAAATCACCGAAGAGCAGATTGCCTCTGATCACCATGCTGTGATCCCATTACAAAAACATACATACATACATATACCAAGGCTTTTTCCCCCTTTCAAGGGAGGTAGCCAAAAAGGGAAAGGCATAAAAAACACTCCCACCCATTTCATCCCTAAATACACTCCACACCCCTCCCACCCTCCCTCTCATCTGAGCACCTCCTGGATGACGGGTCATCCCTGCACCTTGCCCACCGCCCTGGGTCAGCAGTGTCGCAAGACACAGCACATCCACAGCAAGGCCGCTTCATTTAATCAGCAACCCCCCCTCTCCGTCCCCCCTTGCATATAAGGAGAGGACGGGGAGAAATCCCTTCGGGCTACGTCAAAATTTACTCACACATACTACCCCACCCCCTGCCCATTCCTCCTCATGCAATCACAACATCATCCATATACAACCATTCTCCACTCACCTCTGTCTTCCGTCCTCTCCCTTCCTTCCTCAACAGACATTCCCCTCTTCCCCAAAGCCCCCTTCACCCCATCCATCCACCTCATCCTAGGACGTCCCCTCATGTTCACTCCCTCCACATCTGCCTTCCATACCTCTTTTACTAGTCTTTCTTCACTCATTCTTTTCATGTGTCCAAACCATCCTAATATTCTTTCATCAACCCTATCTCCCAGCTCCTTTTTCACCCCTGTTCTCCTCCTCACCTCTTCATTTCTCACTCTATCCAGCCTAGTAACCCCCACCATACTACTCAGACACCTCATCTCAAACACATTCAAACTCCTTCTCTCTTCTTCTCTTATGTTCCACGTTTCTGCCCCATACAGTGCTGTTGGCACAATCACTCCTTCATACAGTCTCCTCTTCGCATCCATTCCTAAATGTCTATTCCTCATGACACTCTTTAATCCACCAAGGCATTTACTCTCTTCTCTCAATCTACATTCTACCTCCACCTTCACTCCACCTTTTCCCAAACTCTGCCACCAGCTTCCTCAATCCCTCCTCCGACCCTGCCACAAGCGCAGTGTCGTCCGCAAACAACAGCTGGCTCACCTCCCACTTTTCTCCATTTTCTTTAACCATCTCCAATCCCTGACCCACTACCCTAGCATTCACCTCTCCATCCATGTATAAGTTGAACAGCCAGGGCGACATAACGCATCCTTGACGAAGTCCCACCTTTACTTCAAACCACTCACTCTCTCCATTTCTAATCCTGACACAAGCTCTACTACTCTCATAAAAACTCTTGACAGCTCCCAAAAGCTTTCCTCCTATCCCATAAATCTGCATAACCTCCCACATTGCCTTTCTGTCTACCCTATCATAAGCCTTTTCCAGATCCATAAAAGCCCAAAAAACATCCTTCCCCTTTCCTATAGCTTTCTCACATATCTGTCTTACCACAAAGATCTGATCTACACAACCTCTACCTGTCCTAAATCCACACTGATCCTCTCAATCAAGATCCTCCCATAAGCCTTCCCTACTACACTTAACAGGAAAAAGACTTGAGTGTGTTGATAAAGGACAACCTGTCACCTGACATACATATCAGCAGGATTGTGGGAGAGACTGGACTACTTCAGAAAATTAAAGTGGCATTCCATTATTTGGATGAAAAGATTATGAAAAAACTCATCAAAACCCTGATATATCCAAGACTGGAATATATATCAGTAATGTGGTCCCCACACAGAGTGAAGGATATAAACAAGATTGAGAGAATACAAAGGGCAGCAACCAAACTGGTCCCTAGCCTGGCAGATAAAACATATGAAGAAAGACTAAAGGTATTGGATCTGCCAAACCTAGAAAGATTGAAGAGAAAGAGGTAACATAATTACAGTATTCAGGTCACTAAAAGAGATACATTGCAGAGATCTGATCAAAGATGGGAGGACTTTAAGAGGTCATGGAAGTAAATTAAGAAAAAGGATGTGAAGAAATAGTTTTCCATATAGAAATAGCTTAGGTGATATAACCCAAGTTCAAATAATACAGAAATTAAAATCTAAATATGATAATTGGAAATCAAATATATAGATTAAGTTGGAACAGTACATAAATTTGAGTCTAGGTATGTTATAAAATTAAATAGGAGATGCAATTTGCAGAGCTGGGGATTGTGGCCCCAAACATTGGGGATCTGGATGGAGTAACCTGGCTGGAAGGCAAACACTGAGGGGGGGGGGGGGGGAAGTGTTACCGTAGATTTCCACGTATAAGACGACCCTAAAATCCAAAAATTCACCCCTTAAAATTGGGGGTCGTCTTATACTGCCATTATAAAAATCAGACCTTGAATTCTACGTGAGATGACTTGGTAGGCTAGCCTGCCGATAACCACCGATACACAGGAAATGATTCACATTATGATAAGAACTGGTAATAAAGGTAACTAAACCATATTTACCTTATATATTATTGGCATATCTTTATAGTAAATGGCAATTGTTGATAAATTCGAGGAATAATTCTATATTATTGAAATTACGGTACTTTTAACTACTCTATGTAAGCACATTTAACACAGCTGAAAAAATGTAAACATCAAGCACTGGTTGCGTTCATAGCAACCTTTTTTTTTTCACTAACTTTTCAGTAATTTTTAAGACTGAAAATAACAATTTTGGATTACAGTATATAAAACGTTTATTTATCAATAAAAAAATATATTACAGTAGTTGAACCAGGAACGTAAACAAATAATTTTTGTTAGTTGACGTGTGTTCTCAGAAAATCATGATACATGATTTGCTTTGTTATTTCATTTATTTTGAATTTATAAGGATACAGTAAGTAATTTATCTGGTATAAGGATACAGTTAAGTAATGAGAAAGAAAAGAGAAAAAGCGGAAAAAACAGCTGATAAACGTAATCAAAACAATTCTTTTTGTACGGTAGGTTTGATACACTGATGCTTTTGTAATTTAGCAGTCGTCTTATACTACCGATATGAGATAAATTCATAAAAATTTGCTCTAATTTTGTACCTCGTCTTATACACGGAAATATACGGTATGTTAGATTTAGGGGCCTGAGAGATGGTAATTATTTGCTCCGGTTTTGAAGAAGCAGACCACCTTGCACCACCATGTTGGAAAGATTTAGAGACCTAATTTCCTCACATGAAGCTAGATTACACAATCTGGAGAAAAAATTTGAGCAGGAAAAGGAAACAAACCTTGCTCAGAAAACGGGGATTGATAAATTGAGAAGGGAAAATGAATCTATGATAAACGAGAGAAATCTTAACACCATGGAGGAAAAAGATAGGCCACCAACAAATGAGGATAGGAGAGATCATGGATCAGCAGGAAAGAGATAGTCAAGGTTATTGTTAAAAAAAAAAATCTCAGAGATGTTGTAGATAAGTCTAGATGTGTCTTAATCTTTGGATCCCAGGAAGAATACAACCTTATGGAAGTTACATCAAGAAAAAGAAACTCGAATGATTAAGGAAATCACATCAACTCTAGGGAAGGCTTTGGATGTAACAGACCAGATTGATAACATGTATAGGTTAGGCAAGTATAAGAGAAATTGCACACATCCAATGAAAATAAAGTTCAAGGAAGGATGAAGTGAAAGCAGCTCTGAAGATGATGAGAGTAGGTAAGGCACCTGGGTTTGATGGATGCCATGCAGAATGTCTGAAAAAAGGAGGTACAGTTATGGTGGACTGGCTGGTGAGGTTATTTTATGTTTAAGAGAGGGTAGAGTGCTGTAGGACTGGAGGAGTGCCTGTATAGTTCCACTTTACAAAGGAAAAGGGGACAAGTGTGAATGTAGTAGTTTCAGAGGTTGATTTATGGAATTTTTTGCTTGAAGGCCAAGCACCAGAGCTGGTAGGCCAGTGTAGTTTCAGAGGGATGAGCTTGTTGAGTGTAGTTGGGAAGGCTTATGGGAGGGTCTTGAGAGGATTAGGAGAGGAACAGAGGGAATTGGTGAGGAACAGTGTGGTTTTAGGACAGGTAGGGGTTGTGTAGATCAGATTTTTGTGGCAAGACATGTGAGAAAGCTATAGGAAAAGGTAAGGATGTTTTTTGGGCTTTTATGGATTGGAAAAGGCTTATGACAGGGTAGACAGGAAGGCACTGTGGGAGGTATTGCAAATATATGGGATAGGAGGAAAACTGTTTAGAGCAGTCAAGAGCTTTTACAAGAGTAGTAGAGCTTGTGTTAGGATTAGAAATGGAGAGAGTGAATGGTTTAAGGTAAAGGTGGGACTTCGTCAGGGATGTGTTATGTCACCCTGGCTGTTCAATCTATACATGGATGGGGTGGTGTTAGAGGTGAATGCAAGGATAGTGGGTCAGGAATTGGAGATGGTTAAAGAAAATGGAGAAAAGTGGGAGATAAGCCAGTTGTTGTTTGCTGACGACAGTGCGCTTGTAGCAGGATCAGAGGAGGGATTGAGGAAGTTAGTGGCAGAGTTTGGGAAGGTGTGTGAAAGAAGGAAGCTGAAGATAAATGTGAGTAAAACTGGAAGTGAGTATTAAGGGAGAGAGACTGGAGGAAGTGAATAGTTTTAGATACTTGGGTGCAAATGTGGCAGGAAAGGGAGTGGGGTTGGAGGTAGAATGTAGATTGAGAGAAGTGAGTAAATGCCTTGGGGGGATTAAAAAGTGTAATGAGACAGACATTTGGGAATGGATGCTAAGAAGGAGTGATTGTGCCGACAGCATTGTATGGGGCAGAAACATGGAACATAGAGAGGAAGAGAAAAGGAGTTTGAATGTGTTTGAGATGAAACCCTGAGAAGTATGATAGGGGTTACTAGGCTAGAGTGAGAAATGAGGTGAGGAGGAGAACAGGGGTGGAAAGGGAGTTGGGAGATAGGGTTGATGAAAGAGTATTAGGGTGGTTTGGACACATGGAAAGAATGAGTGAAGAAAGATTAGCAAAAGAGGTGTGGAAGGAGTGAACATGAGGAGGCATCCTAGGATGAGATGGATGGATGGGGTAACAGGCATTTCGAAAGAGAGAAATGTCTGTTAAGGAAGGACAGGAGAGGACAGAAGATAGAGGTGAATGGAGAAGGGTTGTGTATGGATGATGCTGTGATGCAATGCATAGGGGATGGGGGGTAAGGGAGTATGCATGAGAAATAAATTGACACAGCCCAAAGGGATTTCTCCCCGTGTTCTCATTTTTTGCATGAGGGGACGGAGAGGGGGGTCGCTGAACTAATGAAGTGGCCTTGCTATAGATATGCCATGTCTTGGGACACTGCTTCTGACCCAGGGATGACCCATGATCCAGGAGGTGCCAAAATAAGAGGGAGGGGAGAGTGAGTGGAGTATGTAGGGGATGAAATGGGTGGGAGTGGTTTTCTATGCCTTTTTCTTTTGGCTACCTCCCAGGTAAGGGGGAAAAAAGCCTTTGGTATATGTATGTAGGAAAGATGTTAACAAGGAGGAACAAGCAAAGACAAAAGCTCAAGCCAAAAATGAAAGAACAAAGAACTTTTTTTTGAAAGTTGTCAATTCGAAGGTGAGGAAATTGTTTCTAAGAAAACAAGAAGGCAGTATTTCAAAGTAAGCACTCCAAGGAAACTTTGGAGATAAATGAGACTGATATATTGTGTCTAGTAGAGACTAAACTCCCCCAAAGTTTTGAAATACACTTCCTGGAGAAGAGACAGGGAAGATAAAAAGGGTGAAGGAGTAATGTTTGTGGTGAGAAGCGACATAGAGGTGGAAGAAGCAGATGTGAGTGAAGGCAGGTCTGAAGCAATTTACCTAAAGATCAATTCTAAATGGCACAATAAAAGAGTCTTCATAGTGGCATATGTTCCCTCCAAGACAAGAAATGTTATTGGATACAGCTCTTTTCCTAAAGTAAAATATTGAACAGAGTAGTAACATGGTCCTTACTGGAGATTTTAATTGTGCTGAGGTCAACTGGGAGGATTGGGAAACAAGCAGCCAAGCAAATACCCTGCTGAGTATAGCAATGGAGAACACAATGACCCAGTGGGTAAAGGAAGTGATACGGGTAAGAGGAGATGACACTCCCACAAGATTAGACCTGTTACTAACCAAAGAGCCAGACATCATCAACTCCTTGAACTACCTTTGCCCAAAAAGGAAAAGGGACATGTTACAACTGGATTTCATCTGGAGGATGAGGAAATATAGCCAAGGAATGAATCAGGAAAGCTGATTACTTAGTGTTGAAAAAAAAGCTTTGAAGAAACAAACTGGGAGGAATTCATGAATAAGGAGGAAATGGGAAATTTTTGACATTTACAACTTAGGAATGAACAAACATGTGACAAAGGAGGAAGCAAAAACAGGACAGGTTTAACAAAAAAAGGCCAGGGATGTGGCTTGGGGAAAATGAAGAAAATAAGCAATAAAATAAAAAGTTTACAAACAAGCTAGGAATGATTATACCAGAATTTGCAGGGAGGAAGAAAGCAATTTTAAAAGAGATATAGTAGATAGCGAGGTCTTTGAAGAGGCCTCAGCTCAGGCAGAAATAATGAATGAAGGTTTCCAATTGGTCTTCACAAAAGAGCACAACTTTTTGGAAAAAAGTGGGGGGAGCAAAATACCAGGTTTAGCCAATATAAATGTAGAAGTGAGGGATGTACTCAATCTCCTGGGATCAAAGGCTTTAGGACCCGACAGGATCTCAAACTGGATACTTAAAATGTAGGGAACAACTAGCAGACAAGATCCACAGTCTTATTACATGTTTATTGAAAGAAGGCATTGTGCCACTTGATTGGAAAAGGGACAAACATGGTGCCAATTCATAAAGATGGAAACCCCCACTAGATTATAGGGTAGTATCACTAACCAGCACAATAGTGAAATTATGTGAAACAATTATGAAAGATTGATGGTTGAAATATCTTGAACGTTCTGACAGTCAATTTGGCTTCAGATTTGGAAGGTCATGTGTTGAACCTGCTTTTACTCGATAGTGATCGATGTGTTACAAGAGAGAAGGCATTTGATAAAGTACCACACAGTTGACTTGTGTGGAAATTGGAGCATGTTGGAGGACTGAGAGGCAAACAACTAAGTGGATTAAAGACTTTTTGAAGGAAAAATACATGGGGACAATAGTAAAGGACAAAATGTCAAGCTGGAGAGCAATAATGAGCAGATTTCCACAAGGTTCAATGCTTGCACCAGTAATGTTTCTTGTCTATGTTAATGACATAATGGAAGGAACAAGATATGCCAACATGAGAAGAGTGACAAATGAGAGAGTAGAGTATTGTAAAAAGATCTAGATACTGTTTTTGGATAGAGCTAAGAATGGGAAATGTAGTTCAATACCAAAAAATACAAAGTAAACGGAAATGGGCAATGGGAACAAAAGGCCATCCTTGGAAAGCGAACCCATCACAAAAGCAAAAGAGGAGAAAGACATGGGAGTGTTGATAAAAGACAATCTGTCACCTGAAAGACATATCAGCAGGATTGTGGGAGAGACGTATGGACTACTGCAGATGATGATGAAAAAACTCATCGAAACCCTGATACATCCAAAACTAGAATGTGTGTCAGTAGTGTAGTCCCCACACAGGATATAAGCAATATTGAGAGAATACAAAGGGCAGCAATCAAACTGGTCCCAAATCTGGCAGATAAACCATATGAGGAAGGACTAAAATACTGGGCCTACCAACTTGGAAAGATTGAAGAGAAAGAGGTGACATAATTAGTGTTCAGGTCACTGAAGGGGATAAATTGTATTGATAGAAGAGATTTCCTGATTAAAGATGGGAGGGCTTTAAGAGGTCATAGAAGTAAATTAAGAAAGACCACATGTTGAAAGGATGTAAAGAAATAATTTTCCCATATACTGTAGATGTATATGTGGAATTTAAATGTGATAATTGAAAATCAAAGATGTAAATTAAATTGGAACCATACATGTTAGAAAATTAGAGAATAGGAGATGGGACCCAACAACTGCTGCTCCTTTCCTGTATACTACAATTAGGTAAATAGCTTGCTGCCTCCATTGCTGTCTATCCCCCCTGTTCCTCTCATTGCCAGAGTGGCCATTACCATTTCTCAGGCCAACTTTAAATGAAACCGTTTCTTCCCATCAGTATTTGCCTTCCAGCCAGACTATCCCCCCATATCCTGACATTTGGCTCTGCTGAACTGCCACCACTTGCCTGCCTACAATGTCGCCACCACAGGTATCATTTAGCAAACTAGAGCTGTGAGCAGCCCCACCTTGACCCCACTCAACCATTCTCACATGTCACCGAAGCCATACAGTATGATCCCAGGATACATTCCTTTGAGCAACTTCCTGGGATGACCAACCCCGTCGATGTCATCCAAGATGTAAAGAATAACTGGTCCCATGGGAATAGCCAAGCATCTCAATGGTTGCTATCCTGTGACAGACTGACCACCACACCTTCAAGCTTTGGCCCTGTTATATCTGGGGCCAGGACAACTACCTTACAGATTTCTTGTCAAGGCTCCACACAACTTCACCTCCAGCCTCGACTTCCATGAGGGGCATGTTAGGCATATGTTTTTACAGCATCCCATGACCCCATCAGCTTGTATGATGTCCCCTGGGAATGCACCTGCATCTCTCCCCAACTGCTTTGTGCTCTGAAGTCCCCAGGGACAACTGATCATGAACACCTGGCTGTGTTGGGTCAAAGCGGTTCCTTGAGGTCCGTGGGTCAGAAAAAACCAAGTCCCCTGGGAATGCACATGTAGTTCCCAGCTCTGTCGAAGGTTCCCAGCCAGGTCAGTGGCCTGGGAATTTCCCTGCAGTTGGCTTTCCAGTGGCATTGACACTTCTCCCTAGCAGCCAATTAGAGCACACTGGTATATAACCTGGAAAAAAATCACAAACTTCAGACCACTTGTGGCTTCCATCGCCATTTCCTCCTTCCCACTCCTCTTGCTGCCAGAGTGAGCCATTACCATCTCTCACACACCCAACTTTTAAAATAAAACTTTCTCTACATAAGTGTTTGCCTTCCAGCCAGGCTACCCCCTCCACCTACAGACATTTTACATTGGGTACCAAATGTCAGGATGTGGAAGTGTTAGCCTGGCTGGAAGGGAATCACTGATAAGGAGAAACAGTTAAATTTAAAGGTAGGTGACCGAGAAATGGCTATGGAGGCAGCGAGCTATGCTCACAGCATGGTGCTCTGAGGCAGACCTCTTTTTTGGTGACTTCTGTCCAGTTTATGCACTGGGTCAGGTCATGACCCACACTTTATTTGGCTGCTACAGAGAAGTGTCAATGCCACTAGGAAGTCACATGCCGGGATATTCCTTAGCCATTGACCTGGCTGGGCCAGGTGTTTATGATCAGTTGTCCCTGGGGGATCTTCAGGGCACTTTGTGCTGGGGACGGAGGTACAGGTGTTCCCAGAGGAATTGGTGGCACCAAAATGGCTGGGTCATGGTAATGTGGTGAGGCATGTCCCAGACATGATGGGGCTGGAACTTGAAGGTGGGAGTGTTGGCAAGTAGACGGCAGGGGCAGTAGCCATGGTAATCCATTTGTCACAGGGTAGCAAGCCTCAGGGTGCTCGGCTACTCCCTTGGGACTGGAGTTGTCCTGTGTCTTAGATGACGTAAAAGAGGTTGTTCATCTCAGGAGGCTGCTCAAAGAACTTGTACTTGAAATACATCCTGGATCATGTCATATGATGGCTTTGGTAGCATGGCTGTAACACCTCCCTGAAAAGACACTTCAGAATGATTGTGGTTAGTGGGAAGGGTGGCAGGCCACCCAGGGCATCATGGACTTTTGACATTCAAGATTGCTAGTCATTAGCTTTACTGGAGTTGGGGTACAAAACCTCATGATCTCTGTTCAATATGTGAGTGGGTCAAGGTAGGGACAATTGCAGCTCTAGTTCACTAAATGATAGATTGGTGGTGGTGGTGGTAGGCCATTAATGATACCTGTGGTGGCAGGAGTGTAGGCAGGCAGGCAGGCTGTGCTGGCAGCGAGATGGGGATCAGGGCCCCAAATGTCAGGATGTTTAGGGGGTAGCCTGATTGGAAGGCAAACACTGATATTAAGAAAGTTTTATTTGAAAGTTTGGGGCCTGAGAAATGGCAATGGCTCACCCTTCAAGACCACTGGAAAGAGAAAGCGAGAGGAAAAAAGAAAAAGAAAAAACCTGGTAAGAGCAACACTGGCATGCCTGCATCAGATTCAAACTGGCAATCACAACCCAAAAGGACACAGAACACATAGTACAGTGCTCTACACTAACAATACTAATACAGAATAGGCTTGGCCAGATTTAAAGTGCCCCAGGTGCAACTACCACACAGGACACTTTGTATTACATTACCCGACACTAACAATACCTAAATAACTCGTATATATTCATTGAGTGACTTTTGGACTTAACTAGAGACTGTTGCCAGTTACCTGAAGGCTGTGGTTCTTCTGGAAAGACCAGGGAACAACAGATTGATTCACTTAACTTTCTTTTCTCTTTGAAGAAAGTATGTAACCATCTTCATTATATTTGTAGGTACTCGTGCATTCAACAATGTTACCTCTGGGTTAGCTAAGCTTAACCCTATGGCAGGACTGAAGTTGAGGCGACCAAGTGCAGGACCAGAGCAAAATTCAGCAGCAGCATTTTACATTCAGGTAACAGTGAAAGTTCGCTATGTATTTTACATTTGTCCCATGGCTTGGGTCCCTCCTTTTTTTTCAGTATTCTATTTCAATATACTGAAAATAGAAAAATAAGCCCGATTATGTTGTCATATTGCTTTTAGTTAACACATTCACACTCTCTTTTACTGCGAGTAATATTAACCCACACACAGAAAATGTGATCAAACCAGTTCACAGAATCTGGGGTAACTCGTGTACAACTACAAAAAAATATATATATAATTGACTAATGCCAGATTGAGAGAAGCGAGTAAATGCCTTGGTGGATTAAAAAGTGTAATGAGGAATAGACATTTGGGAACGGATGCTAAGAGGAGACTGTATGAAGGAGTGATTGTGCCAACAGCACTGTATGGGGCAGAAACATGGAACATAAGAGAGGAAGAGAGGAGTATGAATGCGTTTGAGATGAGGTGTCCGAGAAGTATGATTGGGGTTACTGGGCTAGATAGAGTGAGAAATGAGGAGATGAGGAGAACAGGGGTGGAAAGGGAGTTGGGAGATAGAGTTGATGAAAGAGTATTAGGATGGTTTGGACACATGGAAAGAATGAGTCAAGAAAGACTAGTGAAAGAGGTATGGAAGGCAGATGTGGAGGGAGTGAACATGAGGGGACATCCTAGGATGAGGTGGATGGATGGGGTGAAGGGGGCTTTGGGGAAGAGGGGAATGTCTGTTGAGGAAGGACAGGAAAGGACAGAAGACAGGGTTGATGTTGTGATGCATGAGGTGGAATGGGCGGGGGGATGGGGGGTGAGGTAGTATGAGTGAGCAAAATTTGACACAGCCCGAAGGGATTTCTCCCCCGTCTTCTCCTTTTATGCACGGGGGGGACAGAGAGGGGGAGTCGCCAAATTAATGAAGCGGCCTTGCTGTGGATGTGCTGTGTCTTGCGACACTGCTTCTGACCCAGGGCAGTGGACAAGGTGCAGGGATGACCCGTCATCCGGGAGGTGCTAAGATGAGAGGGAGGGTGGAGGGGTGTGGAGTGTATTCAGGGATGGAATGGGTGGGAATGATTTTATGCCTTTTCCTTTTTGGCTACCTCCCTTGTAAGGGGGAATAAGCTTTGGTATATGTATGTACTAATGCCAGCATCCTCATATACCCATGTCAGAGCCTGAAGTAGTGGACAAAATGGAATACAAAACACCAATTGGAAAGAATGACCACATACTAATAGAGTTCGAACTAAAAGAAATTAGAAACATGGAAAAGGAAGACATATACAGTCAACTCCCCATTATCGAGTTCTGTTAACACAATTTCGATCTTACACAACTTAAGATTTATTCTGATAACACGAAATGTCCGATGTTATGCGAGTTGAATATCTCGCCACCAGAGCACGGGAGAGACGCTCTGACTCCCACTCTCTGCCTCTTGTCCTCAATGTGAAGCCAGCCCTCTCAGCGTGTGGAACTCAAACAATTTTATCAAAGTTTTGTGTTACATAAATTCGTGTACTGGCACCCAAGCGTCCTGGTACCCCAAAGGAGAGTGCAGCAAAGAAGTCAAGAAAACTTATGACCATAGAAAAGAAGTTAAAAGTGTTGGATCTTTATGATCGGGGTGAAAGAACTTCCGTTATTGTTCATGCTACCGGACTGAATGAGAGCACTTTGCGGATCATCAGGGCGAATGCTGACAAGATCAGAGCCAGTTCTATTGCTGGTACATCAGCCTCCTCTTCACAATGTTCCTGAGCAAGATCCATGGAGAGGATGGAGAAGTTATTGGCACAATGGATCCAAAACCAAAACAAGCATAATGTCCTTATCAGCATGACCATCATACACCAAGGAATTATTAAAACCTTCAAGTCGTATTATCTACGTTCGACCCTGACTGACATGGTTGAGAGAAGACAAGATGACAGTGAAGGAATATTGGAAGCAGTTTACCATCAAAGATGCTCTCCTCAGTTGGTGTACGATTTCATCGGCTTTGACATCCAAAAAAATGTCTCTAAAGCTAACAAGGAAAGTCTTGACAAGGCCAGGGAAGCCAGGTTTGACCAACTTGAGCAGAAGGACATTGATGAACTGCTAGAATCGCACACAGTGGAGCTGACTAACGAAGAACTGTTAGAGATGGAGACGATACAGAATGCAGAGTTGGAGGCAGCTGCATCTCGGCCTATATAAAAAAACCCAGAGCCCGAGAGAGTCTTGACCAAAAGTGATCTCGAAAAAACACTCTTGTTTATATGAGAAGGACTGGATATCTTGGAAGCCAAAGATCCGAATATTAACAGAAGTACAACAGTGGCCAGAAAAGTTATGTCAGAGCTGAACTGTTACAGTGATGTTAGATCAAAAGAAGAAAAAGATGACGCAGATGAAACTCCACCATTTCTTTCAAAAAAAAGACAGGAAGAGGAGGCAGGGCGAGGAGAGGGGAGTGAGGTTGGGGACGGGAGCACGGCAAGCGACAGTGATAGTAGTGATGCGTCATGTTTACATGCATAAAAAAATGTTATTTTACCACACTATAAATACCAATATAGTAAGAATGTGTGTTTTTATTGTTTCTGTAACCTTCAAATTTATTAATAGTGTGTTTGTTTAGGATTTTTAGTAATAAAATCCCAAAATAGACAGACTTTTCCGTTGTCAAGGAACGTAACCCCCACTATTACCATTATTTCTTATGGAGAAATTATGTTCCGTTAACGGGGAGTTGACTGTACAACAAAAGGGATTTGGAGAAACTGAAAATACTTTCTAAATGCAAATTGGGGAAACAAAGATGGAAGAGAAATGGAACATATTAATAGAAATTTATAATGAGGGAATAAAAAAAATATCAAAGCAGAAGCAAGATAGGGTGTACATTAAGTGCTGGTACAACAAAAAATGTAGCGAGGCTAAAGATAGAAGAGAAATCTTGGAAAAGATAGAAGAGAAATCTTGGAAAAGATGGAAAAAAAAAAGTGGCAAATATATATCAAAGAAATAAATATATGAAAAAGACATGTGAATAGTAAACTAAAAGACAAGAAATAGTAAAACTGCACCAAGGTAATAATGAATATATAGATGTAGAAATGGCTGAAATTTACAAAAATCTGTATTCACAATTGAAAGTACACAAAATTGGGAGGAAATACAGAAAGATCCCCCCCAGTGAAAGAAATAACTGACACCTTGACGTCAGAAAATCACACTGTCCGGATGTAATTGCAAATTGGATATTAAAAGAATGCATAGATGAACTAACGGACAAAATATACAAGATATTGACTACTCACTCAAAGAAGGAAAGGTACCACAGGATTGGAAAAATGAAAATAATGTACCAATATATAAAGGAGGGGACAAGGAAAATCCAACTAACTATAGACCGGTCTCCCTTACAAGCACAATAGCAAAAATATGTGAAGGTTATCAAAAGTAGATAGATTAAATATCTGGAAGAAAATAATATACCGAATCCAACACAATTTGGATTTATACACGGAAGATCATGAGCCAAACTTGATTTGCTTCTACTTGAGACTAATAGAAATAATACAAGAAAGGGACGGATGGGCGGATTGTGCTTTCCTAGATCTACAAAAAGCATTTGATAAAGTACCACACAAAAAGCTATTGAAAAATTGAATCAATAGGTGGTATTCAAGGAAAGTTTCTGGAATGGATGGAAGATTTCTTGACCAGGAGAAAAATGAGGGTAGTACTTAGATACAAATACTAGACCTGGAGTCCCACAAGGTTCGGTATTGGCTCCAATTATGTATGCCATATATGTGGCATAGATAAAGGTGTGGAATGTTATATGAACTTCTTTGCAGATGATGCGAAAGTACAGAGGAAGACTGAATCGCTACAGAAAGACCTGGATAAAGTCTGGAAATGGAGTCAAAAGTGGGAAGTGCACTTCAATATCAAGAAATGTATAATGGAGCTTGGAAAACGTAGAAATATAATATCGGGGCAATATAAAATTGGTACAAAGGAAGTTAAAGAAGTTAACTCAGAAAGGGACTTAGGAGTAATTATTAGCAAAGATGTCACCAGACAAGCATATCAACAATCAGAGAAACCTTCAGTTTATTAAGATCAATGAAAGTGACCTTTGATTACTTGAACGAGGAAATGGTAAAGAAAATATTAGTTACACTGATAAGACCAAGATTGGAGTATGCTGCGATGCTATGGACACGCAGTACTAAAAAAGAATATAAAGAAATTAGAATACAAAGAGCAATGACTAAGATGGCACCAACACTCTCTAAATTGACATACATATTGTCCAAATTGGAACTAGCAACCCTGGAACAAAGAAGAAATCTACTGACCATTTACAGAATTATCAAAGGGATGGAAGTTCTAGACAGAGATGATTTATTAAAGTGGGATAAGAGAAAAACAAGAGGACATGAAAAACTCAAAAAGGATAGTTATAGAAGAGATCTGAAAATAGCTTCCCACAGAGTAGTGGATATCTGGAACAAATTGGACGAGGCAACAGTATGTGCAAATATTATGCAAGAATTTAAGAAACTTGATGCTGAAAGTTACAAATATGGGTCACTACAAGCATAGCTCCCTTCCCATATAATACAACTAGGTAAATACTCTTATCTCGTGATGCCTACATAGGCGTCATCATACTGAAGTGGTTAATGCAAAATTACAAAGTCATACTTTACAACTTTAATTCTATTAGGTTATTGTGCAATAGAATGGAAAATGGGGAAATTGTGGCCATCAGAAACCAAACCTAACTAGTAATACTATTCATGCTATGTATCTACATTGAAATCATTTGTAATCCTGCATTGTACAAGTGTATTGCCATTTTCTTGTGTTTGAAGGAACAAGATGGGAATGAAAAGGTTGAGGATTTCTTCTATACCTACTTCACATTATCATATTGTTAAACTTAGCCTTTCTACATTTTTTTTTTCCTTTTTCAGAAACCTGAGGTGCACGTTCACAGCGAAGTTGACAGCAAAGAGAGATCACAAGAGTCCAGCCTGCATTTACCATCATGTGGTATCTTAATGTCATCTATTCACACAGTAATGCATACCCCTGTAGTTACCTCCCCACTGGTACACTGCTTTAGTGAAGGTGATATTCGTAGCGTGTCATTTAGTCAGCGCTCGGCTACACCAGAAATCTTGGTTAGTGGAGTTGAAGCTGCAAAAGAAGTTCCACCAGAAGGCATGCCAGTTCCCCAGTCACCAATCATGGCAAGCTTAGGGGCACTATCCCCCTCATTATTCATGCAGAGAGTTCGTAAACTTTCACACTCTTCAGATGAAGTGGACCAACGTGGCATGCAGTGTGAGGATTCAGTACAGCGTGCATCCTCCTCTGCCCAAGATTTAACCTTACAGCTAAGTACCAGCCATTCAGATGGGCAGGTTGGCATAGCAGGAGAAATTATGGAGCCTGGTAGTAATCCCCTATCTCCCTTGTCAGCTCTTAATAAGGAAAATATGTTGGCTCCCTTTTCTCGACTAGCTAAAGGAGTCCAGTTTCTTGCACCAGGAGCAACCAACCGCTTTGCACGTGGTGTGCAAAGCATTGGCGCTAATTTAGACCCCCGACGACTTCGCTCAAATCGCCAGCGTGTAAGTCAAGTAGATGTTGACCCCATTATGAAGCAACGCAAATTAGATTGTAAAACAAGAATAATCGAATTGTAGGCCATCATTGTGTCTAACCCATTTCAGTAACTGTCGAGTTGCTTTGAAGTAGGGAATGAGCCAATACACTGTACAATATTCACAATTGTGTAGAATCTGTTCAAACTGCACAAAATTGGTCTCCTGGAGGTACACCTATTTTTAAGAAATGACAACTAGAATCACATTCCCTGTGTAGGTAGGTTTGATCTCGATTCCTATTATATTTATTGTAATAAAGTATGATTTTGTTACGTATTTATTTTGATAGGTTTACATAAAAGAATTGCCTAATAGAAAATTATGTTTACTGTGACATTGTAATTTATATGAATTTTAGTCTTGTGGACATTAAAATGTCTGCCAAATGATAGCAATTTGTAGATCTGTTTTATGTACCAAATTTATTAATAGAATATTGTAATAACACTGGATTAGCAAATTAGACAGTGTATAATTAAACATTGCAGTTTTTTTTTACCTAGATTGTTGCATTGATATGCATTAAAATGTATACAGAAAGTGGACACTCCCTTGTATAAGAGCACCTCAATCATATTCTATTTCAACCTCATCTATGCATCAAGAATTGAAATCTATAAAGTGTTCATCCATGACAAAAGAATGACACAGCTGTTATCTACAATGGAAACTAACAAAATCTAACCCACAACACCTAACCAAGCCCCCTCATAACATCCAAAACACATTGGACTACATGGCATATACACACTCACCAACATAGTAACCTATAGCTATTCACACATTATACCAGACAACTGGAAGCATGAGAAAATTATCACTATCACACTTCTCTGCACCCCTTCAAAGTCATAGAAAACCTCGTATTACAACCTGTTGTATCACATACTACCCTTGCTGAATCACTCCACAAACACATTTGTGATAATCCTCAGTTTATGATGGCATCGATTCATTCAAGTCACACAAAACACTTCCCATAAATCTGGACATCAGTAAAGCTTTTGATGCCATCCCCAATCAAAATCTCAAACAAAATATGTAATGTGTAGTGGAGTGGAAGGAGGTTTCCTCAAGGATAATGTGGATGAAGGTGAAACTGGGAAAGGAGATGTGGGTTTTTGTAAGTGCATATGGGCCTGGCAGTGAGAAGAGTAGAAGAAAGGGAGGCCTTTTGGATAGATTTAAATGAGTGCATAGAGGATTTAGGGAGAAATGTCAATGTAATAGTACTGGGAGACCTTAATGCTAGGGTAGGAAATGGTCCAATTGATGGAGTGGTTGGGAAATGTGGAGTTCCGGGAAAGAATCGTAGTGGAGGGTTGATTGTGAATGTGTCTAGAAAGAAAGTTGATGATAGCAAATACAGTGTTTCGGAAGAAAGTCAAGCATAAGTACACATGGGAGAGGGTGGTAGATAGAGCGTTAATGAATTATGTAGTGGTAAATAGGATTATGATAGGAAGAGTTAAGGATGTACATGTCCTAAGGGGAGAGGGTGGGGGAATATCAGATCATTTTTTGGTGGAAGGTAAGTTGAGAGTGGAGGATAGATGGAGAAAGAGGAAAGGGACAAAAGGTAAGGAGGTTCTTAGAGTGAACTCGTTGAATGAAAAGGAAAAGGAGAAGGAGTACAAAAAGAAGCTGAAGGAGGAGTGGGAGGGAGTGAAGGATAGAGTAGAGCTAGGTGTGGAGGAGGAATGGGGATGGTACAAGGATGGTGTGTGGAACAAGGACAGGAGGAAATAGAAGGAAGGGTAGTGAATGGTGGGATGAAGAAACAAAGAAGGTTGTAGAAGAGAAGAAGCGAGCTTTCACAGAATGGTTACAAAATAGGACGAGGGAGTCATATGAGAGGTACAAAGAAAAGAAAAGAGAAGTAAAGCAAAAAGTAAAGGAGGCAAAGAGGAGAGCAGATGTGAAATGGGGTAAGAGTATGACAGAAAATTTTGAAAGTAATAAAAAGATGTTTTGGAAAGAAATTAAGAGAGGAAGAGGAGGCGAATCAAGTAGAGAAGAAAAGGTAAAAGGTGCAGATGGAGATATGATAATGGAAGAGAAGGCAGTAAGGGGAAGATGGGCAGAATATTTTAGGGAGTTGCTAAATGTGAAGGAGGATAGGGAGGGAAAGATAGCTGCAGTGGGAAATGCTAAGAAAATGAGAATGATGAGTGAGGAAAATGGAAGAGAAATAAGGAAGGATGAAGTGAAGGCAGTTAAGATGATGAAAACAGGTAAGGCACCTGGTCTGGATGGATGCCATGCAGAATGTCTAAAAAAAGGAGGTACAGTGATGATGGACTGGCTGGTGAGGTTATTTAATGTTTGCTGGAGAGAGGGTAGAGTGCTGGAGGACTGGAGGAGTGCCTGTATAGTTCCTCTTTTACAAGGGAAAAGGGGACAAGTGTGAATGTAGTAGTTTCAGAGGGATTAGCTTGTTAAGTGTAGTTGGGAAGGCTTATGGGAGGATCTTGATTGAGAGGATTAGGAGAGGAAGAAAGGGAGTAATTGGTGAGGAACAGTGTGGTTTTAGGGCAGGTAGACGTTGTGTAGATCAGATGTTTGTGGTAAGACATATGTGAGAAAGCTATAGGAAAGGGGAAGGATGTTTTTTGGGCTTTTATGGATCTGGAAAAGGCTTATGATAGGGTTGACAGAAAGGCACTGTGGGAGGTTATGCAGATATATGGGATAGGAGGAAAGCTTCTAGGAGCTGTCAAGAGTTTTTATGAGAGTAGTAGAGCTTGTGTCAGGATTAGAAATAGAGAGAGTGAGTGGTTCGAGGTAAAGGTGGGACTTCGTCAAGGATGCGTTATGTCGCCCTGGCTGTTCAACTTATACATGGATGGGGTAGTGTGAGAGGTAAATGCAAGGGTAGTGGGTCGGGGATTGAAGATGGTTAAAGAAAATGGAGAAAAGTGGGAGGTGAGCCACCTGTTGTTTGCGGACGACACTGCACTTGTGGCAGGATCGGAGGAGGGATTGAGGAAGTTGGTGACAGAGTTTGGGAGAGTATGTGATAGAAGAAAGCTAAAGATAAATGTGGGTAAAAGTAAGGTGATGAGATGTACAAGGGGTGAAAGTGGCAGTAGACTGGAAGTGAGCATCAAGGGAGAGCAACTGGAGGAAGTGGATAGTTTTAGATACTTGGGTGCAAATGTGGCAGGAAAAGGTGGAAGTAGAATGTAGATTGAGAGAAGCGAGTAAATGCCTTGGTGGATTAAAAAGTGTAATGAGGAATAGATATTTGGGAATGGATGCTAAGAGGAGACTGTATGAAGGAGTGATTGTGCCAACAGCACTGTATGGGGCAGAAACATGGATCATAAGAGAGGAAGAGAGGAGTTTGAATGTGTTTGAGATGAGGTGTCTGAGAAGTATGATGGGGGTTACTAGGCTAGATAGAGTGAGAAATGAGGTGAGGAGGAGAACAGGGGTGGAAAGGGAGTTGGGAGATAGGGTTGATGAAAGAGTATTAGGATGGTTTGGACACATGGAAAGAATGAATGAAGAAAGACTAGTAAAAGAGGTATGAAAGCCAGATGTGGAGGGAGTGAACATGAGGGGACATCCTAGGATGAGGTGGATGGATGGGGTGAAGGGGGCTTTGGGGAAGAGGGGAATGTCTGTTGAGGAAGGACGGGAGAGGACAGAAGACAGGGGTGAATGGAGAATGGTTGTATATGGATGATGTGATGCATGAGGTGGAATGGGCGGGGGGATGGGGTATTATGTGTGAGCAAAATTTGACGCAGCCCAAAGGGATTTCTCCCCGTCTTCTCCTTTTATGCAATGGGGGGACGGAGAGGGGGGGTCGCCGATTTAATGAAGCGGCCTTGCTGTGGATGTGCTGTGTCTTGCGACACTGCTTCTGACCCAGGGCAGTGGACAAGGTGCAGGGATGACCTGTCATCCAGGAGGTGCTAAGATGGGAGGGGTGTGGAGTGTATTCGGGGATGGAATGGGTGGGAGTGATTTTATGCCTTTTCCTTTTTGGCTACCTCCCTTGTAAGGGGGAAAAAGCCTTGGTATATGTATGTACAAATGGGGGAAAAAAAGGGGGGGGCTGGCCATTTATCTGGTAGGTAGAAATCCTTATGTCATAATGACCAATCATTGTACACCAGAAACTTTGAAAGAACGAAGTACCACATGGCTCAGTTCTATCCCCCACCTCAGAAATCCAAACATCTTCAGTAGACAAAGATGCAGAAATACTACACCCACCCATATCTCAATACACTCGATACCTGGTTCACTACAAAGACTTGATAGCCCCAACCAAATCTACAGCCACTCTTCTCACCAATTGGACAGCAGAACAAATACCACACCTCTATATCAATAACTCGTACACATACAACCAAGATTCTTGGTGTAACATACAATACATCCATGCCATTCAAACAACACATCACAAACATAAGGACTAAATGCACACCTAAATTGCAGGAACAACATTTGGACAAGAAGAAACTAATTCTAAAGTATACATACATTGATGAATTATGAGCCCCACTTGGGCCCCTAATCTAGGGCACACTACAACACCCTTCAGACCATACAAAACAAATCCCTAAAGACCATTACAGGCTGCACAAATGCAACACCTACAGACCATTTACAGCATAAAAGGAAAGACAAAGCTGAGGCACACAAGAACAGGACATCCATTACACTACATAGAAAACCCACACACACCAAGAAACTTCAGAACCAAAAACCTGTATCACACACACTTCTCTTCCTCCACAATCACCAGACACCAGCCTCCAGAAGCATATCCATAATCATATCACTCACTGCTCCATCAAGAAACTGAAAGACAATAAATTGTTGCATGCCAGACCCCCTGATATCCATCTCTCTGAATCCTCTCCTCGAAAAGGACCAAGTCCACCTGGCCAGACTGCAATGTGGTTACCACATCCCTTCAAAGCTACCAGAAGAGGGTGGGTGACAGCGTTGCAGACAACCACCCAGGATGTAACACTTCATCCCATACTATACAACACATTAAGGAAGACTGCATTATACACAATCACATGTCAATAACACAATGTACATTATATAGGATTTGTGGGAAAAACCCTGTTCAAGCCATGGTGTTCCTCAAGGAGATGGGAATGCTTGGCCAGACAGTCTAGGAAACTACCCCCATCCTTGGCTACTTCCTCTAATACACCTCTGCCTCACCTAATCAATTTTAAGATCAAACGCCAACTGAAACTATTTGACAAGAAACTCTTCCATGTATCTACCCATTCAACAAAATATATACAGACGGCTCCCAATCAAACCATGTTGTGGGTTATGCAAGTCAAACATGTGGAGCTCCCCCAATTTCCTCAATCTTCATTGCTAAACTATCATCCTCACTGCTTTGTATATTGTATATTATCCACACCTCTCACAACCTGCATCCTGTATAATCGTATCGGATTCATAAAGACCTCTACAAGCAGTCTCCACCCTTAAATCCTGTCACCCATTGGTTCACAAAATCCATTCATTGATCATCTAAATCTAAAGCTATCTATCAATCTACCATACCAAGATCCTCTTTCCCCTTCACAAGGCAGGTAGCAAGCCAAGGCATGCAGCCATATCTCTACATACATATCCCTTAGGCTTTTTCTCCCTTACAAGGGAGGTAGCCAAAAAGGAAAAGGCATAAAATCATTCCCACCCATTACATCCCTGAATACACTCCACATTACAAAGGCGGAGCATGCCGACAGGAGACCTTTTGATCCATATCTAGGTCAGATGCAAAAAAAAAAAAAAAAAAAAAAAAAAAAAAAAAAAAAATTAATAATAAATTAAAACTATAATAATGTAAAAATAACAAATGAAATACATAAATAAATGCATAGGTATAGTTGAATAACAAACAAACAGGTAAATAGTAAATGATTATAAATTGACATATAACTAATAATAAATGAAAATCAGACAGACAAATTATAACAAAACAAAAACAAATAATATAACAAATTGTAATCATTACAGCATCTTACTTAGGTATTTATCTAAATGATTCTTAAAGCTTCGAACTGAACTACATTGCACTACCTGTGCAGGAAGTTTATTCCATTCATTAACTACACGGTTGGCAAAGTTGTTTCTACCTACTTCCAAATTGAATCTATTTCTGGACAGTTTGAGACCATTGTTTCTTGTCTGATTCTCATTCAATGTGAAAATTTGGTCACTTTTGATGTTGTCAATTCCCTTTAAAATCTTAAAGACCTGTATCAAGTCACCACATCCCTCCACCCTCCCTCCCATCTTAGCACCTCCTGGATGACGGGTCATCCCTGCACCTTGTCCACTGCCCTGGGTCAGAAGCAGTGTCGCAAGACACAGCACGTCCACAGCAAGGCCGCTTCATTAAATCGGCAACCCCCTCTCTCTATGCCCCCATGCATAAAAGGAGAAGACGAGGAGAAATCCCTTCGGGCGGTGTCAAATTTTGCTCACACGTACTACCTCACCCCCCTACCCATTCCACCTCATGCATCACAACATCAACCATTCTCCATTCACCTCTGTCTTCTGTCCTCTCCTGTGCTTCCTCAACAGACATTCCCCCTCTTCCCCAAAGCCCCCTTCACCCCATCCATCCACCTCATCCTAGGACGTCCCCTCATGTTCACTCCCTCCACATCTGGCTTCCATACCTCTTTTACTAGTCTTTCTTCACTCATTCTTTCCATGTGTCCAAACCATCCTAATACTCTTTCATCAACTCTATCTCCCAACTCCCTTTTCACCCCTGTTCTCCTCCTCACCTCCTCATTTCTCACTCTATCTAGCCTAGTAACCCCCATCATACTTCTCAGACACCTCATCTCAAACACATTCAAACTCCTTCTCTCTTCTTCTCTTATGTTCCATGTTTCTGCCCCATACAATGCTGTTGGCACAATCACTCCTTCATACAGTCTCCTCTTAGCATCCATTCCCAAATGTCTATTCCTCAAATCTCTACCTACTTTAAATTTATATCCTTCTGCTGTGTGCCATCTCATGTAGGTGTCTACATCATTGATGAAGCTAACAAAGTGACCACATCCACCCTTTTCAATACCTCCACTGTTGCCAGTAACAAACTTATCCAGTTCCTCAGTCAACAATGCTAAACATGTGGCAAAGATGCTGGGAACAACAATAAAGTCATCTACAGGTAATCATGCCCCATATACATCTATGGCTATCTTCATATCAACATATTATTAAACTGCACTAGTATTTCTGAAGATATTCCTGCTTCACATGACAGGGAATTTCTCCCCCACCCCCATTTGCCAATATCAAGCCTCCCTCTCACAATATCACATGCTGATTGTCCAATTTACACTCCACCATAACTACCTAATGTCATTTACTCCCTCAAACACCAAATCCTGGGCAACAAACACCAATACATCTATCATCTCTCCACAACTTCCTACAGAAAATAGGATTAATAACCAAACTACAAATTCTCTTGACTATAAACCAACATGAAATTCAAGATAATGCACAAGTGGTACACGATTGTCCACAAGGACAAATGTTGGGAAACTACAGCTCATAATAACAACTACATAGGGGAATTCTTCCCACCATTTATATCAGCAGATCCAAGCAACACACTGAATAACTACAACTCCAATCCCACTAAAGGTTATTACATAACTGAGCCTACACAGCCCAACTAACCATAAAAACCTGAGATGTGGAACACAAAGATATGGACCCTGACTTATACTATCCATGATACTTGGTTCTGAAGCCTACCAATAATGAATCTATTAGACATGCCCAATGAGATTTTACAATAAATTTGAAGACCATTGCAGAACTGAGAGTTCTACCATTAGGAGAAACCCTAATGATAGAACTAGAATCAAGAGCTTAATATATCAAGCCCCACACACAGCCACTTCATGAAGACACTCCCTATTTACCAATTCAAGGATCCCCCCCCCCCAATATTATACTATTCTAGATAGTCAAATTTACAGAACATCCTACAACTATCTACTCTCAAACATCAACCAGCAGTCACCTCTGGAAACAGCAGTTCTTATATTGTGTTGCAATATTTCCATCCTCTGAACTCTGCACATGGGGGCATTTTAAACTTATACAAGTTATAGTTGCTCTAGATTCTATGTTGTTTCCAAACTCTTCAATATGAGTCAAATTCTCACAGGCAGTATTATCTGCCTGATTTATGATGATGCATCACAATACTCGCATTATAAAATACAAAGTTACAGCTGTATTCTCTTTCACTCTGAAAGTTAATAACCACAAAATATGATCAGACCAGTTCACAGAATATGGGGGTCACTCAGCTACAACGACATATATACATATACCAAAGGCTTTTTCCCCTTTATAAGGGAGGTGGCCAAAAAAAACAAAGGCATGAAAACCACTCCCACCCATTCCATCCCTATCACACTCCACTCCCCTCCATCCTCTTATCTTGGTACCTCCTGGATGACGGGTCATCCCTACATCTTGTCCACTGCCCTGGGTCAGAGGCAGTGTTGCAAGACAGCACATCCACAGCAAGGCCACTTCATTAAATTGGCGACCCCCCCTGTCCCCTCATGCAGAAAAGGAGAAGATAGAGTGAAATCCCTTCGGGCTGCATCAAATTTTTCTTGCACGTACTCCCTCATCCACCATCCTCCACCCATTCCACCTCATGCATCACATCATCCATATACAACCATTTTCCATTCACCCATTTTCTGTCCTCTCCTGTCCTTCCTCAAAAGACATTCCACTCTTCCTCAAAGCCCCTTTTACCCCATCCATCCATCTCATCCTAGTTCGCCCCCTCATGTTCACTCTTTCCACCTCTGCCTTCCACACCTCTTACTAGTCTTTCTTCACTCACTTTCCATGTGCCCAAACCATCCCAATACTCTTTCATCCACCCTATCTCTAAACTCCCTTTCCACCCCCATTCTCCTCCTCACCTCCTCATTTCTCACTCTATCCAGCCTAATAACCCCTATCGTACTTCTCAGACACCTCATCTCAAACTCCTCTCTTCCTCTCTTATGTTATATGTTTCTGTCCCATACAGTGCCGTCAGCACAATCACTCCATATAATCTCTTAGCATCCATTCCCAAATGTCTATTTCTCATTACACTCTTTAATCCACCAAGGCATTTACTCGCTTCTCTCAATCTACATTCTACCTACAAGCTAAACTACAAAATAAATATAATCAAGATACCAATGCCAGTATTCTCATATACCCACACTTTTCATGATACCTATGTAGACATCATATTGTAGGGGTTAACGGCCCTTTCTTTTTATTGGGAGGCCAGGAAAGCTATGCTCCCATCCATCACCCATTTAGCTCCCTGTGAATGATGGGCCATCCCAGACCTCCACCTGGTGCCCAGGTCAGCAGTAGCCCAACTGTCAAAGCTTGTTTACCCACACCTCTTCATTATATGGTGACCTTTCTCAACTTCAGAAATTACAGAAGACAAGATTTCCCTTCAAGCCATATCAGTTTATAATCCATTCACACCTATCTCTTGCCCTCTCCTTTCCCTGTATAATGTGTATGTTTAGACTTAAGGACCCTTGACCAACTTAGTCCATAAAGGATAATGCACAATGGCATCGCAAAATTGTCCACAGCAAGCACCATTACACCAGAGGCTGGGAGATGACAAGGCAGCAGTTAGTTTTCCTTAAGCCTGCTTCCAATACCCCATTTCTAAGATCTTGCCACTCTCTTGGGTAGAGAAATAGAGGGCTGCAAGACCCTGAAAAGGAATTTATAACTGGCAGAAAAACTTTACCCTTGTACCCTTAACTAGACCAATACAAAGAATGCACAATGGCAGTGCAAGATTGCCTACAAAGACTGAAGTGGCAAAGTACAGACCATAACTTTGTATATTCTTACTTCTTGGTCAGTTCATTGAAGATTTCCTGTATACTCTTACTGGATTATTGACAACTGTTGTTCAATGTTGTAGTATATTTTAACCAGGACATCAGCTGCAGTTGAGGGATGGGCTTCTTTGATTCTTGATTGTAATGCTATTGGTAGGATCCATTTCATCTGTAAAGGATTGGCCCCATTCTTTTGACCAATGGGAGCATACTGGAATTAGTATTGACTCTAGACCCTTATCAAAACTAGCAGAACAATTTTGACAAGGCTTGGAAGTTGAAGGTTGGAGGACACTTGGTTGGCTTCTGTCAGTTTCATACAAACGCATAGATCCAAACGGTGATCCAAGTAATTAAAGAGAAAGGCAACTTAGTTAGGGACACAGTGGATAAAAAAAAGATTCATTGTAATCTATGGCATTAAAGAGAAGCATGATGTACCTAGATATCAGAGGGAGAAAGAGATCGCAAAGGAAATTCTGAAAGAATTACAAGCGGAAGAACAAGGTTTGGATAGGGAAATCGAGGAGACCTATAGTATGGGCAGATACTCTCAAGAAAAACACTACAGGCCACTGAAAGTAAAGCTTAGATCTCAAACAATTGCCGAGGAAGTACTATCCAGAACAATGAAATTAGCAAATAGTGAACATTATAAGAATGTATGGATAAAAAAGGAAACAAATGAAGAAAAATAATAAACGTAGAAACGAAGTGAATGAAAAAAAAAAAAGATTGGAGAGTGGTAAACCTGAGGCTGAGAAAATGGTATATAAGGAAAAAGGAAACAGAAGACAGAAAAAGACGAGAAAGGAAATTAAAAATTGCTTATACCAATAAAGATGGAATAACTTCAGGAATGAATGCATTAAATGATTATCTGGCCAAGGAAAAACCAGACATAATGGGAATTGTGGAAACTAAATTAAAGTGTACTCCACCACCCAACACTGTGGGACAAGGTTTATACAACTGCTGGAGAAAAAATAGAAAGGATAAACAGGGTGGCGGAGTATTGGTTTTGACTATTAAAGATTTAAATGTAACAAAAATAACTGAAGGAAAAATAATGTAGAATCAATTACGATACAAGTTGAAAGCAAACATATGAAGAGTAGAAAATTTGTAGTGGTGTATGTGCCCCCCAAAACACAATCCTGGACAGAAAGTGATCATTCCAAATTATTGGAAGATACAAAATATTAATCAATATACTAAAGGAGAGGAAATGTAGTAATCATGGGTGACTTTAATTCAAAAGAAATATGTTGGGAGGAAATGACAGCGAAGGGCAGAGGAACTCTGGGGCAACGTCCTGCTTGATATGACCATCGAATACACAATGACTCGGTGGATAAAGGAAAATACCAGATACAGAAGTAGTGAAGAACCATCAAGGCTGGATTTAATACTTACGACAGAGCCTGAAATTGTCGATAGAATTTATTACAAAACTCCAATAGGAAAGAGTGACCATGTACTAATAGAATTTGAGTTTAAAGAGCAAATGGATCGAAGCAGAAATGATAAGCATAGAATAGGAAGACTAATGTACAACAAAACAAATTGAGAAACTTTAAAAATTCTTTTGCAATACGAACTGGGAAAAATTCCTAAATGAAGAATGAGGGATGGAAGAAAAATGGAATATACTAAAAGATATTTATAATGAGGGAGTGAATAAATACATACAACAAAAAATGGAAAGAACATAAAAAGCTGGTACAACAAAAGGTGTAGTGAGGCCAGGGATAAAAGAGAAAGCATGGAAGAAATGGAAAAGAGACAAGAAAACAAACAAATGGCTAATGTACATCAAACTAAGAAATGATTATGTAAAAATACGCAGAGATGAAAAGAAAAGCTATGAAAAAAAAAATAATAGAAAAATGCAAGGAAGAACCCAAACTATTTTACAGGTATGTAAATGGCAAACTGAAGAACAAACAAGAAATAGAAAAACTGCGCCAAGGTAAATATGAATATACAGAAGAACTGGAAATGGCTGAAATTATGAACCACTTCAAATCAGTATTCACAATAGAAAAGTCACCTAACTGTGAGGAAATAGAGAGATATCCCCCTCAATGAAAGAAATAATTGTAACACAAAGAAATCAGCGACCAAAACAAAACCCTTGACGTCAGAAAATCACATGGTCCAGATGGAATTGCAAATTGGATACTAAAAGAATGCATGGAGGAATTAACAGATAAAATATACAATATAATTAAATTCTCACTTCAAGAAGGAAAAGTGCCACAGGACTGGAAGAATGCAAATATTGTACCAATTTACAAGGAAAGAAACAAGGAAGACCCATCAAACTACAGACTGGTCTCCCTGACAAGCACAGTAGCAAATTTTTTTTTAAAAGGTAATCAAAAATAGATGGGTTAAACATTTGGAAGAAAAAACTATACTGTATCCAAATCAATTTGGATTCAGACAAGGAAAACCATGTACAACAAACTTGATCTGCTTCTACTCAAGATTAATAGACATAATACAAGAGAGATGGTTGGGCAGACTGTGCCTTTCTGGACCTACAAAAGGCATTTGATAAGGTACCACACAAACTAATAAGGAAGATAGAATCAATAGGTGGCATCAGAGGAAAATTATTGGAATAGATGAAAGACTTCCTCACTGGAAGGAAAATTAGAGTATTAATTAGAGATAAATTCTCAAATTGGGAAGAAATGATAAGTGATGTCCCGCAGGGATCAGTACTGGCCCCGATCATGTTTGCCATATACATAAATGACATGGATGAAGGAGTGGACTGTTATATGAATTTCTTTGCAGACGACGCAAAAATACTAAAGAAAGTAAAAACTGAGGAGGATTGCAACTCGTTACAACAAGACTTGGACAAGATCTGGAAATGGACTCAAAAGTGGGAAGTGAAGTTCAATATCAAGAAATGTAGTATAATGGAATTTGGAAAAAGTAAAAACAAAATATCGAGAGATTATAAAATTGGTGAAGAGGTCAAAAAAGTAATCTCGGAAAAAGACCTTGGAGTGATGATCAGCAAAGACTTGACACCGGATAAGCATATTAATAAAATAGTCGGAGAAACCTACAATTTATTGAGGTCAATAAAAGTGGCATTTGCCTATTTGGACAAGGAAATGATACATACATACATACATACATATACCAATGCTTTTCCCCCCTTCCAAGGGAGGTAGCCAAAAAGGGAAAGGCATAAAAACACTCCCACCCATTTCATCCCTAAATACACTCCACACCCCTCCCACCCTCCCTCTCATCTGAGCACCTCCTGGATGATGGGTCATCCCTGCACCCTGCCCACCGCCCTGGGTCAGAAGCAGTGTCGCAAGACACAGCACATCCACAGCAAGGCCGCTTCATTTAATCGGCGACCCCCCCTCTCCGTCCCCCCTTGCATATAAGGAGAGGACGGGGAGAAATCCCTTCAGGCTGCGTCAAAATTTACTCACACATACTACCCCCCCACCCCCCCGCCCATTCCTCCTCATGCAATCACAACATCATCCATATACAACCATGATAGAAAAAAAAAATCTAACTACACTAATAAAACCAAAACTTGAATACGCAGCAACACTGTGGACACCCTGTACCAAAAATAAAATAAAAATTAGAATCCAAAGAGCAACAACAAAACTGGCACCAACTCCTTCCAAAATGACATATGAACAAAGACTGTCCAAATTACAATTACCAACTCTAGAACAAAGGGAAAGAGGAGACCTACTATCTATAGAATTATGAAGGGAATGGAAATCTTAGATAAGAATGATTTATTGAAACGAGATGATGGAAAAACAAGAGGACATGAAAAGAAACTAAAAAAAGATAATTACAGAAGAGATCTAAAGAAAAAAAAAAAAATTGCTTCCCACACAGTGATAGATACTTGGAACAAATTAGACAAAGAAACAGTGTGTGCAAACACTTTTCAAGATTTTAAGAAAAAACTTGATGCCGAGAGATACAAAGACGGGTCACCATGAGCATAGCTCCCTTCCTGTATAATACAACTAGGTAAATACTTGCACCTTAAAAGTTTCACCATGGCCTAAAATTCAAGTTTACTGAGAAATATATGATTTAAATTGTAATATATTACAATCATACTAGAACCTAAGAATAAAATAGCAATTTCATCTACAAATATTTAATCTTTGAACAGATTGGCAAGAAAAGAGTTCTGTGGTTCATGATAAAACTAGGTAAATTACATACGACTGATTGATGGGATTCGGTTTATGTCACAAACTCCCCCAATTGTGAGGCTAGGACAGTGCACCTTTCAGATAACTTAAGTGTGGAACTTAAGAAACCTTGCCCTTGGTCCAACTCACTGGTGGTAGGGTTAGAATTGCTGTCACATTGACCTCCACGGCAGGTAGTGACGCTCTTACCCACTCGAGTCAGTGAGCATCCAATTATACACACCTAGACCATCTACAGAATTATGAGAGGTATAGAAGTCCTTGATAGAGAAGACTTGCTAAATTGGGATGAGAGAAACCAGAGGACACAGAAGGAAAGCTCAAAAAGAGCAGTTATAGGAGAGACCTGAAAAAGAACAGCTTTCCCCAGTGGTGGATGCATAGAACATACTGGACAAAACAATAGTGAGTGCGAAAACAGTACAAGAATTTATGAGGAAATTAGATATGGCAAGATACAGACACAGGACACCATGAGCATAACTCCCTTGCCCATAAGATACAAGGTAAATAAATACCAGGGCTCCTAATCCAACACTCACAAACTGCCACTTGTGCAGACATTTGGAACCAGGACATAAAACACCACCAATTCCTTAAGTGGGTGTATCTCCTGGGCCAAAACATCCACAAGTGGCAGTTGGCAAGTGTTGTAGTAAGAGACCTAGGTGTATTTTGCTACCTAGTTTCTATCTATATATATATCAAGGGCTTTTTCCCCCCTCACAAAGGAGATAGCCAAAATCAAAGGCATAAATCCACTTCCACCCATTTCATCCTCACGTACTCCACTTCCATATAAAAATGACCTGACAACAATAACCTAGCATAGAAAATACAAAATAATAGTAAAGAATACCTAAGCCAATATGAACAAACCAGAACAAAGGCTCCAAAATAATGGAATGGAAGCTTTACCCCCCTCCCCCCTCAAAATAAAAGAAAAAATGACATTGCTCACCAGACAACCATGAATAATAATATTACATACATACATATACCAAAGGCTTTTTCCTCCCTGCAAGGGAAGTAGCCAAAAAACAAAGGCATAAAATCCACTCCCACACATTCCATCCCCATATACTCGACTCCCATCCATCCCTTTTATCTTGGCTCCTCCTGGATAACAAGTCATTCTTGCATCTTGCCCACTGCCCTGGGACAGAAATAGTGTCGTAAGATACAGCACATCCACAGCAAGTCCACTTCATTAAATTGGTGACCCCACTCTTCATCCCCTCATGCAGAAATGGAGACGGGGAGAAATCCCTTTGGGCTGCATCAATTTATTTCTGATACATACTCCCTCACCTCCCATACCCCCTCATGTATCACAGCATCATCCATACACAACCATTCTCCATTCACCCCTATCTTCTGTCTTCTCCCATCCTTTCTTTTACCCCATCCATCCATCTCATCCTGGGTCACCCCCTCATGTTCACTCCTACCTCTGCCTTCCACTAATCTTTCTTCATTTGTTTTCCACGTGTCCAAATACTCTTTCATCAACCATATCTCTATGAACTCCCTTTCCACCCCCATTCTCCTCCTCACCTCGTTTCTCACTCTATCCAGCCTAGTAACCCTTATTATACTTCTCAGGCACCTCATCTCAAACACCATGTTTCTGCCCCATACAGTGTTGTCAGCACAATCACTCCTTCATATAATCTTCTTAGTATCCATTCCCAAATGTCTATCATTACACTTCTTAATCTCACAAGCCATTTACTCATTTTTCTCAATCTACATTCTACCTCCACCCCCACTCCTCCCTTTCCCACCACATTCATTTCCAAGTATCTAGATATCCACTTCCTCCAATCTCTCTTAATACTCGCTTCCAATCTGATGCCACATTCTCCCCTTGTACATCTGATCACCTTTTACCCACATTTATCTTCAACTTCCTTCTTTTGCACACCTTCCCAAACTGTCACTAACTTCTTTACTCCCTGCTCAGATCCTGTCACAAGCAGTGTCATCAGCAAATAACTGGCTTATCCCCCATTTTCTTTAACCATCTCCAATCCTGGCCCATTACCCTTCCACATACCCTATCAATGTATAAAGTGAACAGCCAAGGCGACATAACACATCCCTGGCAAAATCCCACCTTTATCTGAAACCACTCATTCCATTTCTAATTCTAACACAAGTGCTACTACCCTCAAAAACTTGACTGCTCTTAACAGCTTTCCTTCTATCTTGTATATCTGCAATACCTCCTCCAGAGCCTCCCTCCCATCTTAGCACCTCCTGGATGACGGATCATCTTAGCACCTCCTGGATGACGGATCATCTTAGCACCTCCTGGATGACGGATCATCCCTGCACCTTGTCCACTGCCCTGGGTCAAAGGCAGTGTGGCAAGTAACAGCACATCCACAGCAAGGCTGCTTCATTAAATCGGCAACCCCCCATGCATAAAATGAGAAGACGGGGAGAAATCCCTTCGGGCTGCGTCAAATTTTGCTCACACATACTACCTCACCCCCCCCCATCCATTCCACCTCATGCATCACATCATCCATATGCAACCATTCTCCATTCACCCATCTTCTGTCCTTCGTCAACAGACATTCCCCTAATCCCCAAAGCCCCCTACACCCCATCCATCCATCTCATCCTGTCATGTTCTTCACTCATTCTTTCCATGTGTCCAAACCATCCCAATACTCTTTCATCAACCCTATCTCCTAACTCCCTTTCCACCCATTCTCCTCACCTCATTTCTCACTATCTAGCCTAGTAACCCCCATCATACTTCTCAGACACCTCATCTCAAACACATTCAAACTCCTTCTCTCTTCCTCTCTTATGTCCCATGTTTCTGCTCCATACAGTGCTGTTGGCACAATCACTCCTTCATAGTCTCCTCTTAGCATGTATTCCCAAATGTCTATTCCTCATTCCACTTTTTAATCCACCAAGGCATTTACTCGCTTCTCTCAATCTACATTCTACCTCCACCTCTCCACCTTTTCCTGCCACATTTGCACCCAAGTATCTAAATCTATCCACTTCCTCCCCCTTAATGCTCTTTTCCAGTCTGCTGCCACTTTCATCCCTTGTACATCACATCACCTTACTTTTACCCACATTTCTTAAATTTTCTTCTCTCAAACGCACTCCCAAACTCTGTCACCAACTTCCCCAATCCTTTTTTTTTCATCTTTTTTATCCCCTGACCTGCCACTCCATCCATGTACAAGTTGAACAGCCAGGGCGACATAACGCATCCCTGATGAAGTCCCACCTTTACCTCAAACCACTCACTCTTTCCATTTCTTATCCTGACATGCTCCAAGAAGCTTTCCTCCTATCCCGTATATCCACAAAACCTCCCATAGTGCCTTTCTGTCTTGAGCCTTTTCCAGATCCATTAAAGCCCAAAAAACATCATTCCCCTTTCCTATAGCTTTCTCACATATGTCTTACCACAAAAATCTGATCTACACAACCTTTACCCATCCTAAATCCACTGTTCCTCTCCTAATCCTCTCAATCAAGATACTCCCATAAGCCTTCCCAACTACACTTAAGCTAATCCCTCTGAAACTACTACACTCACTTATCCCCTTTTCCCTTGTAAAATGGAACTATACTGTACAGGCACCTCCAGCACTCTAACCTCTCTCCAGCAAACATTAAATAACCTCACCAACCAGTCCACCATCACTGTACCTCTTTTTTAGACATTCTGCATGGCATCCATCCAGACCAGGTGCCTTACCTGCTTTCATCTTAACTGCCTTCACTTCATCCTTCCTTATTTCTCCTCCATTTTCCTCACTCATCACGGTCATTTTCTTAGCATTTCCCACTGCACCTATCTTTCCCTCCCTATCCTCCTCCACATTAAGCAACTCCCTAAAACTGCCTTCTCTTCCATTATCAACTCTCCATCTGCACCTTTTACCTTTTCTTCTCTATTTGATTCGCCTCCTCTTCAGAAAAGCTTTTTCCGATATATAAAAAATAAAAAAATAAAAACCCTAGCTTTCTCACATATCTTACCACAAAAAATCTGATCCACACAACTACCTGTCCTAAACCCACTGTTCCTCACCAATTACTCCACATTCCTTTTCTAATCCTCCCTAAAGCCTCGCTACTCAAACTGATCCCTCTGAAACCACTATACTCACACTTTAACCCCTTTCCTTGTAATGTGGAACTATACAGGCACTCCAGTCCTTTGGCCCTGTACCCTCTTTTTTACAAACAAAACCTTGCCAGCCAGTCCACCATCACTGTACCTCACTTTTTTAGACTGCAGGCCATCCATCTAACCCAGGCGCCTTACCTGCTCATTTTAACAACTGCTTTCATCTCATCTTTCCTCATTTATTACTCATTTTCTTTAGCACTTCCCACTGCAACTACCTTTCCCTCCCAATCCCACTTCACACTAACTCAAAATACTCTGCCCATCTTCCTCTTACTGCTGTCTCTTCAATTATCTCTTCATTTGCACCTAGATGGTAAGACAGATATGTGAGAAAGCTATAGGAAAGGGGAAGGATGTTTTTTGGGATTTTATGGATCTGGAAAAGGCTTATGATAGGGTAGACAGAAAGGCACTGTGGGAGGTTATGCAGATTTATGGGATAGGAGGAAAGCTTTTGGGAGCTGTCAAGAGTTTTTATGAGAGTAGTAGAGCATGTGTTAGGATTAGAAATGGAGAGTGCGAGTTGTTTGAAGTAAAGGTGGGACTTCGTCAAGGATGCGTTATGTCGCCCTGGCTGTTCAACTTGTACATGGATGGGGTGGTGCGAGAGGTGAATGCTAGGGTAGTGAGTCCGGGATTGGAGATGGTTAAAGAAAATGGAGAAAAATGGGAGGTGAGCCAGCTGTTGTTTGCGGACGACACTGCGCTTGTGGCAGGGTCAGAGGAGGGATTGAGGAAGCTGGTGGCAGAGTTTGGGAGAGTATGTGATAGAAGAAAGCTAAAGATAAATGTGGGTAAAAGTAAGGTGATGAGATGTACAAGGGGTGAAAGTGGCAGTAGACTGGAAGTGAACATTAAGGGAGAGCGACTGGAGGAAGTGGATAATTTTAGATACTTGGGTGCAAGTGTAGCAGGAAAAGGTGGAGTGAAGGTGGAGGTAGAATGTAGATTGAGAGAAGCGAGTAAATGCCTTGGTGGTTTAAAGAGTGTAATGAGGAATAGACATTTGGGAATGGATGCTAAGAGGAGACTGTATGAAGGAGTGATTGTGCCAACAGCACTGTATGGGGCAGAAACGTGGAACATAAGAGAAGAGAGAAGGAGTTTGAATGTGTTTGAGATGAGGTGTCTGAGAAGTATGGTGGGGGTTACTAGGCTGGATAGAGTGAGAAATGAGGAGGTGAGGAGAACAGGGGTGAAAAAGGATTTGGGAGATAGGGTTGATGAAAGAATATTAGGATGGTTTGGACACATGGAAAGAATGAGTGAAGAAAGACTAGTAAAAGAGGTATGGAAGGCAGATGTGGAGGGAGTGAACATGAGGGGACGTCCTAGGATGAGGTGGATGGATGGGGTGAAGGGGGCTTTGGGGAAGAGGGGAATGTCTGTTGGGGAAGAGGGGAATGTCTGTTGAGGAAGAATGTCTGTTGAGGAAGGAAGGGAGGGGAATGTCTGTTGAGGAAGGAAGGGAGGGGAATGTCTGTTGAGGAAGGAAGGGAGAGGAAGGAAGGGAGAGGACGGAAGGGAGAGGACGGAAGGGAGAGGACGGAAGGGAGAGGACGGAAGGGAGAGGACGGAAGGGAGAGGACGGAAGGGAGAGGACGGAAGGGAGAGGACGGAAGGGAGAGGACGGAAGGGAGAGGACGGAAGGGAGAGGACGGAAGGGAGAGGACGGAAGGGAGAGGACGGAAGGGAGAGGACGGAAGGGAGAGGACGGAAGGGAGAGGACGGAAGGGAGAGGACGGAAGGGAGAGGACGGAAGGGAGAGGACGGAAGGGAGAGGCGAGTGGAGAATGGTTGTATATGGATGATGTTGTGATTGCATGAGGAGGAATGGGTGGGGGGGTGGAGTAGTATGTGAGAGTAAATTTTGACGCAGCCTGAAGGGATTTCTCCCCGTCCTCACCTTATATGCAGAGGGGGACGGAGAGGGGGGGGGGTCGCCGATTAAATGAAGCGGCCTTGCTGTGGATGTACTGTGTCTTGCAACACTGCTTCTGACCCAGGGCGGTGGGCAGGGTGCAGGGATGACCTGTCATCCAGGAGGTGCTCAGATGAGAGGAAGGGTGGGAGGGGGTGTGGAGTGTATTTAGGGATGAATTGGGTGGGAGGGGGTGTGGAGTGTATTTAGGGATGAATTGGGTGGGAGGGGGTGTGGAGTGTATTTAGGGATGAATTGGGTGGGAGGGGGTGTGGAGTGTATTTAGGGATGAATTGGGTGGGAGGGGGTGTGGAGTGTATTTAGGGATGAATTGGGTGGGAGGGGGTGTGGAGTGTATTTAGGGATGAATTGGGTGGGAGGGGGTGTGGAGTGTATTTAGGGATGAATTGGGTGGGAGGGGGTGTGGAGTGTATTTAGGGATGAATTGGGTGGGAGGGGGTGTGGAGTGTATTTAGGGATGAATTGGGTGGGAGGGGGTGTGGAGTGTATTTAGGGATGAATTGGGTGGGAGGGGGTGTGGAGTGTATTTAGGGATGAATTGGGTGGGAGGGGGTGTGGAGTGTATTTAGGGATGAATTGGGTGGGAGGGGGTGTGGAGTGTATTTAGGGATGAATTGGGTGGGAGGGGGTGTGGAGTGTATTTAGGGATGAATTGGGTGGGAGGGGGTGTGGAGTGTATTTAGGGATGAATTGGGTGGGAGGGGGTGTGGAGTGTATTTAGGGATGAATTGGGTGGGAGGGGGTGTGGAGTGTATTTAGGGATGAATTGGGTGGGAGGGGGTGTGGAGTGTATTTAGGGATGAATTGGGTGGGAGGGGGTGTGGAGTGTATTTAGGGATGAATTGGGTGGAGTGTATTTAGGGATGAATTGGGTGGGAGGGGGTGTGGAGTGTATTTAGGGATGAATTGGGTGGGAGGGGGTGTGGAGTGTATTTAGGGATGAATTGGGTGGGAGGGTGTGTGGAGTGTATTTAGGGATGAATTGGGTGGGAGGGTGTGTGGAGTGTATTTAGGGATGAATTGGGTGGGAGGGTGTGTGGAGTGTATTTAGGGATGAATTGGGTGGGAGGGGGTGTGGAGTGTATTTAGGGATGAATTGGGTGGGAGGGGGTGTGGAGTGTATTTAGGGATGAATTGGGTGGGAGGGGGTGTGGAGTGTATTTAGGGATGAATTGGGTGGGAGGGGGTGTGGAGTGTATTTAGGGATGAATTGGGTGGGAGGGGGTGTGGAGTGTATTTAGGGATGAATTGGGTGGGAGTGTTTTTATGCCTTTCCCTTTTTGGCTACCTCCCTTGGAAGGGGGAAAAAGCCTTGGTATATGTATGTATGTACCTCTTCACTTGATTCACTTCAATCTATCTCCTTCCAAAACTTCTATTACTTTCAAAATTGTCATACTTTTACCCCAATTTCACATCTGCTCTCCTTTATCTAATGCTACACCTTGCAACTTCCTACTTGAACCATCTCCATTCCCCCCTCAGCTTTTTCTTGTACTCCTTTTTTCTCATTCAATTGGTTTACTCTATACACTTCCCTACCTTCTGTCCTTTTCCTCTCACCACTCGACTTACCTTCCACCAAAAAATTATTCAGTATTCCATCACACTCTCCCCCTAGAACATGTACATATGAAATTCTTCTGGTTACCACTATGTAGTAACATTAAAGCCCTATCTACCGTTTGCAAGCAATGCTGCAGGAGGGGGGGGTAGCAGTGAAACAGGTTGGGAGATTCACGCATTTATTAATCAGCGGGCTATGTGTACATGGGAGCACTAGATGCGCATGGCAAGGCAGACAGGTACACTGTGGTACCCTGCTCTATGTTAGTATCCTAGGCCAAAGTAATAACTCCCCCCCAACCGCACTTGCTGGACCATTACAAGAGGTATGCCTATCTGCAAGCTGTGGCGGGGGGCCATGCATGAGGAGCGGTCCTCCACCGAAGGATGGACCGAGTCTAGGGGGGCCAGTGGGCGCTTCTGTAGGGCGGTGGGGATGATGATGCACTGCGCCAGCTTCCTGTCTGCGGAGAGGGCATCTCAGAGCTTCCTATACGGAGGGATCGATTTGGGTAGGGCGAAATGGTTGGACAGGAACCTTAAGGACACAGGTAAGCAGGGTTTATCTGTGCCACAGCCCAGAGCCTTTGAAGTGTCCTGTTGGCGTCTGATGACAGGTCATCCCCACAAAACATTGGTGTCACTGGTGACAAAGTGGGGCAGTTAAGCTGATATGGGCTGTATTTTGACCAGCACATCACTAAATTCTTGTAGGAAGTAATCATGAGCAGCAGCTGATGAGCTGTCAATGGGTAGTGTTAGCTCAGTACACCTGTTTGCATACGTCACTGCCAGGATAGGCTTCAGGTAGTCAGGCAGGACTATAGCCAAGCCGAAGGAGAGGAGGGGTGTTTGGACCTCGTGAACCCATATGGCAGCATTGCAGTCTGTCTCCAAGCGTCAAGGTAGCCCGGAAGTGTTCCGTTGTGGGGGTGGGGAGGTCATGCAAGATAGTCAGCCACATATGTCGGCACCAAGAACAACAGCTATAAGTTGGCACTGGATATCCCCAACACGCCTAGGTGCCGAGTGCCAATCACCGTGATGTCTGCACCTGTGTCAGGCATCATACGGAAGCGGATGGACAGGTGGCAGAGGGTGATTGGCAGGAAGTCCTGTTGCAGGGGCATGTAAGATATGTTGGCCACATATGTCTGAGAGCAGTAGCTGTAAACTGGCTCTGGATATCCCCAACATGCCTAGATGACAAATGCCTATCACCGTGATGTCCACACCTATGTCAGGCAGCATATGGATACGGATGCTGACAGGTGGCAGACAGCGATAGCTGTCAGACACCAGGCGGCATCGGCATCCATGGTAGCATATGTATGTGGATGCCAACAGGTGGTGGAGGGTGATAGCAGATCGACACCGGGCAGCAGGTGCCAACCTTCCCGGGGGAAGGTGCAGGGCCTGGGGTCCACAGAGGCAGGGGTGCGCACACCTGGCGTGGGGCCCTCTGACATGCTGACACAGCACGTGCATATAGGTCCTCCTCGACAGTCACCCTCAATGGCTCGTGTGAGTGGCAGTTGGTCACTAACTTCTGCAGCGACGTATTGCACTGAGGGAGCAGAGGCATTGTACAAGTTCCTCGGCTGGGTGGGCGTGGCCTGTGTGGGTCAGCTGTGCTCCATGCTGTCAGGGCAGGTAGTGCTCAGTGACCAGGATAATGGGACAGGGCCCTTGTTTGCACCACTACATGTCCAACAAAAGTGTCACACAGTTGCACGGCATTTCATGGTCCAGCATGCACACTGTTGCACTGCACTCACAGTCTAGCATGCACACTATCACCGATTCATCTAGTTCCATTGGCACTTCATTCACATACACGCCACTGATTTTTGTATTGTTCCATGTTTCACTGTTGCAAGTAATCTTACTCAATGCCATGCTTGCAAGAAATGTTGCAGGGGGGGGGGGGGCAACAGTGAAACAGGTTGGGAAATTCATGTATTTATTAATCAGTGGGTTGTGTGTACACGGGAGCGCTAGATGTAAACAGTAAGACAGACTGGTATCTACTGGTGTGGGGGTTGTGTCCTTTGCTACAGAACAAAGAACCTTGTTACACCTAGTACACATACGAAAAGGGGCCTTGCCAGCTGCAACAATGAGGTTCTTGGACAGGAGGCATCATTGCTGGTCAGGGCATGCCACAACACTGTGGTACCCTGCTCTATGCTATCTTAGGCCAAAGCACTATACCATATACCACATCTACCACCCTTCCATCCACTATTTTCTCTCCTTTATGTACTTAAACTTTCTTCTTAAACACTAGTTGCTATCAACTCTTGACATCTCTACCAACTCTCCACTACAATTTTTTCTTGGAACTCCACACTTCCAAACCACTGTATTGGTTAATTTCTTACCCTAGCATTAAGATCCAATACCACTACTTGACATTTCCCCTAAACCCTCTATGTACTCACTTAAATCCATCCAAAAAGCCTCCCTTTCCTCTAAACATTCCTCACTAACATGCCCATATGCATTTACAAACCCATATCTCCCTTCCCAGTTACATCTTCATCCACATTAACCTCTAAGAAAACTTCCACTCCACATATTTACCTATCTCTTCACTTATTAGTACCATAGGTGCCATAAGTTTGGATGCGATAATGCTGATGTCAATACCCACAAATTGGAAGCCCCTTGCCCTAAATATCCCAAGCCAGCCAGATATTTTTTCATGTCTGACAGCGAGACCAAGGTTGGCTGCCACCAGGGTATGCAGAGTTTCCAGGCTCAGTGCTGTTTGAGATTCAACAGGGGTAGGACTATGTTTCTGGAGTGCCACGCTTTGCCTTCAATTTTATGTAAATTCTCAGTGGTATGGCATGTTATTGGCTATGGGTAGTGGACATGAAAACTGAATGCACTATAACTCCTATATTTTCAGAGATTTCCTTCACAGAATGCCCTGCCTTAAACAGGGCCATTTACTAGCTTCTCAATCTACAATTCACATCCACTTTCCTGCCAAATGCAATTCCGAATACCAAAAACTTCACTTTCTCCAGACTCTCCTTTCAGACTTTAACTCTTTTTTCAACTTTCTCCTATTACATACCCTCCCAATCTATCAACTCCTTTGAATTCCATCTGAATGTTACAAGCAGGGTCATCAAAAAGCAAGAACTGGTTTGCCTCACTTTAACCATCTCCAGTCTCCTGCCCATTACCCTTGCATTTACCTCCCACACCACCAAATCCATGGGGACTTAAAAGCCCTGATGCTGTCCCACATTTACCCCAAACTAATTGCTCTATTTCCAATTCTAACTGGCTACTATTTAGAGCTTTACCTCAATCCCATATATTCGCAAAACCTCCCACAGTGCATTCTTGCCCGTCACAAGCCTTTTCCAAATCCATAAAGCCCTTCCAATCTTGCCACAAAAATCTGATCCACACAACCCGTACCTTTCCTAAACCCACACTGTTGCTCACCAATTATTCCCTCAGTTCCTCTCCTAATGGAAGAGAAGGCAGTAAGGGGAAGATGGGCAGAATATTTTAGCGAGTTGCTAAATGTGAAGGAGGATAGGGAGGGAAAGATAGCTGCAGTGGGAAATGCGAAGAAAATGAGTGAAGAAAATGAGTGAAGAAAATGAGTGAAGAAAATGAGTGAAGAAAATGAGTGAAGAAAATGAGTGAAGAAAATGAGTGAAGAAAATGAGTGACGAGTGAGGAGAATGGAGGAGAAATAAGGAAGGATGAGGTGAAGGCAGTTAAGATGATGAAAGCAGGTAAGGCACCTGGTCTGGATGGAAGCCATGCAGAATGTCTGAAAAAGGGAGGTAGTGATGGTGGACTGGCTGGTGAGGTTATTTAATGTTTGCTGGAGAGAGGGTAGTGCTGGAGTGTGTGTAATGAAAGCAGGTAATGCACCTGGTCTGGATGGATGCCATGCAGAATGTCTGAAAAAGGGAGGTACAGTGATGGTGGACTGGCTGGTGAGGTTATTTAATGTTTGCTGGAGAGAGGGTAGAGTGCCGGAGGACTGGAGGAGTGCCGGAGGACTGGAGGAGTGCCGGAGGACTGGAGGAGTGCCGGAGGACTGGAGGAGTGCCGGAGGACTGGAGGAGTGCCGGAGGACTGGAGGAGTGCCGGAGGAGTGCCGGAGGACTGCCGGAGGACTGGAGGAGTGCCGGAGGACTGGAGGAGTGCCGGAGGACTGGAGGAGTGCCGGAGGACTGGAGGAGTGCCGGAGGACTGGAGGAGTGCCGGAGGACTGGAGGAGTGCCGGAGGACTGGAGGAGTGCCGGAGGACTGGAGGAGTGCCTGTATAGTTCCTCTTTACAAGGGAAAGGGGGACAAGTGTGAATGTAGTAGTTTCAGAGGGATTAGCTTGTTAAGTGTAGTGGGGAAGGCTTATGGGAGGATCTTGATTGAGAGGATTAGGAGAGGAGAGGATTAGGAGAGGAACGTAATTGGTGAGGAACAGTGTGGATTTAAGACAGGTAGAGGTTGTGTAGATCAGATCTTTGAGGCAAGACAAATATGTGAGAAAGCTATAGGAAAGGGGAAAGATGTTTTTTGGGCTTTTATGGATCTGGAAAAGGCTTATGACAGGGTAGACAGAAAGGCACTGTGGGAGGTATTGCAGATATATGGGATAGGAGGAAAGCTTCTGGAGGTATTGCAGATGTACGGGATAGGTGGAAAGCTTCTAGGAGCTGTCAAGAGTTTTTATGATAGTAGTAGAGCTTGTGTCAGGATTGGAAATGGAGAGTGGTTCGAGGTAAAGGTGGGACTTCGTCAAGGATGCGTTATGTCACCCTGGCTCTTCAACTTATACATGGATGGGGTGGTGCGAGAGGTAAATGCAAGGGTAGTGGACAAGGGATTGGAGATGGTTAAAGAAAATGGAGAAAAGTGGGAGGTGAGCCAGCTGTTTGCGGCCGACACTACGCTTGTGGCAGGATCGGAGGGGGGATTGAGGAAGTTGGTGACAGAGTTTGGGAGAGTATGTGATAGAAGAAAGCTAAAGATAAATGTGGGTAAAGTAAGGTGATGAGATGTACAAGGGGTGAAGGTGGCAGTCGAATGGAAGTGAACATTAAGGGAGAGCGACTGGAGGAAGTGGATAGTTTTAGATACTTGGGTGCAAATGTGGCAGGAAAAGGTGGAGTGAAGGTGGAGGTAGAATGTAGATTGAGAAGCGAGTAAATGCCTTGGTGGATTGAAGAGTGTAATGAGGAATAGATATTTGGGAATGGATGCTAAGAGTTGACTGTATGAAGGAGTGATTGTACCAACAGCACTGTATGGGGCAGAAACATGGAACATAAGAGAAGAGAGGAGTTTGAATGTGTTTGAGATGAGGTGTCTGAGAAGTATGATGGGGGTTACTAGGCTAGATAGAGTGAGAAATGAGGTGAGGAGGAGAACAGGGGTGGAAAAGGAGTTGGGAGATAGGGTTGATGAAAGAATATTAGGATGGTTTGGACACATGGAAAGAATGACTTTAGAAAGACTAGTAAAAGAGGTATGGAAGGCAGATGTGGAGGGAGTGAACATGAGGGGACGTCCTAGGATGAGGTGGATGGATGGGGTGAAGGGGGCTTTAGGGAAGAGGGGAATTTCTGTTGAGGAAGGACGGGAGAGGACAGAAGACAGGGGTGAATGGAGAATGGTTGTATATGGATGATGATGTGATTGCATGAGGTGGAATGGGCGGGGGGATGGGGGGCGAGGTAGTATGTGCGAGCAAAATTTGACGCAGCCCAAAGGGATTTCTCCTCGTCTTCTCCTTTTATGTAATGGGGGGACGGAGAGGGGGGTCGCCGATTTAATGAAGCGGCCTTGCTGTGTCTTGCGACTGCTTCTGACCCAGGGCAGTGGAAAAGGTGCAGGGATGACCAGTCATCCAGGAGGTGCTAAGATGGGAGGGAGGGTGGAGGGATGTGGAGTGTATTCAGGGATGGAATGGGTGGAAATGATTTTATGCCTTTTCCTTTTTGGCTACCTCCCTTGTAAGGGGGAAAAAGCCTTGGTATATGTATGCATGTCATGTCCTCTCCTAATTCTCTCAATCCCTCCCAACTACTCAACAAACTGATACCTCTGAAACTATTCACATTTGTCCCCTTTTACTAGTTTCACTGATGTCCTCAGGCTATCTCATCTCAGATTTGGGATAGCTTGACATTTGTTGTATTAATGTGGGACAATTTGTTACCAGCTTAGGGAGCAGTTGCCAGCTATCAGTTCTTGTTATATGAAAACTTAGTTTATGATATCTTGGTGTCTGGCGACAAAATACTATTCCAAAAGTTTTATCTGGATCCATGTAAGACTATTCCAAAAGTTTTATCTGGATCCATGTAAGACTATTCCAAAAGTTTTATCTGGATCCATGTAAGACTATTCCAAAAGTTTTATCTGGATCCATGTAAGACTATTCCAAAAGTTTTATCTGGATCCATGTAAGACTATTCCAAAAGTTTTATCTGGATCCATGTAAGACTATTCCAAAAGTTTTATCTGGATCCATGTAAGACTATTCCAAAAGTTTTATCTGGATCCATGTAAGACTATTCCAAAAGTTTTATCTGGATCCATGTAAGACTATTCCAAAAGTTTTATCTGGATCCATGTAAGACTCTTCCAAAAGTTTTATCTGGATCCATGTAAGACTATTCCAAAAGTTCTATCTGGATCCTTGTAAGACTATTCCAAAAGTTTTATCTGGATCCATGCAAGACTATTCCAAAAGTTTTATCTGGATCCATGTAAGACTATTCCAAAAGTTTTATCTGGATCCATGTAAGACTATTCCAAAAGTTTTATCTGGATCCATGTAAGACTATTCAAAATTTTTTATCTGGATCCATGTAAGATTAAATTTGGTCAAATAATTTAATCATTCACATGGTTCAGCAGTTTCAAATTTGTGACATTGGTTGGTCTGCTTAAAGTGTGCCACTTCCCACATTCCATATCTACAGCAGAAATATACAAATTCTTCATACAGCACCAGTTAACCTTTTCTTGCAAATCTAATTTCATACTAGTTGGGCTACTTCATTCTGACCAGTCTGAAATGAATAAAGATTTGGAAATTAAATAAATACAAAACCAATAATTCAAAAAGTATACATTTCTTTTTTATCAGTTGAAGCTTTCCTCATGAATTTAGGTCCCGAAAGATGGTACATCATTTCTAATGTTAATCTACCAGACATGGTGCTTACATACCTTAGGAAATTATTTTTATCTTGGCATACTGGTTCAACTGCAGAAGTTTCCATTCCAAACCCTATAGAATAAGTTTGGAAATTAAAAAAAAATGTATAAACTGCATAAATTTACTTTTTTTCACACTTGTATCAGTTGAAGTTATCCTCAAGATTCTAGGTCCCGAAAGATGGTCCATCATCTATAAAAGGTAATCTAGTACCAAACATGGTCCTTACATACCTTAAAAGCATTTCAAAATCGTTAGTAACAAGGGCTGGGCTGCTTGAAGCTTCCATTCCAAATTCTAGAAAAAGTTTGAAAATTAGAAAATGCACACGCACAGCGTCATCACCTTCATTCATCATAGTATCAGTTAAAAGTTTTCCTCAAGATTTTAGGTCCCGAAAGATGGTACATCATTTATATCAATCTCCTACCAGACATGATGTTTACATACCTTAGGAAATTTATATCTTGTTAAGCATACTGGTTGAACTACTGGTTTCCATTCCAAACCCTGTAAGAAGAAGTTTGAAAATTAAAATTTTTATAAACAGCATATATTTGTAATTTTCCACCCTTGCATCAGTTTAAGCTGTCCTCAAGATTCTAGGTCCCGAAAGATGGTCCATCATCCATAAAAGGTAATCTAATACCAAACATAGTCCTTACATACCTTAAGTATTTCCAACATGGTTAATAACAAGGGCTGGGCTGCTTTAAGCTTCCATTCCAAATTCTAGAAAAAGTTTGAAAATTAGAAAATGCACACGCACAGCGTCATCACCTTCTTCCATCATAGTATCAGTTAAAGTTTTCCTCAATATTTTAGGTCCCGAAAGATGGTACATCATTTATATCAATCTCCTACCAGACATGATGTTTACATACCTTAGGAAAAATTTATATCTTGTTAAGCATACTGGTTGAACTACTGGTTTCCATTCCAAACCCTGTAAGAAGAAGTTTGAAAATTAAAATTTTTATAAACAGCATATATTTGTAATTTTCCACCCTTGCATCAGTTTAAGCTGTCCTCAAGATTCTAGGTCCCGAAAGATGGTCCATCATCCATAAAAGGTAATCTAATACCAAACATAGTCCTTACATACCTTAAGTATTTCCAACATGGTTAATAACAAGGGCTGGGCTGCTTGAAGTTTTCATTCCAAATTCTAGAAAAAGTTTGAGAATTAGAAAATGCACATGCACAGCATCAACTTCTTCCATCACAGCATCAGTTAAAGTTTTCCTCAATATTTTAGGTCCCGAAAGATGGTACATCATTTATGTTAATCTCCTACCAGATATGATGTTTACGTACCTTAGATTCTTCTTATCTCGTCGAGCATACTGGTTGAACAACTGGTTTCCATTCCAAACCCTACAAGAAGTTTGAAATTAAAAAATATATAAGCAGCATATATTTACATTTTTTTTACCCTTGCATCAGTTTAAGCTATCCTCAAGATTCTAGGTCCCGAAAGATGGTACATCATTCATATTAATCTACCACACATGATGCCTACATACCTTGGATTATTCTTATCATCAAGCATACTGGTTGAACTACTGGTTTTCATTCCAAACCCTAGAAAGTAGTAGTTTGAAATTTAAAAAATGTAGAAATAGCATATATACATATTTTTTTACCCTTGCATCAGTTTAAGCTATCCTCAAGATTCTAGGTCCCGAAAGATGGTCCATCATCCATAAAAGGTAATTAGTACCAAACATGGACCTTACATACCTTAAAGTATTTCCAAGTTGTAAGATCTGGACTGCTTGAAGTTTCTATTCCAAATTCTAGAAAAAGTTTGAATATTAGAAAATGCACACGCACAGTGTCATCATCACCTTCCATCATATTATCAGTTTAAGTTTTCCTCAAGATTTTAGGTCCCGAAAGATGGTACATCATTTGTTAATCTCCTACCAGACATGATGCTTACATACCTTACATCATTTTCATCTTGCCAAGCATCATGCATTAAGTTAATGGTGGTATCACATTGGGCATTAACACCTTGGAAGATGTAGCTTTATTTCATCTGTTGCACATGGGTTGAACCATTTCAAGTTAGACCAAGTTCCTAAACAAGGTAAAGAATAATTATTAGTGCTCCCCAAAATATATACCTACATTTTCTAGCATTTGTTCCAGTTTTCCTCATGACTAGGTCCTGATATGGTATACTTCACAAGACAAGCAAAGTACCAAACTAAAACCACACCTGTTTTGAACTCCCTATGCTGGCAGAATTTCTTGAACAAATCTTTCTTCCTTGTAACTTTAAAAGGAAAAATGTTTGCACATAATTCAAAATTTCATGAAGAAAAACAATAGTCTCATGGGATATTTCTCCCCTTTATATGGAAGTATATTCCCATTTCACATCTTTGCACCTCTACAGTATCCAATCTTATTTCCCTACTTCCTCCTCTAAAGGTATGGTTACACTAGTTGACAAAAGCTTGCAGTCCAATTTTGGCATTCGTTCATCCAATATTAAGTGGTTACACACAAGCCCAGCCTACTTTGGAGAAATTCTCACCAATCGCAAAAGGAGCTACTGTAAGCCCCACTATCCAGAATGAGGAATCCCATTGGCAGAGCCAATGCCTATGCCACTTTCTCAAGTATTTTATCCCAAATAACTGACTCGTGATCTTAAAATGCATACTTGATCTTTGCACATCTTAAACACAGATTATCAAGCACTAGGCAAAAATATACTTGCCAACCATATAAAATGGTAATTGAAGGGCTGATTCAGAGTATTATTTCTTAATATAGTTGGGATGCCTTGCATCCAAAAGCCTCTCCTGTGGCATCTTTATTGGAGCATGGTCTACTGGAAAAATGTAGATATCAACCAAATGGTGAGTAGTTTGTGCAAGAAAAATTACCAACATTTACATTCAGCAGTATTCAAATGACTAATTTATGTAAATATAAATTCAAAAATTATTTCCTACCTAAAGATAACTTTACATTAAATAAAGTCTTATTACTGAAACAATTTTATATTTTCTTTGTCAAATATGAACCGTTACCATACCTTCAGTTTCTTTTCCTTGGATCTCTTCCGAGGTGTGGACTAACGGTATTGCATTGAGTGTCCCTGGGCTTCAATACCAACCACAATCCTCCAGCACTGGATGAAATCCATTCCCCAACTAAATCTAAAATCTGTCCACTAATGTAACCATACCTTAAGGATACAAAGTCTACACAATGCTTCCACAAATGGGTTCTTCAGTTAATATTTGGTTTACCTCAATTTCATGTGGCATTGCCCCTGCTCATCCACTCTATACACAAAGGCCAGAACACCCACTCTATATACATATCCTGGACAAAACCAAATTTTACTTTCCATGTTCCAAATCTTGAGGCAGGTCCCTAATGCTGCATTACACCCAGGAGAGTCCTTGTACATACATCTTTATTTATGGTTACTAGTGGCTCTAGAGCTGAATAAGATGGATTTTACTAAACTTGTATAACCTTCCATTACAAATTCTAACCTCCATTACTTTAATGTCCTGCAGCACATTTCCAGGATCCATTAGACGATACATATACTAAAGGCTCCTTTCCCACAAGGAAAAAGGCACAAACCACTCCTACCCATCCCTCACATCTTGGCACTTCCTGGATGACTGGTTATCCCTGCATCCTATTCACTGCCTTGGGTCAGAAGCAGTGTCCCAAGACACAGCAACCCCCCACCCCTCTCTACATCCCTTCATGCAGAAAAGAAGTCAGGGAGAATCCCTTCTGGCTGCATTAATTCACTTCTCATACTCCATCAGCCCCCATTCCCAACCCCCTCATGCATCACAGCATCATCCATACACAACCCTTCTTCATTCACCCCTATCTTCTGTCCTCCCATCCTTCCTCTTTCATAATGCCCCTTTTACCCCATCCATCCATCTCATCCTAGGATGTCCCTTCATATTCACCACTTCCACACCTTTTACTAATCTTTCTTCACTCACTTTCCATGTGTCCAAACCATCCCATTAGATGATAATCAAAGTAAAACAAACTTACATAATATTTATTCATATAAATTTACATTCATCCACTGGAATCTGTACATCAAGGATTTCTCCTATCTTGGGGCACATTTTGACATTGGTCACCAACAACTATATTACACTTTTAACCACTTCAATTCATCGATGCTGCAAGTTGATCTGCCTTTTCAACAACTTCTTCAATTCCTCCAACCATATAAAAGGCAGCCTCTGGTAGGTGATCATACGCACCATCCAAAATGTCCTTGAAGCCCTGCAAATCAGACCCACTTCATCACCTACAGTGCTTAAGTACATTTCAAATTGTACATACATTGACAGTCCCTTCATAAATATGCTGACCTAAGGAAACAGTATATACACCACTCCTCCAATCAGATTTGTGGGGTATACCAGTATTCTTATACCTAATAGCAGGTCTTTCAAACATTCAACAGAAACTAATATATTTACCTTGATCGTTTCTGGCAGCGATACAAACTTTCCAGCATGCCCAGTAAATACTTCTGCAACTTGGAAAGGCTGAGACAAGAATCTCTGGATCTTTCGTGCACGGGCCACAGTGAGCTTGTCCTCTTCAGACAATTCATCCATACCAAGGATGGCAATAATATCTTGAAGCGACTTGTAATCCTGAAATAACCATTGCACTCCAGTGAGTGGTCCCACATAACATGCAATCACGTTAATTAACTTGGCACAAGACTAGTTTAAGTTTAACTAGGCAAAAACCAATTCCCTTACCTGAAGAATCTTTTGTACTGCTCTGGCAACTTCATAATGGTGGCCACCAATGATGTTGGGATCCATGATACGTGATGTTGAATCCAAAGGATCCACAGCTGGGTAGATACCCAGTTCAGCAATACCACGAGACAGTACAGTGGTGGCGTCTAAATGGGCAAAGGTTGTGGCTGGGGCAGGATCAGTCAAGTCATCAGCAGGCACATAGATGGCCTGCACTGATGTAATTGATCCCTTCCTTGTTGTGGTGATGCGTTCCTGCATGCTACCCATGTCTGTGGCCAAGGTAGGTTGGTAACCCACAGCAGATGGAATACGGCCCAACAAAGCAGATACCTCTGAACCTGCCTGAGTGAATCTGAAGATATTGTCTATGAACAACAACACATCCTGTCCCTCCTGGTCACGGAAGTACTCGGCAACTGTTAGACCAGTCAAAGCCACACGAGCACGAGCACCTGGAGGCTCATTCATTTGCCCATACACCAGGGACACCTTGGAAGTGTCATCCTTAAGGGAAATGACACCAGATTCAATCATCTCGTGGTAGAGATCATTACCCTCACGGGTACGCTCTCCAACACCAGCAAATACAGAGTAACCACCATGAGCTTTGGCAACATTGTTAATGAGCTCCATGATGAGTACAGTTTTGCCAACACCTGCACCACCAAACAACCCTGAAAGGTTAAAAACAATTCAATATTACAAGTTTGAATATTTTCTATAATACACATATCTACTACAGGTATGAAAATTCAATCCACACCCTATCTTCACCACACTGCTCTGCTTTACTCAGTTTTCCTAATTCTCCCAACTTCCACCATCCAAATTTCCCCTTTATGCAATGGAACATTCACTCATGTCCACTGACCCCTTTCCCTTAAGCACACTCAATTTTTGCCAATTCACTAGTGTACGAAGGAAGGAGCCATTTTAGTGGACTGGCTATTCTATCAAGACAAAGATGGTGTCTAAAAGAGTCTACAGGACTGTTCATTTGTGCATAGCTTTTAGCAACATTGTTATTGATATCCGCCAAGAAAAATATTACATTGGTGTATCATAATTTACAAAATATTGCATTAATGCTAAAAAAAAAAAAAAAAAAAAATTACCCTGCCTGAACCCTCATTCCTTCAAACTGTGCAGTTTTTTTTGTTTTTTTTTATTCGTGTCACAACTAGCCTGGCAATGGTAAATCCACTCCCACCCATTTCATACCCACATACTCCACTACTCCCATTCACCACCTTTTCCTTGGCTCCTCTTCTGCACATTATACAAAGAACCAAATTTTTTATCACAAGGATCAAGTACATCACACAAACTATTGGCTACTTACCAATCTTTCCACCCTTGGAGTATGGGGCAAGAAGGTCCACCACCTTAATTCCAGTTACAAGGATCTCCTGCTCTACTGACATCTCTACAAACTCAGGTGCCTCAGCATGAATGGGTGCAAAGTGCTGAGTAGGAATTGGGCCACGCTCATCAATTGGTTCTCCTGCAAAATTGCACAAAAAATTAACATCTTCACTCCGGGGCATATCGCACATCTGGCAGCATTGGCTGCCCGACGTGCGATGTTGCGTCATAATCACATTATAAAAAATAAAGTCAGTGCTCAATCGTTCATTCTCTTTCACCCGTGTATTTTGATAACCATAGAAAATATGATGAAGCCAGTTTAGAGAGAATGGAAGTTACGTAGGTACGACTACAATAAATATAATCAAGATGCCGACGTCGGCATCATCGAGTACCCACTTGCTCCTCATGCCGCCTACGTAGGTGTCACCGTATGGAAGTGGTTAAGCAATGTCCAACATGTCACATCAGACATGTAAAAAATTGTCTGAAAATAAAGCATTATACAGCAAGTACTGTATACTAATGCTTTACCACAACATTGCTTTCCCTCCATTTCAATTTACAGCAATGTATAAAAAACATTGCTGTGGTAAGCAGTGGAGGAAAATTGTCCCACAATTATTCATCAATCTGTTTACCAAAGTCCTCTTCCACCTTGTAGGATGTAGCCTACCAATATATGCATCCACTCCCATCTATCAACCAAAGTTTCCCTCTCACCCTTGCTCCTCATGGATGAAGGGTCATCCTTGCCTCCTGCCCACTGTGGCCAGAGGCAAGATACACCACATCCACAGCAGGACCACTTCATTTACATGGCAGCCCTCCCTCATACCCTCGTGTAGAAATTAAAGACTGGGACCCACTGGGACATGAAAATCCATTCCCTAAACATAATCCCAACTTGCTCAAAGCCTATTTCACCCAATCCATTATATTCCTTGTCATCCCCCTCTAAGTTCATTCAATCCACCTCCGTTTTCCACATTAATATTTCTTCACTCGTTCTTTCCATGTGCCCAATCCCAATTTTCTTTCATAAGCACATTTGTCATCTATTCCTCCTCCCTTTATTTCTCACTATCCAGCCTTGCAACTCCCACCACTGCCCAGACACTCCATTTCATCACTTAAGCTTCTCATTTCTGCCTCAAATTCCAAGTCTCCACCCCAGTGTTTATGTTGTTACCCCTTCATCCCTCTCCAGATGCCTATTTCTGGTAACACTTCAATCCCCTGCAGTATTGGGAAAATAGAAATCTGCCTAATTCCTAGAAGTCATAAAAGGTGACAAAAGGGGACAGAAGGCTGGAACTACACATCCTGTGAAGTTGAGAAGTATTCATGAAAGATTTAAACATAATACGTACCAATGACATTAATGATACGTCCCAGAGTGGCAGGTCCAACTGGGATTGAGATTGGACTTCCTGTATCGATGACATCATTGCCACGCACTAAACCCTCTGTACCATCCATGGCAATGGTGCGCACAGTGTTTTCACCTGAAAAATTGTTATGTCAGCATTTCACATACACAATTGAAAACTTAATATTACATTATCCTCAGGAAGCATAAATCAGCATAATTACTAAGTCCCGCCAAATTGTTGTCATCACAGTACCGTTGAAAAAAACTACACTCGAAAATAAAAACTCACCAAGATGTTGCGCAACCTCCAAGACTAGCCTGGGGGAGCGATCCGTAACTTCAAGGGCATTAAGAATGGGTGGCAGCTCGCCATCAAACTGAACATCAACAACAGCACCAATTACAGCTACAATCTTACCAGCGTCAACCTGTGCAGCATAATTACGGTCTGAAAATTAAACAAAACTGTCAAATTGAATAAAAACTCCAGTTACCCCCTCAATCCCATCAACCAGCATGGTCATTTTTCTCATTTCAAACTCCTAGCATACTTTGCTCTTTCCACCACTTTTTATTTTCCCATAATCACCCAAAACTAGTTCTCAAAAATCTACACAACTACTAACCTCTTCAATATGATGACACCTATGTAGGTGCAAGTGGGTATACAAGGATGCCAGTGTCTGCATCTTTATTATATTTTGTAGTTGTAGCCGACCCCCGAATTCAGTGAATTGGCTTGATCACATGAAAGAACAAGTAATAGAGCAGCGACTTCATGATTTATAACAAGTTGTGTGATGCATCATACATAGACATCCAATGCTGCCCGTGAGAATCTGACTTACTGAAGATGTTTAACTTTTATCGCACCCACCAACATCCTTTTCTCCAGTGCACCATCACCCACCTTCTCCCTACAACTCAATTATTCCTCCAGTCTCCCAAATCCATATCTATCCAATTCCTATGCATTAGCAACTTCCCACATGGACAATTTTTTTATACTACAGCTATAAAACTTGTAGCTCCCATCCAGATACCTATCTTTGCTATACTAACCATCAAGGACTATATGAATGGATGGCCAAGAAGAGTAGTCTATATTTATGCAATTGCTGTACAGAGAAAAGGAGCAATGCTCATAGGCTCCTGTCTCTTCCTCCCTCTCCCCTAGGGAGCGAGTGGGCAAGTGCGTGTGATCTGCAATTAATCAATCTATTGCCATCTGTCTCTTGCAGGAGACCAACAGTCCCAAGTAACAAAGGCTCCAGGTCAGTCCCATAAGTCATTAATGGAAGAAAGTGTTTTTGTCATGGAACAGTGTAGGGGTAGTGTTTTGTTGTGAAACAGTGTGTGTGTGGGGGGGGGGGGGTAGTGTAATACAAAGTGCTTCATATGAGCAGTATGTGGGGGTAGTGTAATACAAAGTGCTTCATATGAGCAGTATGTGGGGGTAGTGTAATACAAAGTGCTTCACATGTGCAAATCCATGACCAGAACAATGTCATATGGGAACACCTTCAGAGAAGCAATCACAAGATGTACGCAATACCATAATTATATGTTCAAGTTTAAAAAATCACAATGAAAAACTTCCACACCATGCATGAACACCCTCCCAGACGCCAAGGAATACACATGTAAATGACATTGATGAAGGTGTAGAATGTTACATGAACTTCTTTGCAGACAATGCAAAACTTCGAAAAGAATGGAAAGATTGTGAATCTCTACAGACCTGGAAAAAGTTTGGAAATGAAGTCTTAAGTTAACTTCAATATTAAGAAATGTAGTATAAGGGAATTGAGGGGAAAAAAACATGACAAAATAAAATCCATGCAAATGAAGTAAAAGAAAGTTGGTTCCAAAAAGGACCTAGGAGTAATCAAAGACATGTCCAGACAGATAAACAAAATAGAGAAACTTACAATTTATCAAGACCAATAAAGACGTTAAATTAGTCAAGGAAATCTTCGACATATAGGACTTGATAGAAAAAAACTCGAAAAGGACAGTTATAGATGATCTGAAAAACAGTTTTCCACCCACAGTGGTGGATGTCTGGAACAAATTGAACGAAGCAATAGTGCGAGAACAGCATCCAGGAATTCAACTTTAAAAAATAGATATTACAACATAAAAATGGGTCATGAGCATAGCTCCCATTCCTGCACAATACAACTAGGTAAATACACACAAGCAAACACCAAGATTACTACATAAAATTCAAGCTCCTGAAACTCATTAAAAGTGGAATGTCTCGGTGTTACATTAACAGGATACCTAGGTTGGTCCACTATTATCTGCTGACGGTCAAGGTCAACTTGAATATTCAAATGAAGGAATGTGTAATATCTTAAACAATTATTTTAGCTCAGTATTCGTAAACTAAACACCTCAAAGTGAACTCCAAACTGAAACCTGTGGAAAGTCTAGGGTAAACTTACTCACTACGGTAAATAAAAAATTAAAAAAATTAAAAGGTGTATAGATAAACTAAGTTAATAAAACACCAGGGCCTGATGGTTGGCATCCAAGAATCTTAAAGGAAATGAAAAATGAGATTGTTGTTCCATTAGATATTATTTTCAAGAAATCCATCATATCCGGAGATGTCCCAAGAGAATGGAAGCTAGCTTAACGTTACCCCCATATAAAAAAAAAGGTGACAAAAAAGAAACCAAATAACTATAGGCCTATAAGTGACTTCAATTGTAGGAAAAACAATGGAAACTATCATCAGAGATGCTATCGAACATCATTAAGAAAGTAACTGTTTGATAAATGATAGCCAGCATGGTTTCAGACGGAAACGTTCTTGCGTGACTAACTTGAATTCTACAACATAGTTATCTCGAATTATGACGAGAAACAATATAGATTTAATATATCTCGACTTTGCAAAAGCTTTTGATACCGACCCACACGAAAGACTACTTACTAAATTAGCTTTACACGGAATAAGTAGTAGCCTATTAGGTTGGACTAGTAATTGGTTGAATGGTCAAAAACAGAGTTGTTTTAAATGGAAAAACTTAGATGGAAAAATGTTACAAGTGGAGTTCCTCAGGGTTCCATTCTTGGGCCACTTCTATTCATAGTATATATAAATGATAAAGACCATGGACTAAAATCTACTGTTTCCAAATTTGCTGATACAAAACTCTGCGGAATGGCAAATCACTAACCAATTAGATATTCAAGAAGATTTAGATAAATTACAGCAATGGTCTGAAAAGTGGCTAATGAAATTTAACAAGTAAATGCAAGGTAATGCACATAGGTAAAAATAACAGTAAGTACGATTATAAGTTATTTGGAAATTCATTAACAAAAGTGGATAGTGAAAAAGATCTCGGCGTAATTATCAGTAATGACCTCAAATCATCCACGCAGTGTATTTCAGCCTCTGAGAAAGCAAATAAGATTCTAGGACTGATTGCACAATCTTTTGATTTCAAAAGTACATCACTCATTAACAAGCTATATAAATAGTTAGTTCGTCCACATTTGGAATATGCTGTTTCCGTTTGGTTACCAAATCTCATTAACCACTTCAGTACGGGACTTAAATCTCGCGGGCAGCAGCCAATGCCAGCCGTATGACGTAACGTAATAATATTCGCATCATAAAATATAGTCGCCGCTTATATCGATCGCTCTCTCTTTCACCCGCGAATTTTGAAAACCACAGAGAATGATATTCAGGGCGCATTTGGGAGAATGTAAAAACACAGGGGCGACTACAATAAATATAATCAAAATATAATCAAGACGCCGATATGGCAGCGTCGCAAATCCACTTGCTCCTCATGACGCCTACGTGTGCTGCACCGTATGGAAGGGGTTAAAGACATTGACAGATTGAAAAAAGTACAATGGCGAGCCACAAAACTGATTCCAAATATCAAAAATAAATCATACAAAAATCAACTAACATATGAATCCGTTTTCCCTAAAAAAGCGTAGACTCGGAGGTGACTTGATACAGGTCTTTAAAATTCCAAAGGGAATCGACATTAAAAGTGACAATTTTCACATTGAATGAGAATCAGACAAGAAACAATGGTCCCAAACTGTCCAGAAATAGATTCAATTTGGAAGTAGGTAGAAACAACTTTGCCAACCGTGTAGTTAATGAATGGAATAAACTTCCTGCACAGGTAGTGCAATGTAGTTCAGTTCGAAGCTTTAAGAATAATTTATATAAACACCTAAGCAAGATGCTGTATTGATTATAATTTATTTTATTTGTTTTTGTTTTGTTATTTGTGTTTGATTTTCATTTATTATTAGTTACATGTCAATTTATTATTTTCCATTTACCCGTTTGTTTATTTAACTATACCTATGCATTTATTTGCATTTTTTTGTTATTTACATTAGTTTTTAATTTATCATTTGTATTTTATTTGTTATTTACATTAGTTTTTAATTTATCATTTTATTATGACTTTTTTTTCGCATCCGACCTTGATATGGACCAAAAGGTCTCCTGTCGGCATGCTCCGCCTTTGTAATCCTTTGTAAATGGGAAAGGGAGTGCTTGTGGATACCAGAGATGTTACATTACAGCATAGAGAGTATTGAAGTAAAATGGAAGATGACAGGACAGAGAATCACCTTGGCAGTGGAGCAGTGAACAGTAACGAAAATATGTACTCGGAGCCATCTATCAGTACAATAGTGAAACATCAAGTAAATACGAGCTTCAGATAGCCTCTGGTTTTTTTATTTTAGATAGCGGCAATGCAGGACATTTTTCTGGATTCAGTGGGTACGAGAAAAGACTTAAGTAGAATTATACAGAGGGAGATGAGACTTGATGTAATCATAGAAGTAAGAGACTAACGATCGACTTAAAAGTAAATAGGTGCACTAAAATAAGAACTAGCATTTAAAATGTGAGAATGATACCACTAATCGTGTGACCATAAAGAGGTTACACATACCAAAAGCTTTCCCACCCACCCACAAGGGAGGTAGGAGGAAAACTCACCCATTCCATCCCCAACATACTCTCCCTGCACCTTGCCCATTGCCCTGGGTGAGAGGCAGTGTTGCAAGACTGCACATCCACAGCAACGCTACTTCATTAAATTGGCGACTCCCTTTCTCTGTCCCCTCATACAAAAAAGACTGAGAAATCCCTTCAGCCGGCATCAATTTATTTCTCACACTCCTTCACCCCCCCCCCACTCACGCATCAGCATTATCCATACACAACCATTCTCTATTTGCCCCTATCTTGTCCTTTCCCATCCTTCCTCAGACATTCCCTTCTTTCCTAATCCCTTTCACCCCATCCACTTCATCCTAGGTCGCCCTCATGTTCACTCCTTCCACACCTCTTTACCATGTCTTTCTTCACTTGTTTTTCTCATGTATCCAAACCATCCCAATACTAAATCAACCCTATCTCTCAACTCCTGTTCTCTTCCTCACTATCCAGCCTAGTGACCCTCTTCACTTCTCAGGCACCTCATCTCGCATGCAAACTCTTCCTCTTATGTTCCATGTTTCTGCTTAATTTCTAGTCTCTCCCTTAATACTCGCTTCCAGTCTGCTGCCACTTGCTCCCCTTTTACATCTCAATACCTTACTTACCCACATTTATCTTCAACTTCTTTTGTACACCTTCCCAAACTGTCACTAACTTCCTTAATCTTTCCTCTGATCCTGCTACAAGTGCAGTGTCTGGGGTATTGGCTGCATGTTACTGTGGCTTAAGTTGCATGCAGTTGATATTTTAGGGTCTATACGTAGTGCCCCTACAGACCAGAGCCACAAAATTTTGTGATATAGGAAATCTGTCAATAGAGAAATGAGGATACTTTATTATACTGCAGCTGTCCCTCCATTATGCTGTTCCCCCACCCCTTGTTACTGTCCTGTACCCTTTCTCCGAATACATGTATTTTTTCACCTAACCCTGTGGAGGGGAAAAAAATTCTGCCAAGGCTTCCCACTCGAGTCGTACAAAAAAAGGGTATGGGGGATAGGACTTGGCATCCTTCTCCTTGTAGCCCCAAAAGGATTCCTAAAAAAAGTAAAGGCATAGCATGGTCTAGTTTTCCAACCAATACCCTAAGGTTTGGGTCATTTAATGTGCATGGATGTGGTACAGATGAGTAAAAGGGCAGAGATAGGCAGTATGAGAAGAAAGATGGATGTGTTGGCTTTGAGTGACACTGAGGGAGGGGCGAGTGAGTTTGGGAGTGTAGTTGGGAGGTTCTCAGGAGTGACGAGAGCATGGAGTGGAAGGTTTCTTCATGGTTAATGTGGATGAAGGTGAAGCTGTGAAGGGAGATGTGGGTTTTTGCAAGTACATACAGGCCTGGTAGCGAGAAGAGTGTAGGGGAAAGAGGCTTTTTGGATGGATTTAAATGAGTGCATAGAGGGATTAGGGAGAAACGTTAATATAGTTGTATTGGGAGACCTTAATGCTAGGGTAGGAAATAACCCAATAGTGTGGTTGGGAAGTGTGAAGTTCCAGAAAAAATCATAGTGGAGAGTTGATGTCTAGAAGTGTTGATAGCAAATAGTGTTTAGGAAGAAAGTCAAGCATAAATACTCATGGAAGAGGGTGGTGGATGGAAGGGTGATAGTGTTTTAATGGATTATATAATGGTAACCAGGAGTTTAGTAGGAAGAGTTAAGGATATACATGTTCTGAGGGGAAAGTGGGGAATATCAGATTTCTTGGAAGGAAAGTCAAGGGTGGAAGACAGATGGAGAAAGGAAAAGGATGGAAAATGTTAGAGTGAACTGCTTAAATGAGAGAAAAGGAGTACAAGAAGCTGGGAGAGGAGTGGGAGGGAGTGAAGGATAGAATAGAAATAGGAGTGGAGGAGGAACAGGGATGGGAGGAAACAGAAGGAAAGGTAGCGAGTGATGGGATGAGGAAGTAAAGAAGGTTGTAGAAGAGAATACAGCTTTCACAATTTGGTTACAAAATAGGACAAGGGAATCATAAGAGGTACAAAGAAAAGAAGCAAAGCACGAGATAAAGGAGGCAAAAGAGCAATGTGAAATGGGGGCAAGATTACAACATTTGAGTAAAAAAATGTTTTGGAAAGAAATTGAGATGAAGAGGAGGCAAATCAAGTAAAAAAGGTAAAAGGTGCAGATGGAGAGATAACTGAAGAGAAGGCAGCAAGTGTAAGACAGGCAGAGTATTTTAGAGTTGCTAAATGTAGGATAGGGAAAGAGGCAGTTGCAGTGGGCAGTGCTAAGAAAATTACCGTGATGAGTGAGGACAACGGAGAAATAAGGAAAGATGAAGTGAAGGCAGTTAAGATGAGAGCAGGTAAGGCACCTGGGTAGGACGGAGGTCATGCATAAGGTCTTTTTAAAAAAAGGAGGCCAAGTGATAGTGGACTGGTTGGTGAGGTTATTTAATGTTTAAGAGAGGGTAGAGTGCCAGAGGACTGGAGGAGTGCCTATTTAGTTCCACTTTACAAGGGGAAAGGGGTGGTAGTAGTAGTTTCAGAGAGATTAGCTTGTTAAGTGTAGTTGGGAAGGCTTATGGGTCTTGACTGAGAGGATTAGGAGAGAAACAAGGAGTAACTGGTAAACAGCAGTGTGGGTTTAGGACAGGTAGGGGTTGCGTAGATCAGATTTTTTGAGGTAAGAAATTGCGAGCTTTAAGAAAAGGTAGGTTTTTTGGGCTTTTATGGATCTGGAAATGGCTTCCAACAGGGTAAACAGGAAGGCACTGTAAGAGGTATTGCAGATATATGGGATAAGAGAAATGCTTTTAACCACTTCACTACGGGACTTAAATCTCGCGTAATAATACTCGCATCATAAAATATAGTCACGGCTTATATCGATCGTTCTCCCTTTCACCCGTGAATTTTGAAAACCACAGAATGGGATTAAGAGCAGATTAGGGAGAATAAAAACAGGGGCGACTACAATAAATATAATCAAGACGATATGGCAGCATCGCGAATCCACTTGCTCCTCATGACGCCTACGTGTGCAGCACCGTATGGAAGGGGTTAAGAGCAGTCAAGAGTTTTGAGTTTTTACAAGAATAGTAAAGCTTGTGTTGGAATTAGATATGGAGATAAGTGTTTTGAGGTAAAGGTTGGACTCTGGCAGGTATGTGTTATGTCACCCTGGCTGTTCAATTTATACATGGATGGGGTGGTGCGAGGGGTAAATGCAAGGGTGGTGGGTCAGGGATTGGATTGTTAAAGAAAATGGAGAAAAGTGGGAGAAGCCAGTTGGGACCATGAAGATGTAAATGAACTAAGGCCATAAAAAAAAAAAAAAAAAAAAAAAAGTAGGATTTACAACTCAGAAATGAATGTAGGAGACCAAGAAAAAGAAGAGGTAATTTTCAAAGAAATAGTTCATCAACAAATGCAGAATGCTAAAGATGCAGTCAGTAAGGTGGTAATAATAATAATAATAATAATAATAATAATAATTAATAATTAATAATAATAATAATAATAATAATAATGGTAATAATAATAATAATAATAATAATAATAATAATAAAAAAATATCGGATCATTTTTTGGTGGAAGGTAAGCTGAGAGTGGAGGATAGATGGAGAAAGAGGAAAGGGACAAAAGGTAGGGAGGTTCTTAAGAGTGAACTCCTTGAATGAAACGGAGAAGGAGTACGAAAAGATGCTGAAGGAGTGGGAGGGAGTAAAGGATGGAGCAGAGATGGGTGTGGAGGAGGAATGGGGATGGTTCAAGGAGGGAGTCATAAAGTGTGCAAGGATGGTGTGTGGAACAAGAAGGACAGGGGGAAATAGAAGAAAGGGTAGTGAATGGTGGGATGAGGAAACAAAGAAGGTTGTAGAAAAGAAGAAGCAAGCTTTCACAGATTGGTTACAAAAGAGGACGAGGGAGTCATACGAGACGTACAAAGAAAAGAAAAGAGAAGTAAAGCAAAAGGTAAAGGAGGCAAAGAGGAGAGCAGATGTGAAATGGGGTAAGAGTATGACAGAAAATTTTGAACGTAATAAAAAGATGTTTTGGAAAGAAATTAAGAGAGGAAGAGGCGGCGAATCAAGTAGGGAAGAAAAGGTAAAAGGTGCAGATGGAGAGATGATAATGGAAGAGAAGGCAGTAAGGGGAAGATGGGCAGAATATTTTAGGGAGTTGCTAAATGTGAAGGAGGATAGGGAAGGAAAGATAGCTGCAGTGGGAAATGCGAAGAAAATGACCGTGATGAGTGAGGAGAATGAAGGAGAAATAAGGAAGGATGAGGTGAAGGCAGTTAAGATGATGAAAGCAGGCAAGGCACCTGGTCTGGATGGATGCCATGCAGAATGTCTGAAAAAGGGAGGTACAGTGATGGTGGACTGGTTGGTGAGGTTATTTAATGTTTGCTGGAGAGAGGGTAGAGTACCGGAGGACTGGAGAAGTGCCTGTATAGTTCCTCTTTACATGGGAAAAGGGGACAAATGTTTATGTAGTAGTCTCAGAGGGATTAGCTTGTTAAGTGTAGTAGGGAAGGCTTATGGGAGGATCTTGATTGAGAGGATTAGGAGAGGAACAGAAGGAGTAATTGGTGAGGAACAGTGTGGATTTAGGACAGGTAGAGGTTGTGTAGATCAGATCTTTGTGGTAAGATATGTGAGAAAGCTATAGGAAAGGGGAAGGATGTTTTTTGGGCTTTTATGGATCTGGAAAAGGCTTATGATAGGGTAGACAGAAAGGCAATGTGGGAGGTTATGCAGATTTATGGGATAGGAGGAAAGCTTTTGGGAGCTGTCAAGAGTATTTATGAGAGTAGTAGAGCTTGTGTCAGGATTAGAAATGGAGAGCGAGTGGTTTGAAGTAAAGGTGGGGCTTCGTCAAGGATGCGTTATGTTGCCCTGGCTCTTCAACTTATGCATGGATGGGGTGGTGCGAGAGGTGAATGCTAGGGTAGTGGGTCAGGGATTGGAGATGGTTAAAGAAAATGGAGAAAAGTGGGAGGTGAGCCAGCTGTCGTTTGTGGACAACACTGCTTGTGGCAGGGTCGGAGGAGGGATTGAGGAAGCTGGTGGCAGAGTTTGGGAGAGTATGTGATAGAAGAAAGCTAAAGATAAATGTGGGTAAAAGTAAGGTGATGAGATGCACAAGGGGTGAAAGTGGCAGTAGACTGGAAGTGAACATTAACCCCTTCCATACGGTGCCGCACACGTAGGCGTCATGGGGAGCGAGTGTATTCGCGAGGCTGCCATATTGGCGTCTTGATTATATTTATTGTAGTCGCCCCTGTGTTTTTACATTCTCTCAAATGTGCCCTGAATCCCATTCTGTGGTATTCAAAATTCGCGGGTGAAAGAGAGAACGATCGATATAAGCAGTGACTATATTTTATGATGAGAGTATTATTACGACACATCGTACGGCTGGCATTGGCTGCTGCCACTGAGATCTAAGTCCATGACGCCTACGTGTGCGGCACCGTATGGAAGGGGTTAAGGGAGAGCGACTGGAGGAAGTGGATAGTTTTAGATACTTGGGTGCAAGTGTAGCAGGAAAAGGTGGAATGAAGGTGGAGGTAGAATGTAGATTGAGAGAAGCGAGTAAATGCCTTGGTGGATTAAAGAGTAATGAGGAATAGACATTTAGGAATGGATGCGAAGAGGAGACTGTATGAAGGAGTGATTGTGCCAACAGCACTGTATGGGGCAGAAACGTGGAACATAAGAGAAGAAGGGAGAAGGAGTTTGAATGTGTTTGAGATGAGGTGTCTGAGAAGTATGGTGGGGGTTACTAGGCTGGATAGAGTGAGAAATGAGGAGAACAGGGGTGAAAAAGGAGCTGGGAGATAGGGTTGATGAAAGAATATTAGGATGGTTTGGACACATGGAAAGAATGAGTGAAGAAAGACTAGTAAAAGAGGTATGGAAGGCAGATGTGGAGGGAGTGAACATGAGGGACGTCCTAGGATGAGGTGGATGGATGGGGTGAAGGGGGCTTTGGGGAAGAGGGGAAGGTCTGTTGAGGAAGGAAGACAGGTGAGTGGAGAATGGTTGTATATGGATGATGCTGTGATTGCATGAGGAGGAATGGGTGGGGGTGAGGTAGTATGTGTGAGTAAATTTTGACAGCCCGAAGGGATTTCTCCCCGTCCTCTCCTTATATGCAAGGGGGGACGGAGAGGGGGGGGGGTCGCCGATTAAATGAAGCGGCCTTGCTGTGGATGTGCTTTGTCTTGCGACACTGCTTCTGACCCAGGGCGGTGGGCAAGGTGCAGGGATGACCCGTCATCCAGGAGGTGCTCAGATGAGAGGGAGGGTGGAGGGGTGTGGAGTGTATTTAGGGATGAAATGGGTGGGAGTGTTTTTATGCCTTTCCCTTTTTGGCTACCTCCCTTGAAAGGGGGAAAAAGCCTTGGTATATGTATGTATGTATATAAATTATACTGCATCAATGTAAAAGATTCTCTTGGTGGAAATAAAAAAAGTTGCTAAAACCAACTTAATGAAGTCACTGCTGTTAACCCCTTCCATACGGTGCCGCACACGTAGGCGTCATGGACTTAGATCTCGGTGGCAGCAGCCAATGCCAGCCGTACGACGTGTCGTAATAATACTCGCATCATAAAATATAGTCACCGCTTATATCGATCGTTCTCTCTTCACCCGTGAATTTTGATAACCATAGAAAATGCGATTACAAAAGAATTAGAAATAATGTCATTATGGAGGGGCGACTACAATAAATATAATCAAGACGCCGATATGGCAGCCTCGCGAATACACTCGCTCCCCATGACGCCTACGTGTGCGGCACCGTATGGAAGGGGTTAAATGATGCAACATTTGTTTTGATCTATGTGGAGGTCAAAGAATTTTAAAGATAAACTCATCTAACAACCTATGTGAAAGCCATCTAACAGACACTGATTGGGCTGGACACAACATGGCATCTATATTGTATCCTAGCATCTTCGTTCATTAGTAGATATGCTTGTAGCAAGGTTTTTTGCTATTTATTTCAGCCAAGAAAATTGCATACTACATTCATGCATTTTAATTTACAAAATATATAATTTTCTAATGTTATATTGCGTAGGTGTGCACAACTAAAATAATACCTACATATTAAAATATGCATCTATGAGGACACAAAAACAAAGGCACAAGCTTGTATTTTCAACAGGGCTATTTACCTCCAAGAAAAAAAAATTAAAAATCAGCAAGTGTGGAGCTGGTTGGTAAGGCCAATTTAATTCAAAATGTGTTCTCACAGCTAAAATCATCAACTTGTGAAGACATGATAAATGAAAGCGATATAAAATTCCATGTTAAAATCACTGCTGAGCAGGAAGAAAGACTTGTAGGCAGACTACATTATTCTACTACCCATCAGCACTTACCAGTGCCAGTGGAGTGCCTCAAGGATCAGTGCTGGGTCCCCTGTTTGTGTTTAATAATTATCTCCTGGATACAGTTATGCATAGAAGAATGCAGACAATACAAAGTATTCAGGAAAATTGCTAATAAGGACGGTGACAAGCTTCAGGACTTAGATGAACTACAAAAATGGTTTGAAAGATGGATGCTCAACTTCTACTACTAAAAGCACTGTATACTGCCCAGGTGCTGCCTCACCTGGAGTATGCAAACAAGATCTGTAGAGGCAATATATGTGGAACACATCTTGCAACATGAATGGTACCACAACTAAAGACTCATGAAGACAAACATGAACTGTATATATTAGCCTACAGATGATCAAGAGTCCATCAGATTGAGGTGTAGAAGACCATTTCCCAGAAGGATGACCCAGATTGAAAAGTTCATGATTAGGGCTCAACAAATTATATACATTTTCAAATCTGATTACCTGGAACAACTTACTGGAGTTTGTAGTCAATGTAGTCTGTAGTAAAATTTGAGAAACTAAGTATGGAAATACCAGGAAGAGAAATTTGACTAAGGCACAAATAACCACCACGGCTACCTTATGTCCAAAGTACCAACGTCAACCAGGCCAAGTCACAGGCAACCTTTTTAACCATCCAAATATTAATCACAGTGCAGGTTTACCAACCAATATCCCCCCAAATCAAGGTCAAAATTACCATAAAAAATGACTTGGTTGAGGGTTACCCATATACCCAAAATTTTAACCAATCTATAACAGGCAAGCCACAGGATACACGGTCACTGTGCAATCTTTCGGTTCCCTTATTTATTCTTCAACGTCAATTAAGTACTTCTACGGATATATTAGGGCAAATTACTAAATGAATCAAGTTATGTGGTTAATCTACAATGTCAGTATGTCTCCCATTCCATGACCTTTCTCCTAACCGGTCACCTCTCGACCAGCTGGAGGCTGGGTAATGGCCTACTCTCGTGACCGCACACATTACGGGTCTTTATGGCATTATGCTATGGCGCAGCTTCCTGTAAATCTGAAGGTATTTTAATAAATTACCATAACGAACTAAAAGGAAATCCACCGAGGTTTCAACCTACATGTTATTTATGTGGTAAATTTCCGGGAGCCAAGCATGTCGCCGGACTTAATATCAGTGCGACAGCATCATCAATGAAATCCCTACATATACACGATAAATAAACGCCTGGCAAAAATACCGGTACATACAATCATTTCAAATACATGGTGATAATTTGCCAAACGGAATAACTTATTTACAGCCGGCTAGGGCAGACATCACTTGTACACCACCGCCATTTTCACCGGCTTCGGCCTATGGACAAATATAAATTTCACGTTAACACAACCTTAATTTGCTACTTACGAGCAGTATATAATGCTGGAAGAGTTTTGGTGGTTCCATTTTGAAGGATGCGGCTACTAGCTGCTGGTGCTACAGCCTTCAGTGCAGCAGAACAGGCAGTTCTTGTAATTCCCAACATTGTACCAGTCCGGTGGATCGACGGCACTACCTCCTACGGGTATAGCAGTCAATGCCTGAGGATTCGGTAATACTCGGGAACAGTCGGTATACGATCAATTATTGCCAAGAGTTGCAATATTTTAAATTATTTTATGAAACAGTACTAAGATTACCTTTTGAAAACAAAATTCTCAATATTGTGCTAAAAATATATTATCATTATGGTAGAATAGCATAAGGTTTTTGCTTTAATTTGGGTGAAAACTTTATACGAAAGTTTCTATAACAGTTTTACACATCTATATCTGACCTAGACTAGACTAGACTATATCTAACATATACTATTTTTCCAGTTACAACAGGTTTACTAAAATTATTTATTTATTCGCCATTTACTTATAACTTGCATAATTTTGTTTAATATTACAAAATATTATAGTCACCACAAACTTACATGCTCACGCCATCTATTAACGAGTTAGATTACTTAAGAAAGAAAACGATAAAGAGCTATAGATGTAAATCTATCTCCAAATGTTCACGAATATCTTGCTAATGCAAAATAGTCTCCGGTGAAACACGCCTATATGTTTCATATTCTATAATAGTGTGATAACGCATGCATCTTGACTTTCATCTACGTTGTATGTATTTTGCATATTTTAGCACTGGCTGAAATGTGGATATTAAGCACATGTACTTGCAAGACATTATTTTTTACGAAAAAATATATTCAGAAAAGTATGATGACAGAAGGCAAACTTTTTACATACACTGGAGACGATAACACTAGACAATTTATAAAAAAAAAAAAAAAAACGCACATATAAAATTCCCACAACTATCATCACAACCCAAGTGTGCCAATACCTCTAGGCCAGCATTTATTATTATTAAAAAAAAAAAAAAAAAATCCGACCTTATCACCCATGTAGTCAGATCTGGGCAGCCTGGCATCCCCTAACTCTGGTTAACTTTTGATTACTAGAGAGATAAAGAAAAGTGAAGTACTGCCATGAATTCAGTACTTCCCAGCACCCCTGAAATTTTATTTCAGCACCCCTAGGGAAACACTACTGTAGGCCCATCAAACCGAGAGTGCAATATGCCTAGTGAAATCTATCTATGCTAACAAAACGATTCCATGCTGAGGGCTATTTCTCTCGCTTGCCTCTGATACGTTTCCAGACATCTGCAAAACCTCACAAATCTCATCATTATTGATCATGAACGGCAGGATATCTGAACCCCTTATTGACCTACAAGTCTTACACTCCAGTCTATAAGACAATGAAACGTTTAATCGCAAAGGCACATTAGAACTTTCTCGAAACAAATTCGGCTTTCGGTCAGAACAGTCCGTTCTGGATCAATTGTGACTTACAACCACATAATCCACATTATGACCTTTGCCACACGATGGATGTAATTTTGTTCAACTTCTAAAAAGTCTTCGACAAGGTACACCACCAGGCAGTCCTGGGTAACTGAAAACTTCCACAAATAGGCCAAGAGCTTTCTCATTGGTCGAACCATGAGACCTTCCTTTGATGGCTCCCTCAGCTCAAAAGTCTCACTGGCATCTCACAGAGTTCAGTGCTGGGTCCTCTTTTCTTTCCTACATCTATGAACTATACAGGCTCATAACCCCAGTAGATATGCAGTATTTGCCGATTACCTTAAGCTTTACTTCATCTGTATTTCCCTCCCCTCATGATGCAAGAGAAAGATACATAGATTTCCTAGTTTAGGAGGAGTTTTCGAAGACTCCCATATATGATGGAGTGCATTGTTATTTGGGTTGGTAGAGTGTGGTGGTTGGTTCAAGTTGTGTATCAATAAGAACAGTGCTGGCTTTACTGATCGCTGCAATCGGGGTTTTGTCAGTTATTTGAGGGAGGATGGTGGTGGATTGGTGTGAGTGAACTTACAAGTGCTTATCCATTCCACTTAGGCCTGGTAGAGGCGTTGGAAGGTCTAGAAGACTTAAATAGGGTTTAATGTTGGGAGTATGTGGTTTTCATTGAGGTAGCCTACGTACTTGTGTATGCTCCGGTGGGTGTGGTGGACAGGTGAATTTTACTTGGGTTGGTTTGGAGTGAGAGGGTAATATGAGGCGCTTTTTGGGTGGGTGGGGAGGGTTTACTGGTGAAGTGACGTTCCTCTTTACATCGACTGTTTTTCCTGGAATGATGGGAGTTTCTTGGGGCGGTAAGGTTGTAGGTGCTGGAGTCAGCGAGGAGAGGTACTGGATAGGTATACAGATGATGGGTGTGTTGGACTGGAGGGGGTTCTTGTCACTTTCGTATTGCGTGCTGGCCATTTTGAAGAATGTAAACAGCAGCTGTTATGTCATTAGTATACCCTAGCGGTGGAAAATGTAACTACGATACTGAAAAGTTCATCTGCTACCAGGCACTTTTAAGATCGTGCTATCTGGATAAAATCAATACTATAAAATGTTAGAAACGTGCATTTTAGTGTTCTAACTTCTTCTGAGTTATATTTTCATATATGAAAAAAATAATAACAAAGAAAACCAAAACCTTCTCAGTTGGACTTTAAGTAGATTCTACAGACAAGCCTTTCGGACCAAGTAATTCTCTCCTCAACGGCTGTCGAACGACTACTTAGAAAAGATCACCCACTCACACGGAATCGGTGTTTGTGGGAAAATGAAAATATAGTGGTGTATAAAAGGGGGCTATTACTAGTGAACGATTTTAAATATATTTATTGGAACTTGTGTCGTGGCTCAGGAGACTAAGGTTCAACTTCATGGGATGATACTTCAATAACTTGCCCTGGCAACACTGAGACATTGGGTATTAGGATGTGTCATAGGAGGGGAGGTCAGTTAAAACAAATGACCCATATTTTTCGGTAGATTTTGGTATATATAAACAGAAAAAAATTGTTTAAATATTTTTTAACCTTTTGCTAGGTAATTATTAGCGTGATTTTTTTTTCGAAAATCTAACGTAGAGCTGCGTTACAATTAAACAGTGAACGTTGCTTTCTGGTTACATTCTTTAACAAGCAACTAACATTTTTTCTTTCATTTATGATTTGATAATCACGATGACTGCTGCTGTCAGGACGAGGAACCAGAAATCCAACCATCTGAGTCACTATCTTGGGACTGGGAGAGCTCCTGAAATCAGAGTTGCTTACATTGTGAGATGTTTTGAGATACGGTGTTTTAATCAGTCAAACCAGCGAAAAGAAACAAAGAACTTACACAAATAAAGACAGTGCCAGTGATATGACCAAAGCTGTCTTGGCACAGTACACTCTGGCTAACGCTCAGTTCAAGTCTCCAGTCATAAGAAGTCAAAAGAAGGTTAGTGAGAGACTGCAAGCCAGTTGGGAAAAGGCAAGTGATATCTCTTTTGGGAGAGGAAAGCTTGCATTTAAGGATAACTTTGCCAAGCAACTGGATCAGTTATTTGACATCATTACTTGCAAGTGCCCAATAGTTCTCTGTTCTGAGTTTGAATGTGAGCGTGACTGTGAATCCGAGACCCACATCTGTATTTGCAAGCGTGAACTGAAAATTGATGTGATCGAACTGGCATTTGTCAAAACTCAGAGAAAGAAGACTGGCAGTATAGGAACTTTCATAACTTCTAGCCATGATATTCCGGAGTCCAAGAGACAGGAGGTTGCCACGGAGAGACAGAAGAGACCAGTTGCCGAGGAAAAGAGACTTGAGAAGGCCCAGGCTGAGATAAAAAAAAAAAAAAAAAAAAAAAAAAAAGGCCGATGATTGGAGTCAAGCTGATTCACAGTTTAATGATTTCCCCATGGCTGATTCGAATGCTGACCAGGAGAACGATGCCTTTGTCCCTAACCCAGAAAATAATAATTCCAAACACCCCAGGCATAAGATTCGAAATAGGAAAGACATATCGAACATAGCTCTGGCCTGCATGCAACACCACACTGGTCTCAGAGAAACTGTAGAGATAGCAAGAGCTGCCTGGATTGACGATGGTTTAATAACACCTGATGACGTTCACCTGGTGATAGATCATACAAAGTAAGGAGAGCTCAGGAGAAACTTGTCAGTAATCTAGAAGAGGAGTTTGATAAGAGGATAAGAGATTCTGCCAAGTTGTTCCTTGCTATGGTGAAGAGGAACACTACACATGGTGCAGTGAGCCAGGAGGGAAATATTTGTGGCATTTCACTCCAGAGAAAGACGACATCAAGAAATCAGCTGAGATAGTGGCAGATAACATTGTGAACTGCCTCAAAGGGAGGAACATAGACCAGAGCCTGAAGGCCATTGGACCAACGCAAACACAGGATGGCAAAGGGTGGGGTCATGCAGTGGATAGAGCGGAAGATTGGGAGGAAGCCGGTCTGGATTGTTTGTGACCTCCACACCAACGAGTTGCCACTCAGACATCTGATCCAGGAGCTGGATGGCAAGACTCTTTCAAACAACAGATGGTCTGGTTCTCTTGGCAAGATGCTGAACTCTACCACTGAGTCAGAAATAAAACCGAGGTTTGAAAGAATCACAGTTGGCCCTGCACTCGTTGAACTTGCACAGACTGTGATTGACGACCTGAGTATTGACCAGTACTATGGTTACATGGTTGGCAGTGTCATCAGGATTAGGGTCATACCTGATAGACCTGCTTACCTGCAGATAGGTCCAGTCTCACACTTTAGGTAGCTCACAACGGCTCTCAGGCTTTGCAGAATTTGGGTCGCCCATCATAAACTGAAGGGGAACCAGCTTCACAACCTGGGAATTATTATCCAGTTCATCGTGGGTGTTTACTTGCCAAACTGTTTCAACACCAAGGCATGTTCTCTTTCAGTTTGAACTCTTGAGGAGTCAGCCAAGGAAGGTTGTTCAGATTATGGAGCAGACTATGAGGAGATCTTCCTGGCATGCTCATCCCGAGGCAGTTCTGCAGACATAAGAACATAACATAAGAATGAAGGAGACTGCAAGAGACCATAAGGCCTACGCTAGGCAGCTCCGTATCCATCACCACGTGTCATCCCCATCCATAAAGTTGTCTAGTCGTTTCTTAAAACAACTGATAGTTTCAGCGCTTACTACATGGTTACTAAGTTTATTCCATTCATCGACCACCCTATTAGTAAACCAATTCTTGCCTATTTCCTTTTAAAATCTAAATTTGTCCAGTTTATACCCATTACTGCGAGTCCTGCCCTGTTGTTTTGATATGATGACCTTGTTTGCATCACCCTTGTTAAAACCTTTGATCCACTTGAACACCTCTATTAGATCACCCCGCACTCTGCGTCTTTCCAGAGAGTGTAAGTTTCGGTGCCTAAGGCTCTCTTCGTAAGACAAATTTCTGAGTCCATGTATCATTTTGGTCATTCTTCTCCGTACTGATTCTAGTGAATTGATGTCCATTCTGTAGGACGGAGACCAAAACTGTACCGCATAGTCAAGGATGGGTCTAACTATCTCTAGATAGAGTTTAATAATTACCTCTGCACTTCTATTCGTTACCGTCCTATCAATGAAACCTAATGCTCTGTTAGCTTTATTCCTGGTGCTAATGCACTGTTCCCTGGTTTTAAGGTCCGGACTCACTAGAACTCCCAAGTCTCTCTCGCACTCAGTTTTCTCTAAAAGCGTGTTATCTAAGCTGCATCTATTTTCGGGGTTGTGTGGCCCTACGTTTAACACGCTACACTTAGAGATATTGAAGTTCATTTGCCAATGCTCTGTAGTAAGGATGAGGAGGAGAGGTCAGTTTCATTAGCTTTCTGTTTTGACCTTTGCATGACTTATGTTTTTTCTTATTTGTCTTAATGTTATTATTTAGATTCTTAATTCTAAAGTACACAGATATTTTGGCAAAAATTAGAAAATGTTGGACTTTATGTACCTCATGATGCCATATCATTTTTTGCCAAAATATATGTGTACTTTAGAATTAGGAATCTAAATAATAACATTAAGACAAATAAGGAAAAACATAAGTCATGCAAAGGTCAAAACAGAAAGCTAATGAAACTGACCACATGAATGATATGCAGTTTACTTTTTCACTAGGACCATATTACCTGTTTTCCTTTGTTATTTATGTTATGATTAAGTGGTTTATATTCAATAACATATATTGAATATTTGTGCTAACATTATGAATGGCATGAACTTAATTTTTCTTTGTATCATGACTACTGTTTGCCATAATAACTATGACACAATCGACACAAAAGGATGGTCGTGTCCTATCACGACCGTCCTTCTGTGTCGATCGTGATCGAGTTTTGAAGGCATGATTCCACGCCTCGTAATGATTGTCCGTGCGATGCTCACCAGACAAGGAACGTTCCAAAGTTTGGGTTGAAAAAGGGGTGGGGTGCGGCGCATACGAAACGGTGAGCACATCACCTGGGCGTTCTGCAGGCATCTGGATACTGCAATATCTTCCAGACTGGTAGGTTGCGTCGAAATAATCCACCAGACAATACAGTTGCTCGGAAACAATAGTTCTAAGGAATGCCATCCCATCCGAAATTCTGTCACATGATAGAAAAGTCAAGGCACCCAGCATCGAACAAAATAGTCTAATTTCAGGATCTGTGTTGTACAACGTCACAAGGCTCATTCCTGGATCTTTCTCCAGGTACTCTGTGTTAAATGAAAGAAACAACCGTGGCACTGAACATGTTCACCGAAAACAGTCCGAATAGCATTCACGTTAGCGAGTTCGAAGTCTGTTGTAATTGTCGTAGGATCAAGGTTGAATCCTAATGTGGCACACTGTTCAACAATGGCTCGGAAAAGTTCTTCATATGTGTTCTGTGATTTGCCCAAAGGGCAACGAATTATGTAAAGCTGATTAAAGTGTTTTGGAACTGAACTGAATGGAGTGGAACGAGCAAGATAACGCAATCCTTCTTCAGTTGCAAAGGCATTAATCCGTCTACTGGCATCAGCGCCACTATCATAAAACATGAACGCCTGGCCGTCAAACATAGTCCATGGGTTGTCCAGTTATTGGAGACATATTGGAGACAAGCGGCATCTTTGGCAAGAGCATGGCGCTTATGATTGCGAATCGTGCGTTTGATAGATTGAGTTATCAATCTCAGCACGCGCATCGACGGAAAGATCAACGATGGTGTCAGCAATAATCTGACTTGGCCTTCCTCTGGCGGGAGAAGCATGTTCATTCATCTGAAGTCTGGGCTTCGTGGCATTTACTTCAGAACCACTGGAGGCATGGCTATGCTCTGTAGCTTTGATTACACTCAATATGTCCAAAGTCCATGTGCAGTGTTGCACTGCATTTCAAAGCTTTTCTCCTAGAACGCTCCCATCGTATAGACATCTTATTCATATTCTTTGTATACATGTAACCATCATAACAAAGTTTATGTCCATCTTTGTTGTTTTTTATAATTCACATGTTGAAATATATATATATATATATATATATATATATATATATATATATATATATATATATATATATATATATATATATATATATATATATATATATATATTTCAACATGACGAGCACAATAATGGTATGAATTGCTACTTATATACCCACACTATTAAGGAAGCCTACTTCACACCTTTAATCCAATTAAACACCACCTCACTGAATGTGAAAAGAACTCACCGTATACCTTGAAAAATAACTGGGCTTACCCTTTGAAGGCAATTCACTCGATATGAGTTGTTTTGAAAGGGCATGAAGATATTTTAAATAGAAAAGACTCACTGTGGGACTTCTTTTCGATACCAACTCACTCATTTAAACCTTTGAACTAAATAGGGTTAACTAAATGTACTATTTTATAACATAATTGTTGTATTATGTAAACTCATCTCTTACTCAATAAACATATCATTTTACTTTAAATGGTCTTCTTATTTTCTTAATTGGGGATTTTCTGTACTAACTGGTATTACTCATGATTGTCTCTGCTCCCCTTAACCCTCTACATATGTTGTCTTTGTGACTTAGTGTAGAATAACAATCTGAGGAGCACAATGGACATAAGCGTACATGCATTTTGTGTTATCCTCGGGAATTTGCAATTATTATTCCGAACTATGTGTTCTTGTCATTATGATTATTTGCACTTCATGTACATAGATTCATTGCCAAATAAAGTCTATCTATCTATAGTAGTTTTAGTTCGGAACAACGGCAGGACAAATGAAAATCAACACAAAATATTTAATCTCTTTCTTTTGGTAATTAGCCACAAGGTGCGACACTAGAAGTGTCACATGAGAAATATAGGTGAAGCTCGGACTAAGGCCACAGCTTAGTGGAGCTTATGGTTGTAGCTGGGCGTGGAGCCTAACGTCAGCGAGGCGGTAGCAGATGATGACGGCGAGGCTCGATGGGACAGTTAGAAGACTGGACGAGGATATGTGGTTTGTGCGTTGGTCGGTCTGATCGGTACTGTTCTGGATTCCAAGAAAAGACCACCTCGCTTGCGCGGGATCGGGTGTTGTGGGAGGGGAAGAATGTCTGTTAGAAAATGAAAAGATAGTAGTGTATAAAAGAGGGCTATTGCCACCGGGCGAATTGCGAGCGATTAGGGGCTTATTTGTTGTCGTGGCTTAGGAGAACTGGACCGGGAGCTTGGAGGGCAGCGCTTGACGCCGGGGTTAGGATCACCAACGAAAGTTTAGAAAATGGTAGGAGGCGTAGTAGTAGAGAAAGGTGGAAAAACGGAAAAATCTTTAGTGGGAGGTAAACTGAAATGAGAAGATGTAGTAGAAGAGAAAGTTAGAAAGGAAGCGAATTTTAGTCGAAGAAAAAGTAGGTGTAGATGTTTGTGCGTGTGTTGTGGCTCTGTTCGTGAGAGGTGTATGTGTGTATCTTACGAGAAGATAGTTGATTTCACTTCCCGCGTGTAGAGGGCGGTCCTGATAAGCCACAGGTGGGGCGAGCGTACCCTGATTGTCCCCAGGTTTTGGGTTTGAAGTTCTTTAGAGTTGATCCAGTGGCGGTGCGAGGGGGGGGGGGCAGACGGGCGGTGTACACCCGCCTGCCGACGTCAACGAAGAGATCCGTAACCAGAACGGCAGCCGCAAGGAGATAACTCCTCGCCGCCACCGCTGGCGAGCGCGTTCCTGATGAGCCACAGGTGGGGCGAGCGTTGCCTGTTTATCCCCAGACTGGGTTTGGATTCAAGAAGAGTTGATTCAGTGGCGGTGCGAGGGAGGGGCAGACGGGCGGGTGTTGTATGGTCTCTTTCCTTCCAATCACAACTCTGAAAACAGAGAATTACGCGATTGGGAATTGTGTGTAAATGTCAGAAGTGTAAACTCGCTCACCAGCGTCAGCGAGAGGCCAGCATTAGGTTGCGGGCCGGTTGGACAGAAAGGTGTCCCAAGTCTCTCCGTCAACCAGCCTGCGGTCAGATTGGGCGTTCTGAGAGAGACGGTTTGGGCCTCTGCTTTGCCAGCGAGAAAGTGTGCGTGTGCCTCTTTTCTTCCAAGCACTACTCTGAAAACAGAGATTTACGTGACTTGGGAAAAGTGTGTGTGTATTTGTCTTGGTGCAAACCCGCCTGCCGACGTCAACGTAGAGGTCGGTCATGCCAGACCGGCAGCAGCTAGGAGATATATCTCCCAGCCACCACCGGCCGGCGATGATTCTTGGAGCTTGTTGTGAGAGCTGGTTGAAGAGACGTCCGACCTCTACGAGCGCTGTGTTGATTCTGGATTCTGGATTCCAAGAAAAGACCACCTCGCTTGCGCGGGATCGGGTTTTGTGGGAGGGGAAGAATGTCTGTAAGAAAATGAAAAGATAGTAGCGTATAAAAGAGGGCTATTGCCACCGGGCGAATTGCGAGCCATTAGGGGTTTATTTATTTGTTGTCGTGACTCGGGAGAACTGGGCTAGGAGCTTGGACGGCGGCGTCAATGCCGGGAGGAAGAGCAGATTATATCACCAACGAAAGTTTGGAAAATAGTAGGAGACGTAGTAGGAGAGAAAGGGGGAAAAACGGAAAAATCTTTAGTGGGAGGTAAACTGAAATGAGAAGATGTAGTATAAGAGAAAGTTAGAAAGGAAACGAATTTTAGTCAAAGAAAAAGGAAGTGTATATGTTTATGCGTGGGATGTGGTTATGTTCGTGAGAGGTGTGTGTGTGTAATTTACGGTGAGTAGATTTCACTTCCCGCGTGTAGAGGGCGTTCCTGATTAGCCCCAGGTAAGACATGAGAATTCCTGTTTTACCCCAGGTTGGGTTTGAGCTGTTTGCATATTTTTGTAGCCTGTCAGTTAATGGGCTACATGCGATATTATTATTATTATTATTATCATTATTACTGTTCTGCCCATCTCGGCCAAACGCCGACCTTTTAAAGGAGGCTGGCGGGAACGTGAGGAGCTTTCCAAGTTCCTGATTGGCTGACCGCTGGCTGGCAGGAACACCCTTGCGAACTACGCTTGCCAACTACAGGAACTTGGAAAGGCTAGCTCCGAAGATTTCTTTGATTAGTGTGTGACGGGTCGTAAGCTGCATCACGTCACTACATATCTTCTATAATTTTTTTTTTTTTCGTCGGGGCTTTTTTCCGGTGGGGCTTTTTTCCCCGCCAGGTATTTTGAAGAACTAAACACTGCGAATATCTTGCTATTTCACTTTACCACGCAGATTTTTTGTTTTACCACCATATAGCCAATTTGTTTACGATCCCTGCGGGCGTTTGCTGTTGAACTTCGAAATTTGAGAGCAGCTAGGCATTAGAGAATACGGATTTGTTGAGTTGCTATATAACAATAAATGGCGTGCCAGACCGTCACGGGTTTAGTATCGGTTTTCCACTCTTTCGCATACTTATTTTGTCTGACGATTTCTCCACAACGTTGTCTTCCTTTTTAAAAATAAGTAAAATTTTGGAAATATTTCTTGCATTGGTTTGGTAGAATGGTTTTGTATGATTTATCAAATGTAGATGACTGAAAAACTTGTTCAATAAATCTAGCACCTGACTTTCATTTGGGTTGTCTCTGTTGGCAAGGTATTTGTCATTGGAATCGGACACTAGACAACCGAGTCAAAATAATACTCGATGACGACATAGCTTCTCGGTGAGAAAGCGGTAGTGAAACAAGGAAGTGTGAATACTTTTTACATTTTATCATTACCTCTACGATTGTTATCTTCCTTGCACACACCTAAAGGGGATGGCGACTATTGCAAGACGCCTTAATAATCTCAAGGTAATATAGGCCTATATCATGTGCCTGTAATGGTCACTGCCACTGGTGGTGGCCTATTGGTTACTATAATTGAGGTTCATCTAGATTTTTTTTTATATGTTTCGGGTCACTGTTTCACATAGAATAGTAACCAATTTGGCTTTTTCCATTAACATCTCAAATTTGAAATAATTTGACAGCAATTACTTCTGATACTTAACATTTGTTGCTCTGGTACTTAAGTTAACCAATGCCAATCACAAAATTTCTAAAAGGACAAAGATTTACGACGGTTCCATCGTGAGCTCAGTGACATTTCCTATTCAGTCTGTGAGGTTATATGTGTATTAATTGTCTAAACTCTTTGAGGACACGACATCCCTCGCGGGATAAAAGACATCTCCAATCAAGAAAAGAATGTTTATTATCTTTAATTTCAGTCCTACCTTTTTGTATCTTAAATCTTTCACCAACTTTATTACACTTTAGTGCAGTATTGTTCACAAGGATGGAAATGATTGTAACATTGTTATTTATGACAATACAATTATTCATATATTAGGGAGAAGTTAAAGATGTTGAAATTGATATGTATAGAAATCAATGTTTCTTTGCAAGTATTAGATTATTATACAGTAGTGACTCAAATTTGATTAACAATTATCAATAGATAACTGTGCATACAGTTGAATAGTACGAGATATTTTATTGTATTGAATTATTTGTAATATATGTAAGAAGCAAAAGGTGTTAGATTAATTATATTAGAAATTTCTTATATGACTAGAATTGTAGTTTAATCTTTTAAAATTTTAATGAACAGATTCAGGCAACTTTGGTTAGTCGCCTCTGCACTAATATGCCATCATCAGGGGAAACTGCAGCTGCTTCAGCATCTGTTCAATATGATTTAGGCAAGGCAACACCTTCACCTCCAAGTGAGCGTAAGTAAAAACCAAAGAAATTATTTTATATAATTATTATGGAACCATAATTGAACTGTCACATTTTTATGCCCATCTATCTCAGGCTCTTATATCTTCCCTCAGGAGTATTAAAACCTTATTTTTACTTGCTTGTTGACTGTCTTCAGTTTGAAAGCCAAGCACCTGAAACCAACTGTCTTTCATCAGCAGAGAGAAAGAAAAATATTCAGAAGCTTAGAAAACATACAGATAGTCCAGTCAGACAATTTGCTTTTACAGTAATCTTCAACAGCTCTTGGACACATAAGCTGCCCACAGTTTAGAAAAAGCACATAGTACCTATGCTAAAAGCAGAAAAACTATCGGATCTATCTGAGTCGTATAAGCCTATCACGTCCCTCTCCATCATATCTAAGTTACTGGAAAAAGGTACATACATATATGAATGCATGCATGCATACATGCATATGATAATTGGAAATCAAGGATTTAAATTAAGTTAGAACTGTACATGAATTTGAGGCATCCTATGATGACATTGGGGTGTAGGAGATGGGACCCAGTGAGTGTTGCTCCTTTCCTGTATACTGTACTTCAGTTAAGTAAATGCATACATGTATTATATGCATACATGTATTACATGCATGCATGTATATATACATGCATGCATATATGCATACATGCATGCATATATGCATACATACATGCAGACATACAATACATACATACCTTCCATCTGCACCACACAATGCATCCATACAAAAACATGTTCACACTCATATCACAAAACAGCCACTCCAAGATTGACCACCTTACTCTTTCCTCCAACAACAAAGCCATTCAGAGAAAAATCCCTCCCAAGAGAATTAACCTCTTTGATGTGATGATGCCTACATAGGCGTCATGAGGTGTGAGTGGGTATACGAGAATGCCGGCGTCGGTGTCTTGATTATATCTATTTTGTAGTTGTAACTGGCTGTTCAACTTATACATGGATGGGGTGGTGCGAGAGGTGAATGCTAGGGTAGTGGGTCAGGGATTGGAGATGGTTAAAGAAAATGGAGAAAAGTGGGAGGTGAGCCAGCTGTTGTTTGCGGACGACACTGCGCTTGTGGCAGGGTCAGAGGAGGGATTGAGGAAGCTGGTGGCAGAGTTTGGGAGAGTATGTGATAGAAGAAAGCTAAAGATAAATGTGGATAAAAGTAAGGTGATGAGATGTACAAGGGGTGAAAGTGGCAGTAGACTGGAAGTGAACATTAAGGGAGAGCGACTGGAGGAAGTGGATAGTTTTAGATACTTGGGTGCAAGTGTAGCAGGAAAAGGTGGAGTGAAGGTGGAGGTAGAATGTAGATTGAGAGAAGCGAGTAAATGCCTTGGTGGATTAAAGAGTGTAATGAGGAATAGACATTTGGGAATGGATGCGAAGAGGAGACTGTATGAAGGAGTGATTGTGCCAACAGCACTGTATGGGGCAGAAACGTGGAATATAAGAGAAGAAGAGAGAAGAAGTTTGAATGTGTTTGAGATGAGGTGTCTGAGAAGTATGGTGGGGGTTACTAGGCTGGATAGAGTGAGAAATGAGGAGGTGAGGAGAACAGGGGTGAAAAAGGATTTGGGAGATAGGGTTGATGAAAGAATATTAGGATGGTTTGGACACATGGAAAGAATGAGTGAAGAAAGACTAGTAAAAGAGGTATGGAAGGCAGATGTGGAGGGAGTGAACATGAGGGGACGTCCTAGGATGAGGTGGATGGATGGGGTGAAGGGGGCTTTGGGGAGGAGGGGAATGTCTGTTGAGGAAGGAAGGGAGAGGACGGAAAACAGAGGTGAGTGGAGAATGGTTGTATATGGATGATGATGTGACTGCATGAGGAGGAATAGGCGGGGGGGTGGGGGCCGGGGTAGTATGTGTGAGTAAATTTTGATGCAGCCCGAAGGGATTTCTCCCCGTCCTCGCCTTATATGCAGAGGGGGACGGAGAGGGGGGGTCGCCGATTAAATGAAGCGGCCTTGCTGTGGATGTACTGTGTCTTGCGACACTGCTTCTGACCCAGGGCGGTGGGCAGGGTGCAGGGATGACCCGTCATCCAGGAGGTGCTCAGATGAGAGGGAGGGTGGGAGGGGTGTGGAGTGTATTTGGGGATGAAATGGGTGGGAGTGTTTTTATGCCTTTCCCTTTTTGGCTACCTCCCTTGTAAGGGGGAAAAAGCCTTGGTATATGTATGTATGTAGTTGTAACAGATGTATTGTACATTAGGCATCCAGTGCTGCACATGAGAATTTGACTCGTATTGAAGAGGTTAAGAATCACACTTGCACCACTATTCATGTCACCAACCCACACTAAGAAAATACTAAGGTAGGCTTGGTCACAGAAACAAGCTGCCCCAAATTCAACCATTTGACAGAAGACACTGAACATCTCATCTTACTGCCCAATCTTAGCCATATTGAGACAACATAATATTTCTTCCATGAGTGACTTATGGGCCAACCTGGTGGCTGTTGCTGGTTATGTAGAAGCCATGGGTCTCCTTAAAGAAAGACCTGGGGCAGTGGATTGATTGAATGAAGGCCCTTTCCTCACTTATAAATTGGATGGGCAATTGATACTGAAGTCCATTTCCCCCTTTTAAAGGGGGTGGTTAATTGATACTGAAGGCCCTTTCCCCTTTGTAAGGGTGATTTGCAGGTTAAAGCATACACCCTCATCATTCACATTAAAACCCAGTGTACACCACTCTTGTCTCGCACCTAGAGGAAGAAAAATTAACCTTGTCCCATACCTCATTGCTTGGGTTAAAAGCAGTCCAGTGAAACTGGGTTTCTATAGTAGTGTCCAGTAGCCAGAGCTGGTATACTCCCACTTCATCATTTGGTGACCATCCCATCTCATCCATGTCTGCACCCGTTTGAAAATTTTCAGTAACACTGGTCACCCTTAATAGCCATGAATAAAAAAAAAAGCATTGAGTGGTGTAACTGGCCAGCCCTCTGCACAAATAAAAAACTATGTCCTCACATTCAGTACACAGAGCTTTGTTATCTACACAAAAGACCTCGGTGAAGGCAAATACAAAAGTAAACATGCTCTAAATGGTTGTCACTGTCAGCATAGGATTTGGGTAACAGAAAGAAACACCACAATGTTTGTATTTTCTCAGATAAACAATGCTCTTTTCTTCTTGGGGGCATTATTATGCTAAAGAGATGGAGTTGGAAGCTGTAAAGAAAAAAGTTAAATGAGGGATAGTAGCATTCAGTATGGTATAAAATAACTCATAAACACACAACTGCTTTCACAGCTTACCCAGCTGTAAATAAAACAGCCTGCAAGCAGTAAAAACCATAATGATGATATGGTTTAACATCACAAACTCCCCCCTAATGGGAGGCTAGGATGGTAGCCCTTACTGAGGACTTTGTAGCATGGAATTTATTGAACTATGCCCATGGTTCAACTTTGCTGGTGGCAGGGTTCGAACTGCCATCCCCTTGACCTTTGCTGCTAGTAACGGTGCTCAAATCTGCTCAGTCAGTGAGCTTCCTAGTAAAATTGGATCCTTGAAAATAATGGATGACTGCCCAAAAATAATTTCAATAGGGCATTTACACTTGTAAACCAAAATTATCTTTATAGAACATTACATTGGAAAGAATTTGTACCATGTTCTGTACAAAAGGCCTTAAACCCAGTCACTCAGAGCAGTAGATTTTAAATAATTGGCACACAATTCTATGCAAGACCCCTCAGACCCAGTTACCCATTGCATCACATCACAGAAGCACAGCTCACAGGGTGCAACAAAAAATCAAGCCTAGCAACAACATACACAGATTACATAAATATTTCTGTCTACTAAAAAAAAAGAGCTGTACTTTATCAAGCACCCTTGGGCATTAACACAGAAATCACTCAAGAGATACAGAAATAACACTAGTACAACTAATCAAGTCATAACCCAACAATTAGAATGTTATGAAAACATCAGATACCAAGTGCTCCAGATGAATTCACTACATGGAAGATGTATGCACCAATGTCCTTTCACCTTGCTGCTAGGGTATTGGCCAGGTCATAGGAGGCCTTTATTCCTTTCAATAGAAAAACACCAGAAAGAAATTTCCAATTCCCTTCTTTCAATACATTTAATCACCTTTTACAACTTGCTTGGGAAATAGTGATGACCATTCTGCACCATAGTAACAGAAGAGGCAGAATATATGATTTGAGAATGTTAGCAGAAACAAAGGATAATGAAATTTGAAAAGTGGTTTGGCATTGCTTTGTGAGGGAAGATTTGTTTCCAAACAAAAGAATGTGTGACTGCCCTACACTCTTTCACCCTAGACATCCCCCAAGATATCTTCTCTGTGTGATATAGAAGCTGACCTTATATCTGTGCTTAAAGTCCTTAGGGCTACAGGTCTCCAGCAAGAGAGATATGGGGCAGCATATTGATTGGCAACATAAGACAGTGGTCACTGTAACTTAATTTTCAGTTTCTTGTCATTCTTTCCCTAGACATTAAATTTGTTGTAAAAAAGGATACATATAACCAATGGCTTTTTTCCCTTTACAAGAGAGGTTGCCAAAAATAAAGTATATATAATCAAATATTTTTAGTTGCCTTTCTGACAGCTTTGATAATTCAATATGGTCAGTAATCTTGTTCTTCTCTTTATTTTCTTGTTACATTTTTCTAATTCTCTGTCACTCGGTGATAGCATATGCCATGACAGAGTCTAAGTGCACTCACCTTCTTTAGCCCGGGTAGATCATCTCTGTCAAGCTCCTCAAGAGACTGTCCTTCCCCACCTTCCCCACTGTTACCAGGTAGACTAGGTTATCTGACCCAGACATATCCCAAGTGGGTGACCATCCCCACTTGTCCACTATGCTTTTTCTCTCTCAGGTTATCCCCTTGTTATTATTGCTGTACAGTTTCACTGTACTTAGTAATGTGACCTGTGTGTCATGCATACTGTATAGATAAAAAGTACCCACTGTACTAGGTTTGTCGCTCTATTATCATAATAAATTAATATAGATAAATCAGGTATCCGCATGAAAAGGGTCATCATGGGGGAAGCAAGTCTTGTGACATTAGTGCCTCAGTTGGTGCTTGGTGATAAGGTGGGTTAATTGTCTCATGTTGATAACATTGAGTATATCCAGTAAAGCCTTGTTCAGGAACAGTCTTGCATATATATAACAATACAGGAATCACAAGGGAGTCTTGAGAACCAGAACTTTTGTCCCTCTGTAGAGTTATCTGGAGTTACAAAGGATTACAAAGGCGGAGCATGCCGACAGGAGACCTTTTGATCCATATCTAGGTCGGATGCGAAAAAAGAAATTATATTAATAATAGAATAATAAATAGAAAATATAATAATGTAAATAACAAATAAAATACATAAATAAATGCTTAGGTATAGTTAAATAATAAACAAACAGGTAAATAGTAAATAATAATAAATTGACATATAACTAATAATAAATGAAAATCAGACAGACAAATGATAACAAAACAAAAACAAATAATATATGATAAATTATAATCATTACAGCATCTTACTTAGGTATTTATCTAAATGATTCTTAAAGCTTCGAACTGAACTACATTGCACTACCTGTGCAGGAAGTTTATTCCATTCATTAACTACACGGTTGGCAAAGTTGTTTCTACCTACTTCCAAATTGAATCTATTTCCGGACAGTTTGAGACCATTGTTTCTTGTCTGATTCTCATTCAATGTGAAAATTTGGTCACTTGATGTTGCCAATTCCCTTTAAAATCTTAAAGACCTGTATCAAGTCACCTCTGAGTCTACGCTTTTTTAGGGAAAACAGATTTCATGTGTTTTAGTCAAGATTATCCACTGTCATAGGCTATCAAAAGAAACACCTTGTGAGGATGGAGACTTTATTAGTACAATGGTTTGCTTGTTAGAGCTTTATATCAAGTCTCGATATAAAGCTCTAATGAGCAAAACATAGTACTAATAAAGGCTGTGTCCTTTTATGGTGTTTCTTTTGGTAGACTTGTTGGCAACTACCTGTTACATAAAATGTCATAGGCCATTACAGGTTGTATAACTTTCCAACTCTAAGCACATGAATATATATGTGAATCTCTTTGATTACCACATTCTTGTAACAGCCTGCAGCTTGATCAAAGTAATCCCAGATGTATATTTGGTTTGGTTTTAGCATATAGTGATGATCCATAAAGCAGCTTCTCACTCCAAGGGAACAACTAATTTTAAAGTGATAAATCCAGAGCTACAATTTCCTTCAGAGTGCTGTTTGTATGCTGTTTGCTAGGAAGAATTACCATTACTGGTAAAGGCCCTTGTCTCTCTTATAAGGAAGTTGGTGAAATCAGAGTAAACCATTCTGCACCCATCCAAAAGATTTTCATTGGCCGTCCTGTCTTAGCACGTGGAGAGAGTCACCCCTATCCTCTGCCACACTGTTCTGGTCAAAGGAAATACAACACAGTAAAATGCAGCATTTTCACAGCAGGGTCAGACCCTGAAAAAAGAGAAACAAATTTGGAAATGTTGATAAAAGACAATCTGTCACCTGACAGACATATGAGCAGGATTGTGGGAGAGATGTGTGGACTACTGCAGAAAATTAAAGTGGTGTTTCACGAAATGGATGAAGAGATGAAAAAATTCCTCAAAATCCTAATCCGTCCAAGACTGGAATAGGTGTTAGTAGTTTGGTCCCCACACAGAACGATCAAGAGAATACAAAAGGCAACAACCAAACTGGTACCCAGCCTGGCAGATAAACCATATGAGGAAAGACATAGCACTGGATCTGCCAACTCTGAAAGAGCAAAGAGAAAGGTGATATGATTACAGTGTTCAGGTCACTAAATGGGATAGATTACACTGAGAAAAGAATCTCCTGATTAAAGATGAAGGTTTTAAGAGGTCATGGGAGTGAATCGAGAAAGACCACATGTCTAAAGGATGTGAAGAAATAGTTTTCCATATAGATGTAAAAATACTTGGAATAGCTTAGGTGGTATAGCCCAAGCTCAAACAATACATGGGCTCAAATGTAAATATGATAATTGGAAATCAAGGATATGGATTAAATTGGAACTGTTCATGCATTTGAAGCTTGGTATAATAAAAAGTTAGGGAATAGGAAATGGGACCCAACAAGTGTTGCTCCTTTCTTGTATACTATAATTAGGTAATTACACACACTGGTGTGGTGGTACTGTGCTCTGCTGCTAATTCAGTGATTTAAGTACAACTGCCCAGGGCTGAAAATTTCAGCATCATTCCATTGTGAGTCAACACTCCAACTCTGGTGGACAAGGAGTTGTGGGTGTGTAAAGTCACAGTGTTATCCATAGATTGAGCCATATACAAGCTCTGACCTCTTATCCAGGAGGGTAATAGGTGTTGACCATGAGTCCAACTTGTGAATCGAGACTGGTGAATCACACACACACATACACACACTGGAAGACATAGGAAGGATACAAGGAGATTACTAAATTGGATGGAAGATTTCTTGCATGGCAGAAAAAAGGGAGTAGTGCTCAGAGAAAAGAGTTCAGCTTAGGAGGAGGTGATTAGCGGAATTCCACAGGGATTGGTTTTGGCTCCAGTAGCGTTCACTATTTATGTGAATGACATGGATGAAGATGTGGAATGTTATATGAGCTTCTTTGCAGATGATGCTGAATTGCTGAGGAAAGTGAATACTGAAACTAATTGTGAATCACTATGGAGACCTAAACAAGGTTTTGGAAATGGAGTCGGAAGTGGCAAGTAGACTTCAACATGAAATGTAGCATAATGGAGTTCGGAAAAAGTAAAAAAAAAAAAAAAAAAAAAAAAAAAAAGGACAATATACAATTGGAACAAAGGAAGTGAAGAAAGTGGGATCTGAAAAAGACCTGGGAGTAATTATCTCAAATGACATGTCCCCTAATCAACATAAACATACAAAATTGTCGGAGAATCTTAGAACTTGCTAAGATCAATAAAAGTGGTTTTTACTTGTTTAGACGAAGAAATGGTTAAAAATACTAGTCACACTAATAAGGACTAGACTAGAGTATGCTGTGACACTATGGTCACCCAGTACCAAAAAGAATATAAAGAAAATTTAAAGAATATAGAGAGCAGCCATGAAAATGGTCCCAACACTTTTGAAACCTGTCATATGAGGAGAGACTGGCTAAATTGAAATTACCAACTCTGGAACAAAGAAGAGAAAGAGGTGACCTGCTGACCATCTACAGAATCATGAAAGGTATGGAAATCCTTGATAGAGAGGACTTACTAAATTGCATAAGAGGAACTTGAAAAAAAAACTCTTAAAAGGATAATTTTTGAAGAGACCTGGAAAAAAGTTTTCCACACACAGTAATGGGTATCTGGAACAAACTGGATAAAACAGTAATATGTGCAAAAACTAAACACAAATTTAAGAGCAAACTAGACACTTCGAGATACGAAGACGGGGCACCACAAGCAATACCTCCCCTTGAGTAAAAGCCGCAACGATTGCAACAGCACTTAAGGAGAGAGGCCAAACGTAGAGTATGGGATCCAATGTATTTAACATTTCGCCCAGCAGGGCTTCATCAGAAATAACACAGTGGAGAAACATCTGACTCCTTATATAGCCTGAGTTTGCGGGGAGAAACAAACATAAAACTGGTGTAAACACAATTTGCGTAAATTGCTTGTTACTTGGTTATTAAAATTGCTAAAGGCTTATTTATTGTAAAAAATCCATTGTTTTGATTTATATTATCAGTGAGAGATATAAATGTAGATTCAAAACATCTATGTGTATGGTTTTCATATTTAATAATCTTAGAATTATTCCAGTCAGCATTGTGGCCTGTATCAAATCTATGTCTAACAATGGCATTATTCATATTGTAAGTTTCATATCATATTTATGTTCCAATATTTTTTTATCAATACATTGGTGAAAGTTTCCATGGTATTGATAAAAGAATATTGGAACAAATACGATATGAAAACTTACAATATGAATAATGCCATTTTTAGGCATAGATTCGATACAGGCCACAATGTTGACTGGAATAAATCTAAGATTATATAATATGAAAACCATACATGTAGATGTTTTGAATCTGCTTTTATATCTCTCATTGATAATATAAATCAAAACAATGGATTTTTTTACAATAAATAAGCCTTTAGCAATTTTAATAACCAAGTTACCTGCAATTTATGCAAATTATGTTTACATCAGTTTTATGTTTGTTTCTCCCCACAAGCTCGGGCTATATAAGGAGTCAGATGTTTCTCCACTGTGTTATTTCTGAAGAAGCCCTGCTGGGCAAAACATTTAATACATTGGATCCCACACTCTGTGTTTGGCCTCTCTCCTATACCTCCCCTTCCCGTAAGATACAATTAGGTAAATGCACACTCACTCACTTGTTCATCCACTTAAAAAAATTACAGAGTAGGCAAGAATGTCTCATTGGGCTACTGTAATGTGAATTTTTTATTATTAGCTTTTGTTAGTATGTGCAAATTTAACATCAATAGGGTTTATGTTGTGCAGAAGTTCTTAAGTATCTTTTATAACAATGACAGTAGCTGTTGCATTGACTTTAATTGATTGGAAACCTGCAGCTTCACAGTAGCCAACAGCATCTCTCAGCCTTCCCATAGGTCTATGGGAAATTTTTTGGATTTATTTGCATTGTATTAGAGTGGGTATGTTTCTGTGCCACCACTTGGCCCTCCTTTGTCAAAAAGTGGTTGGACATGTTGTCAAAGTTAATAGTTATCTTGGGCCAGGTCTGAAGATCAAATGTTGATGGGTTTTGAAGATGAAATATATCCAATTTGCAGGATCACTATGAACAGGTACTTGTCATTGGTCTTGATATCTTAATTTAATATGTAAATCACTGTAATTCAACGACAGTTGTTAAGCCTATTTAGAACTTGGAAAAAATAACCTGCCTTTCTTCAAAATGCCACTATGGGTGATTTAATATTATATACTTTAGTGAAGATATGGATTTTGAAATATATATTCGAAGCTCTTGAGCTTTGGTGCAAAATGGTTTTGAAGTTTTAGTGATAACTCTGATTACTTGCAGCTGTCGGACCTGGTGCATCCAAAACAGGAGATTACAAGAATGCTGAATATTATTGTTATAATGAAACAAGTTTCTTTGACTTCGAGATAGATATGGCCAAAGACCGTATTGAACAACCTGGAGCTGATAATGGTTTATTGTAATCTGTACAATTTAGAAGTGGATTTTATGTACATACTCATAGAATGGTATAAATGATATTTATAAAAATCATTGGTGTTGATTTTTTCTTTTCCTTTGATTGAAATTTAGGTATGGTGAATTTTCATAGATGATAGAAATGCAGTGGTTGCTAAAGTAGGCATTTGATAAAACAAGATTTTAACATAAATTACAAAGGGAGTTAATTTTTATTTACCTACTATGAATGCCATTTCAAGGTCTTGTGGCCATCTTTAGCTTATCTCCTACATAAGAAAAGGTGGTCAATACTGAAGAATGGTAATACTCCCAAATGGATGACAGACATGCTAAAACATGAGATCAGAATGAAAAGAGGACTTTACGTAAGAAGAAAAAACTGGGAAACACACCTTAAATCCAAATATAATGATATAGTGAGACTGGTTAAAAAGAATACACGCACAGGGAAATATAACTACGAAATTAAGGTTGCCAGACAAGCGAGATCCAACCCAAAAGGCTTCTTTCATCTCTACAGAAAAAATAAGGAAAGTATTGGCCCAATTCAAAATGACAAAAATGTCATGATAGATAAGAGGAATAAATGAGGCATTTAACAAATATTTTCTCTCGGTGTTTACTGAGGTACCTGACTGCGATCTCATCTTCAGTCAGGATGAAGAAAGTGGACTATCTAATATCCACATTAATAAGGTAGAAGTAGTCAAGCAGATTGAAAGACTTGAAGCTGCAAAATCCCCGGGTCCAAACATTTTTCTGAGGGTGCTTAAAGAGTGTAAATTTGAAATCTACAACCAGTTAACAGAAATGTTTCATAAGTCAGTAGACACTGGTTTTGTGCCTATTGAGATCAGTTATAGGTAAAATGCTTGAATCAATAATAGTTAATAGACTTTGGGAACACATCAAGAGACATAATTTGATGCGTGACACACAGCATGGTTTCTCCAAGGGTAAATCATGACTAACCTTCTATCCTTTTACACTAATGTACATAAGGTGTCGGATAACAATGATAGTTATGATGTTAATTACCTTGACCGGCAAAGCGTATGACAAGATGCCACTAGAAACTACTAAATAAAATCACAGCCCATGGTATAGGAGGAGATGTTAGAATGGATTAGAGCTTGGATCAGTGAAAGAAAACTTTGGGTCACCATAAATGGTGTAAAATCCAGCTTGGGGAGTGTTTCTAGTGGGGGTCCCCCAGGGCTCTGTTTTGAATCCCTTATTGTTCATTATCTACATAAATGACTTGGACAATGGGATTAATAGTGGTGTTAAGTTTGCAGATGACACTAAAATAGGACATCTAATTAGGTAAGGAGACGACACTGAGATTCTGCAGGATGATCTTAACAAATTGTTCACATGGTTGGTGAAATGGCAAATGAACTTAAATATCTCAAAGTGTAGCATGTTAAATGTAGGGCTACAAAACCCTGAAAATAGATATAAGATAACACATTTTTAGAGAAACCTGAGTGCGAGAGAGACTTGGGATTTCTAATGAGTCCTGACCTTAAATACAGGAAACGTGCATTAGTGCCAGGAATAAAGCTAACAGAGGACTGTTATGAATAGAAGTGTAGAGGTAATTATCAAACAATAGTGTTAGACCCATCCTTGACTATGTGGTACAGTTTTGGTCACCGTCTTATAGAATGAACATCAATTCACTAGAATCAGTACAGAGGAGAATGACTAAAATGATATATGGGCTCAGAAATTTACCTTACAAAGAAAGGTTTAAGGCACCTTAACTCACACCCTCTGGAAAGATGCAGAGTGCAGGGTGATCTAATAGAGGTGTATAAGTGGATCAAAGGCTTTAACAAGGGTGATGTAATCAAGCTCATCATATTAAGACAACAGGGCAGGACTCGCAGTAATGAATTTAATTAAACTGGACAAATTTAGATTTAAGAAGGAAATGGGCAAGAATTGGTTTACTAATTGGGTGGTCAATGAATGGAATAGACTTGGTAACCATGTAGAGAGCACTGAAACTATTAGTTGTTTTAAGAAACAGACAACTTTATGTGTGGGTATGACAGGTGATAATGGACATGGAACTGCCTAGTGTAGGCCTTATGGTCTCTTGCAGTCTCCTTCATTCTTAGGTTCTTATGTTCTTAAAGCAGGTTGAAGGGAAACCAGCTGATATCTCGCCACATCCAAGTTGTGCTCCCAGGTTATGCTGAGAGTGAGGAAATGACTGAGACAAAGAGGAAACTGCATTCAGTCACTGTCTTTCCCAGTAACTTGTGATGACTTTATTCTTCCAACTAACTGTCATAAGTCCTCTAGCAATGGTGAATGATGGTAGGGGCAGGAGATAGTAATATCTGGAAGTCTAGCTTAGACCCAGTGATTGCCCTGTGTGAGGATGAGGAATAACACACCATGAGGAAGGGGCGAACTTTGCTGGGGAACCACCTCTGCTAAGGTCACACATGATGAATAATAATAATAACCAAACAAAAAAAAAAAAAAGGATTAACAGCCCTCCCAAAACCAAGGTCCCTCTATTGCACTCCTGCCCTGCAACATTTCCTTACAAGTGAAGGGAAGACATCCCACCCCACCCCCCTACCCAAGCTCAAGAACAATAATAATAGAGCAACTACCTACCCTCTTCACAGAGTGTAAAAACTGACACCATCAGCATCATCAACAGACTCAAAACACCACAATTAATAACTTCAACTCTGATCAATTAAATGATATTGTATTCCTAGCCTCATCCATACCAAGATGAAGTGGGCCCTGACTTGGACCATTCAATTCTTGGTCTTGAAGTCAGCTAACAATGAATTGATAAAGAAATTCTCCCTGAGTATATAATGAATTGGGAGACAAATGCAAAACTTCGAGAGATATGTAGCACTAAGGAGAAACTCTAATGATAGAACTAGAATTATTAGCTCAACAAGACAAAGACTCCTGGCAGACTCCCAGATTCAAAGAACACTACATAGAACATTTAACACCAGGAAGAAGTGATAAAGTGTGTAAAGATGGTATGTGGGATGGGAGTGAAGGAGAGAGATGGCAAATGGTGGGATGAAATGAAGGCAATGGTGGAAGAGAAGTGAGCTTATGATGATTGGTTGCAAAGAAACTAGGGAAGCATATGAGAGAGACAGAAAGACAAGAGGAGAAAAATTGCAAGGTGAGGGAGGTAAAGAGCAAATGTAAAGTAGAATATTTTGATAGAGAATTTGGAAAAGAATGAAAATATGTTGTGGAAGGAAGCAGAAAGACTGAAAAGGGTAGAGAGGAAAAAGGTAAAAGGGGCAGGCAGACAATGTTAATGGAAGTAAATGCAGGAAGGGAAAGATGGTAGAGTAAAAATTAATTGAATGTGGAGGGAGATAGAGATTGTGGTATTGGGAGATGCTAGGTAAATGTCACAATAATTTTTTTTAGCTATAGGAAAAGACATGAAAACAGTGAAAATTATGAAAGTTGGTAAGGCACCTAGGTTACATGGTTGTTGTGTGGAGTGTAAATGGAGGAACAGTTATAGTGGATTGGTTAGTTTAATGTGTGTCAAAGAGAGGGACTGAAGGAGTGCTTGTATAGTTCTACTTTGTAAAGGAAAAGGGGACAAATATGAATACAGCAGCTTTGGAGTGTGGTTGGTAAGGCAAATAGGAGGGCTTTAATTTAGAGGATTAGGAAGAGAGTAGAGGGAGTAACTGAGGAAGAATGTGTTTAAGAAACGAAGAAAGTATATGGATAAAAATTTTGTATTTAGGGATGAATGCAAAGAAAAGACTATAAAAGTGACTTTGTGTCAATGACACTGTATGGGGTAAAGACTTGGAATTTAAAGAAGAAGAAAGGGGGAGTTTAGATGTGTTTGAGAAGTATGGTGGAGGTTTCAAAGATGGATAAAGTGAGAAAGAAGATGGTGAGGCAGAGTGGGTGTGAAAAGATAGTGGGTGGCTAAATGAGGTGGGTTTCTGATCTAGGTTTAATGTATTCCTGCATGTTCAAAAGGTTCAAAGTAACCAGCAGCCATGTCCTTAACCAGTGAAAAATATGAGGTTAGAGTTAACTCATTTCTGTAAAATCCACCTTGGCAAGTATGCATGTAGGGAAGTATATTATGATACTTTTGAGGTGGGTTTCTGATCTGGGTTTGTTTAATTTGTTCCTGCATGTTCAAAAGGTTCAAAGTAACCAATGGCCATGTTCTTAACTAGTGAAAAATATGGTTAGAATTGACTCATTTCTGTAAAATCTGCCTTGGTAACTATGTATGCAGGGAAGTATAATACTTTTATCCTGATGTCCATCATAGGTTTTAGAATTTCATGTAAGCCTTTTGTGAAAATATTCATAGATTGGGCATTCAATTTGACATTCACCAGGTCCTACAAATATGCAACTTATTGGTATAAAATGTTTATTAAATAGATGTTTGATTTCCATGGCTGTGTTTCATACAAACATTCAATTTTATAAAGATATTAAAATTAGTATAAAATAGTAATTTTTTTTACCAGGTCTGTTTTTGTGAGTTACTTTTCAACCCAGGTTGGGTTGTCTTTACAGTATTTTACTTGATGTATTAAGATAAAGATGGCACTTGATAAATATTACCTATTTTAATTACTTTGATACACATGATACATATGAGCCATGATCCCTCTGCCATGTTTGTTCATGTTGTTCATGTAATACATCACACTTCAACTCAGACCACTGTTGAAAAATAGAAATGAATCCAAGATTTGTTTGAGCTACATAGTTCAGCATTCCTCTATATGTGGATCATAAAAACAAATATGTTGTTTGACTGTCTTGGCTGTGTTTAACACATACTTCATATTTGCAAAGACAAAGTTACATGAAGATCTCACCGCTTGAGGTTTTTGCCACCTTTTCATAAGGTTAAGCTGAGGCATTATATTTTTCTGTTGGTAAAACCTTGGCAAAGTTTACTTCATAAGCAGAAAAAAAACGAGCATTCTTCATTTCAGGAATGACAATTCTTTCTCTGTAGTAGTTAACAGATCTTCCAAGAATATATTTGTAGCCCAAACATGTCAACCCCTGTAGAATCTGTAAATAAAAGTAAAGATTAGAATCAAACAGGTAAAGGGGATATGATGTATGGGTGCATTTTGCAGGGGATTTGTGCTTAATGCAAAGCTCTATCCCTGCATTCAAATATGCTGACATCAAAACATCAGTGGCTAACCTGAAGCTTATAAGTTGCTTTCCATGAAACTAAAACATGGTTAATTCCTGAATTTAGGGCCAACAATGGGTATCTGCTTGTGGTGGTCCCATAATGTGCACATTGGTAAGAATCATCTCCATGCTACTCGTCTTCAAATCATCTTCTGGAGGTGCCAGCCCTGAAGGGCTGTCATTTGGTCCCCAGATGAGGCCCAAGATCTCTACTTTGACAATCTTTCCTTATTTATTACTTTATTATTATTATATTTATTTATCTACTTTTTATCTATACATGGAGACCTAATGAACAGGGACTGTTCCCCTTCTATCAGTCAGTAGCATACTGCCCCATGCTACAACACAGTAGAATTAATCATATGACAGTTGTAACTGAGAAATAAGATAGAGATCTCAATGTTTTTGGTATGAGGTGCTTGAGAAAGAAAAAAAAAAAAAAAAAAAAAAAAAAAAAAAAAAAATCTTGATCCTATTCCTGGCCCAGTTAAGGGGTTATCACACTAGGCTACTTGTCCTCCAACCTTCAATTAATTGGCTGTACCGCCCACTTCCAGATATTTTTTCATCATAAAATAATTATGGGAAACTATTTTGTTTTTTCAACAGAAATACACAGAATGTCATTTGATATGCTAGAGGAAAATTATTTTCCTCCATCATATCAGATTCCTTTCCAAAAGCTGTGGGCTGCAAATCTGCTCCAACAGTGGGAGGGAAAATAGTACAGTGTAATAATGACTTTCCAATTGAATGAGGGTCATGAAGAGACAATTTCCTACCCTTCCCAGAAGTTATATGTCAGATATAGATACAAATTGGACAATTTTAGTTTTAAGAAGGAAATAAACAAGAACTGGTTTACCAATAGAGTGGTTAACAAATGGAATAGAATTAGTAACCATGCAGTGAGTGTTGAAACAATTGGCTGTTTTAAAAAAAGATAAGATAACTTTATGGATGGGGGATCATAGGTGGTAATGGACATTGAACTGCCTAGTGTAAGGCCATATTGTTTCTTGTGGTCTCCTTCGTTATGGTTTTTGTTGATATAGATAACACTAGTGTGTAGTGATTGCGTATTGATTTATTTTTTTACAGTGATGTTTAGTGATATTGAATTACTTGACCAAATCAAAGGGCACATTGTGCCATGAGAGACTGGTTACTAAAACTTGATAATAGTAAAGGTGGTGGCACATTTGGCTAGTTTGCTGCTTGCTTTTGCTACTTTGTTTGGGGAGAAACAATCTTGGTTACATTATTCTAGACTTTCGTAGGAACATTTCAACAATGTGTCTAACATTTGTATAGGTTTAACATGTCTTAGTTCATCATTCATCTTCTCACTATATTGTGCAATAGTAATTTGACATTTACATACATACATATACCAAGGCTTTTTCCCCCTTACCAGGGAGGTAGCCAAAAAGAAAAAGGCATAAAATCATTCCCACCCATTCCATCCCTGAATACACTCCACACCCCTCCACCCTCCCTCTTATCTGAGCACCTCCTGAATGATGGGCCATCCCTGCACCTTGTCCACCGCCCTGGGTTAGAAGCAGTGTCGCAAGACACAGCACATCCACAGCAAGGCCGCTTCATTAAATCGGCGACCCCCCCTCTCTGTTCCCCCATTGCTTAAAAGGAGAGGACAGGGAGAAATCCCTTTGGGCTGCGTCAAAATTTGCTCACACATACTACCTCACCCCCCATGCAATCACCCCCCATGCAATCACAACATCATCCATATACAACCATTCTCCATTCACCCCTGTCTTCTGTCCTCTCCCATCCTTCCTCAACAGACATTCCCCTCTTCCCCAGAGCCCCCCTCACCCCATCCGTCCACCTCATCCTAGGACGTCCCCTCATGTTCACTCCCTCCACATCTGGCTTCCATACCTCTTTTACTAGTCTTTCTAAACTCATTCTTTCCATGTGTCCAAACCATCCCAATATTCTTTCATCAACCCTATCTCACAACTCCTTTTCCACCCCTGTTCTCCTCACCTCCTCATTTCTCACTCTATCTAGCCTAGTAACCCCCATCGTACGTCTCAGACATCTCATCTCAAACACATTCAAACTCCTTCTCTCTTCTTCTCTTATGTTCCATGTTTCTGCCCCATACAGTGCTGTTGGCACAATCACTCCTTCATACAGTCTCCTCTTAGCATCCATTCCCAAATGTCTATTCCTCATTACACTCTTTAATCCACCCAGGCATTTACTCGCTTCTCTCAATCTACATTCTACCTCCACTTTCACTCCACCTTTCCCTGCCACATTTGCACCCAAGTATCTAAAACTATCCACTTCCTCCAGTCGCTCTCCCTTAATGCTCACTTCCAGTCTACTGCCACTTTCACCCCTTGTACATCTCCTCACCTTACTTTTACCCACATTTATCTTTAGCTTTCTTCTATCACATACTCTCCCAAACTCTGCCACCAACTTCCTCAATCCCCCCTCCGATCCTGCCACAAGCGCAGTATCGTCCGCAAACAACAGCTGGCTCACCTCCCACTTTTCTCCATTTTCTTTAACCATCTCCAATCCCTTGTCCACTACCCTTGCATTTACCTCTCGCACCACCCCATCCATGTATAAGTTGAAGAGCCAGGGCGACATAACGCATCCTTGACGAAGTCCCACCTTTACCTCGAACCACTCACTCTCTCCATTTCTTATCCTGACACAAGCTCTACTACTTTCATAAAAACTCTTGACAGCTCCTAGAAGCTTTCCTCCTATCCCGTATATCTGCATAACCTCCCACAGTGCCTTCCTGTCTACCCTATCATAAGCCTTTTCCAGATCCATAAAAGCCCAAAAAACATCCTTCCCCTTTCCTATAGCTTTCTCACATATCTGTCTTACCACAAAGATCTGATCTACACAACCTCTACCTGTCCTAAATCCACACTGTTCCTCACCAATTACTCCTGTTCTTCTCTCCTAATCCTCTCAATCAAGATCCTCCCATAAGCCTTCCCAACTACACTTAACAAGCTAATCCCTCTGAAACTACTACATTCACACTTGTCCCCTTTTCCCTTGTAAAGAGGAACTATACAGGCACTCCTCCAGTCCTCCGGCACTCTACCCTCTCTCCAGCAAACATTAAATAACCTTACCAACCAGTCCACCATCACTGTACCTCCCTTTTTCAGACATTCTGCATATCATCCAACCAGACCAGGTGCCTTACCTGCTTTCATCATCTTAACAACTGCATTCACCTCATCCTTCCTTATTTCTCCTCCATTCTCCTCACTCATCACGGTCATTTTCTTCGCATTTCCCACTGCAGCTATCTTTCCTTCCCTATCCTCCTTCACATTTAGCAACTCCCTAAAATATTCTGCCCATCTTTCCCTTACTGCCTTCTCTTCCATTATCATCTCTCCATCTGCACCTTTTACCTTTTCTTCTCTACCTGATTCGCCTCCTCTTCCTCTCTTAATTTATTTCCAAAACATCTTTTTATTACGTTCAAAATTTTCTGTCAAACTCTTACTCCATTTCACATCTGCTCTCCTCTTTGCAACCTTTACCTTTTGCTTTACATACATTTGGAATAAAAAAAAAAAAAAATTGCAACCGAAGTAGTTTCTATTCAATCAAGGTAGCAAAAGAAAATAGCATGCTAGGGAGAAATGCCTAGTGTGCCACCACATTTAACATCTCTGTAGCCATTTTTGAGTTAGGCTTCTCTAAAAAAAATAGAAATAAAATAAGCTGAAGGCTCACTTCTCACAATTGCTAAAGGTCATTCTGATGTTTAAGATTATAATTAAGAAATTTGAGAAAGAATATTTTTTCATGGTAACTAAATTTTTCTTTTATAAAGCTACAAAATAAAAATAATAATCATTCTATATTTTTGGTGACCTTGACCCAATTACCCCCAAGTAATGAGTATTTGATTACCTGGAAAAGGGTGCGGAAGTGCTCGTGTCTTTTCTCATGGCTCATTTTGTTCACGGAGGTACCTATGTGGATCTGCACCCCAATCTGTTGGAAAGATGCCAAGGGCACATAAGTACCAGCACGCTAATTATAAATGTATCTTTTGAAATGCTGTTTTGTAAGTTTACTTATCTGTTAATTCATACACACATGTGCAGATGGAATTGCAAATTGGATTCTAAAAGAATGCAAAGAAGAACTAATGGACAAAATACATAACATAGCATATATAAAGGAGGCACACCGAGTATCCAACTCGCTAATGGTTCATGTAGATACTCATGGCCACTTACCAGACTGGGACAGAATAGAGGTACTGCAGAAAGGACTTCCTAAGAAAAGAAGAAAAATGACTGATGCAGCTTACATTGCTTCCCATCCAAACAACAACCACCGCGATGGGTTTATTAAATTAACAAAAATGGCGAGCCGTTTGATACTTCGCGAGGCAGAGCAGAGGAGGACAAGTGGTCAGGTCGATCATGGCGGAACGCGGAGAGCTCTGGCGGGTATTTAGGGTGTGAATTGTTTGAAGGTGTATGTACTCTGAAGTCCTGGTAAGGACTAAACGTCAGAATAAATCCCTAATGGTTCCCCGTGTTTACCTCGCCACCCATCCACTCATACTACTCCATGGTGAAATACACGTGCATATAATCTGTACAATGACTAACTGGCAACTTTTTATATTTGTAGGTCTGAGTGCAGCGGTGAATGTGGTGGAACCAGTCTGATTCGGTTTGCCGATCTGTGAACACTTGTCAAGATGCAGGGATGGAGCAAGGTTACGCCATCAAATTTTGTGTTAAACTTAAGAAAAGTAAACAAGAAGCTTATGGAATGTTAAAGGAGGCCTATGGGAATGAACAGATGAGCCAAACAAGTTTCTATTGGTGGTTTAACAGATTTTCTGAAGGAAATGAATAGGTTGAGGATGAACCCAGATCTGGAGCACTGAAAAGTGCATGCAAGTAGGAAAACATTGAGGAAGTGCAAAGGTTAGTGATACAAGACCATCGGATATTTGTGAGGATGATATCTGGAGCTGTCGGTATTAGTATTGGCACAGTAGAGACAGTTCTGACCGAGGATCTGAAGCTACACAGAGTCTCTGCCAAGTTCGTGCCAAAGATCCTCTTCGACGACCAGAGGCAGTTTCGTGTGGAATGTTGCACTGACATTCTCGAAATGATAGAGGCTGATTCAGGTTTCCTAAATAAGGTAGTGACTTGCGACGAGAGTTGGGTGTTCACCTATGACCCTGAGAGCAAACGTCAGAATGCTCAGTGGAAGCACGCGACCTCCCCGAGACCCAAAAATGCAAAGATGAGCAGGTCGCAAGAGAAGGCCATGGTCATTCCTTTCTTTAACTCCCAGGGGCTCATTCACGTTGAATGGGTTCCTCAGGGTCAAACCATCAATAAAGAATATTACCTTACTGTTCTGAAAAGGTTCAGGGAGAAGATGAGGAAGAAGAGGCCTCAGCATTGGAGGAGTGGTCAGCGGTGGTTCCACCAGGACAATGCCCCATGCCACAAGTCAACGCTGGTGACCACCTGGATGGCCGACAGGGAAATGAAAGTGGTACAACACCCACCCTACAGCCCTGGCCTAGCCCCTTGAGACTTCTTCCTGTTCCCATGCATGAAAGACAGCCTCAGGGGAACCAGATTCCAGTCAACAGAGGAGCTGAAAGAGGCATCGGAAAGTTACCTAAAGGGACTACAGAAAAAGGACTTTGAGGAGGTATTCCAGGATTGGGAGAGATGCATGCAGAAGTGTGTAGATGCGAGAGGTAATTAATTTGAAGGAGACAAAGTTTTGTAAGCTTATGAAAATAGTGTCTCTCCTGACATTTTCTCATTACTTATTGATTGTAGTGGTGTATATATATATATATATATATATATATATATATATATATGTATATATATATATATATATATATATATATATATATATATTTATATATATATATATATATATATATACATATATATATATATATATATATATATATATATATATATATATATATGAAGCTTAGAAAAGATGGATAAAAAAAGAGAAAAATCCTAGAAAGTGGCAAATATATATCACTGAAAGAAAAAAAAAAATGAAAAATACATAATAAAAATGTAAGGATCAACCAAAATTATTCTATAGATATATGAATGGTAAATTGAAAAACAAGTATGAAATAGAGAAACTAAGGCATGGGAAAATGGAATACACGGAAGATATAGAAATGGCTGAGGTCATGAGTAAACATTTCAAATCGGTTTTCACTAGAGAAAAAGTATGGCATTGAGATGAAGGGTGAGAGGTGAAACCCTATGGCGGAAATAATAGCAACAATAGCTGAAATATGGATCAAATAACAAGCCTTGATGTCAGGAAATCACACGGTCTGGATGGAATTGCAAACTGGATAATAAAGGAGTGTAAAGATGAATTATTAGGAAAATATATAATATAATAAGTTGTTCATTTAAGAAAGAAAAAATACCAGAAGACTGGAAAAAGGCCAACATCATACCAATATATAAATGAGGTAACAAGGAAGACCCAACAAATTAGACCGGTATCCCATACAAGTACTGTAGCCAAAATTTGTGAAAAAGTTATCAAAAATAGATGGACAAAACATCTGGAAGAGAACAACATACTAAACCCAAGACAGTTTGGATTCAGACAGGGAAGATCATGTGCCACAAATCTGATCTGCTTTTACTCAAGACTATTAGATATAATACAGGAAAGGGATGGATGGGCTGATTGTGCTTTCCTAGATCTACAAAAAGCTTTTGATAAAGTGCCACATAGAAAACTCTTAGGAAAACTGTAAAAGGGCTACAAGGTAAACTACTGGAATGGATGGAGGATTTCCTGCATGGAAGAAAAATGAGAGTAGTGCTCAGAGATAAAGGTTCTACTTGGGAAGAGGTGATTAGTGGAGTTCCACAGGGATCGGTACTGGCTCCAATAATGTTTGCTATTTATGTGAATGACATGGACGAGGGTGTGGACAGTTACATGAACTTCTTTGCTGATGACACAAAATTGTTGAGAAAAGTGAGCACTGAAATAGACAGTGAGTCACTGCAGAGAGATCTGAACAAAATTTGGGAAGTTGGAAGAAATGTAGTATAATGGAATTTGGAAAAAGTAAAAACAGGATATCAGGACATAAAATTGGTGAAAAGGATGTAAAGAAAGTGGGATTTGAAAAGGACCTGGGAGCAGTCATCACAAAGGACATATCCCCTGATAAACAAATAAAGTTGTTGGAGAAACCCATATTTTGCTGAGGTCAATATAAATGGCATTTACTTACTTGGATGAAGAAATGTTGAAGAAAGTACTAGTCATATTGATAAGACCAAGACTGGAGTGCACAGTGACACTATGGTCACCCAGTACCAAAAAGAATATAAGGAAAATTTATTGAATTCAAAGAGCAACTATGAAGATTGCCCCCCCCCCCCACACACACACACTTTCAGAACTGTCATACGAAGAGAGACTGTCAAAACTAGAGTTACCGACCCTGGAACAAAGAAGAGAAAGAGGAGACTTGTTGACCAACCATAGAATCATGAGAGGTACAGAAATCTTTGATAAAAAAGACTTACTAAATTGGGATATGAGAAATACAAGAGGACATGGAAAGAAACTAAAAAAGGACAGTTATAGAACAGACCTGAAAAAGAACAGGTTTCCCCACAGAATGATGGATGTATGGAACAAACTGGACGTAATGATAGTGTGTGCAGAAACCATACACGAATTTAAGAACAATTTAGATACTGCGAGATTCAGAGATGAAACGCCATGAGTATAACCCCCAAGCCCCCTTCCCGTAAGATACAACTAGGTAAATACACACGCACACACATGAATTTGAGGCTAGGTAGAATAAATAATTAATTAGAGAATAGAAGACGGGAACGAGCTTTGATCCTTTTCCTGTATACTATAATTAGGTAAATACACATACACATGCTCTCTCTCTCTCTCTCTCTCTCTCTCTCTCTCTCTCTCTCTCTCTCACACACACACACACACGTCGGATTGACGGCGAAGATTAGAACTTCGGAAATAACGCAATTTTCGTGGATTTCAGCGACGAGGGAGTACCTGTATTGCATTAGTAGGGAAGGGGAAAGCTCGTGGTGTAGTGGGCAGGTGAAGAAAAAGGAGAAGGGGAGACATTATTGAGCAAAATGGAAGAAGATGAGAAAGGGGAGGAACGGGCCCCGGACGTCAGAAGGGGTGTAAACAAAAGGTGTGCAGATGACACAGATGAGATCGAACAGGTGGACAGAGGTATTGAAAGTAGAAATATAGATGATAGCAGCTCAATGGAAAGAGGAGATAATTACTTCTATGGATTTGATGAAGGAGATGACAACCTCCCCTACTAGTAAGTCTAGAGGAGAAACTAACAAAAATAAACGAAGCTTGGGAGGTTAGGTTTAACCAGCTAACACTACTTGCACAAAAAGTTGATAAACTGGAAAAACTAAAGAAGGAGAATGAAAACCTAACTAAATAGAAGAATTAAGAAGACAGTTAAGAGAAGTAAAGGATGAGAATGAGCAAGTAAAAAGAGTAATAAAGAGAATAAAGAGTCCATAGCAAAGGAGGTAATTGGTAGGAAAAAGTCCAAGAGAAGAACAAAATTGAATTTAGAGATATAGTGAAACAACAAATGAAAGAATAAACTAAGGACACAGTTATTAAAGAAATGAGAGAGAAGGAAAATATAGTAAGAGACTTGGCAGATAAAAATAAATGTATATATTATATTAGGAATGGAAGAGAAGCATAATCCAAATAGGACTACAAGAGTAAAGGAGGAGAAAGAAAAATAAACAAGATATCAAAAATAGTTCAAGAAGATGAACAAAAAATACATACATACATATACCAAGGCTTTTCCCCCTTCCAAGGGGGGGTAGCCAAAAAGAAAAAGGACATAAAATCATTCCCACCCATTCCATCCCTGAATACACTCCACACCCCTCCACCCTCCCTCTTATCTTAGCACCTCCTGAATGACGGGTCATCCCTGCACCTTGTCCACTGCCCTGGGTCAGAAGCAGTGTCGCAAGACACAGCACATCCACAGCAAGGCCGCTTCATTAAATCGGCGACCCCCCTCTCCGTCCCCCATTGCATAAAATGAGAGGACGGGGAGAAATCCCTTTGGGCTGCGTCAAATTTTGCTCACACATACTACCTCACCCCCCATCCCCCCGCCCATTCCACCTCATGCTATCACAACATCATCCATATACAACCATTCTCCATTCACCCCTGTCTTCTGTCCTCTCCCGTCCTTCCTCAACAGACATTCCCCTCTTCCCCAGAGCCCCCTTCACCCCATCCATCCACCTCATCCTAGGACGTCCCCTCATGTTCACTCCCTCCACATCTGCCTTCCACACCTCTTTTACTAGTCTTTCTTCACTCATTCTTTCCATGTGTCCAAACCATCCTAATATTTTTTCATCAACCCTATCTCCCAGCTCCTTTTCCACCCCTGTTCTCCTCCTCACCTCCTCATTTCTCACTCTATCTAGCCTAGTAACCCCCATCATACTTCTGAGACACCTCATCTCAAACACATTCAAACTCCTTCTCTTCTTCTCTTATGTTCCATGTTTCTGCCCCATACAACAAAAAATAGGGAAAGAAATTGAAGAAATATATAGGTTGGGGAAATACAATATAGACAAGACCAGATAAATTGAAGCTAAATTCAGGTCACAAACGACAGCAGAGAATATCTTATCAAAAAAACAGGGAAACTAGCAAAAAGTGATCAATATAAACAGGTATGGATGAAAAGAGAGATGAATAAAGAGGGAAGAGAGGAAGAGAAAACAAAAAGAATCGAAGCTAAGGAAAAAAACGAGAACAGAACAGAGACAAAGAGAAATTTTATTGGAGAGTAGTGAATATGAAAGTAAGGAAAAGGTTCGTAGCAGAGAAAAACGGAAGGGAAACAGAAAACAGGATGGAGGTAACAGAAAATTAAGTCTTTCACAAATATAGATGGCTTAATAACAGGCTTGAATGAACTGAATGATTACCTGAAGGAGAAAGAATCGGACATAATGGGAATTATAGAGACAAAATTGAAAGGTCCATTACCACCCAACAGTGTAGGACATGGTGCATATAATTATTGGATTAGAAACAGAGAAGTAAAACAAGGGGGTGGAGTTATGTTCCTGACGAAGAAGGGTATAAATGTGAGGAATGTTACATATGTAAAGAATAGAGTAGAGATGATTATGATGGAAATAGAGGACAGGGACAAGAAGAACATGAAGTTTGTGGTAAATTATGTGCCTCCTAAAACGGCTTGGTGGGAAGAGAGAGAACACCAAAATATTTTAGAAGACACAAGGATAACACTAAATAAGATAATGGAAGATGGAGGAAGAATATTTATAATGGGTGACTTTAACTGTAAAAAATCTGCTGGGAAGAAATGACAGTGAAGGATGGAGAGGACCTATCGGGAAATGTACTACTTGATATGATTATAGAATATAGAATGACACAATGGATACAAGAGAATACTAGGTATAGAAATGAGGAAGAACCATCGAGACTGGACCTAATAATTACATCAGAACCTGAAATAATGGACAAGATTGAATAAGACACCACTAAGTAAAAGTAACCACATATTAGTTGAACTGAAACTGAGGAAAATACATGAAAAAAACAACAGTATAGAAAGGGAAAATTAATGTATGTAAAAACAAATGTTGATGAAATAAGAGAATAATGGTAAAAAAAAAAAAAAAAAGAATGGGAAAGGATACACAAGGAGGAAACAATAGTAGAAGAGAAATGGAGTATTTTGACAAAAAAAAAAAATATATATATATATAAAGGAGTGGAACTGGAACTGAGGAAAATACATGAAAAAAACAACAACAGTATAGAAAGGGAAAATTAATGTATGTAAAAACAAATGTTGATAAAATAAGAGAATGATGGTAAAAAAAAAAAAAAAAGATTGGGAAAGGATACACAAGTAGGAAACAATAGTAGAAGAGAAATGGAGTATTTTGACAAAAAAAAAAATATATATATATATAAAGGAGTGGAAAAGTATGTTCCAAAACAAAAACAAGAAAAAGGATATGTAAAATGTTGGTACAACAAAAGATGTAGCGAGTTAAAAGACAAAAGGGATAAAGCTTGGATAAAATGGAAGAAAGACAAAAGACCTGAAAAATGGAAAATATATACTAGTTATAGAAATCAATATGTACAAGTGCGCAGAGAAGAAAAGAGAAAATACGAAAAGGATGTTATAGAAAAATGCAAAGATCAACCAAAACTATCTTATAGATTTGTAAACAACAAGCTGAAAAACAAACAAGAATTAGTAAAACTACGATAAGGAGTTGAATATACGTAGGAAATAGAAATGGCAGAAATTATGAACAAGCATTTTAAATCAGTGTTTACGAGGGAGAACATACAACTTAGAGATGTCGAGTGGGAGGAGAAAGTCCCCCCTATGAAAGAGATAGAAGTAACAAGGAAAGAAATAATGAATCACTTGAGTAATCTCGATGTCAGAAAATCGCATGGACCAGATGAAATGGCAAACTGGATTTTGAGAGAATGCAGGAACGAACTAACAGACAAAATACATAGTCTAATAAGCAGTTCATTGAAAGAAGGAAAAGTTCCAGAAGATTGGAAAAGAGCAAATATAGTACCAATATATAAAGGGGGAAACAAGGAAGACCCTACTAACTATAGACCAGTCTCTCTTACAAGTACGGTAGCTAAAATTTGTGAAAGAATGATAAAAATTAGATGGGTAAGGCATTTGGAAAAAAAGTACTAAATCCAAGGCAATTTGGATTTAGACAAGGAAGACCATGTGTCACAAACTTGATGTGTTTTTATTCAAGACTAATGGATATAATACAAGAAAGAGATGAATGGGCTAATTGCGTATTTCTAGACCTGAAAAAAGCTTTTGATAAGGTGCCACATAAGAATTTGATAAATAAATTAGAAACTGCAGGAGGAATACAGGGCAAACCACTGGAGTGGATGGAAGGCTTCTTGCATGAAAGAAAAATGAGAGTGATGATAAGAGACAAACACTCTAATTGGGATGAAGTGATTAGTGGAGTTCCACAAGGAACAGTTTTGGCACCAATAATGTTTGCTATATGTATTAATGATATGGATAAAAGAATTGAAAGTTATATGAGCTTTTTTGCGGACGATGCGAAAAAAGTGAACACTGTAGAAGATTGTGAGTCGCTGCAGAGTGATCTCAATAAAGAATTTGAGAAACTACGACAAGGAGGAGTTGAATTCACAGAGGAAATAGAAATGGCAGAAATTATGAACAACCATTTTAAATCCGTGTTTAAAGGGGAGAACATACAATTAGAGATATCGAGTGGGAGGAGAAAGTCCCCCCTGTGAAAGAGATAGAAGTAACAAGGAATGAAATACGGAATCACTTGAGTAATCTCAATGTCAGAAAATCGCATGGACCAGATGAAATGGCAAACTGGATTTTGAGAGAATGCAGGCATGAACTAACAGACAAAATAGTCTAATAAGCAGTTCATTGAAAGAAGGAAAAGTTCCAGAAGATTGGAAAAGAGCAAATATAGTACCAATATATAAAAGGGGAAACAAGGAAGACCCTACTAACTATAGATCGGTCTCTCTTACAAGTACGATGGCTAAAATTTGTGAAAGAATTATCAAAATTAGTTTGGTAAAGCATTTGAAAAAAACAACGTACTAAATCCAAGGTAATTTGGATTGAGACAGGGACAATCATGCATCACAAACTTAACGTGTTTCAATTTAAGGCTAATAGATGTAATACAAGAAAGAGATGGATGGGCTGATTATGCATTTCTAGACCTGAAAAAAGCTTTTGATAAGGTGCCACATAAGAAATTGCTTAAGAAATTAGAAACTGCAGGAGGAATATAGGGCAAACTGCTGAAGTGGATGGAAGACTTCTTGCATGAAAGAAAAATGAAAGTAGTGATAAGAGACAAACACTAATAGGGATGAAGTGATTAGTGGAGTTCCACAAGGAACAGTTCTGGCCCCAATAATGTTTGCTATATATATTAATTATATGGATAAAGGAATTGAAAGTTATATGAGCTTCTTTGCGGACGATGCAAAATTGTTTAAAAAAGTGAACACTGTAGATAGTGAGTCACTATAGAGTGATCTCAATAAAGTATGGGAAGGGAGTAGGAAGTGGGAGATGAAATTCAATATTAAGAAGTGTAGCATAATGGAATTTGGAAGAAGCAAAAAAAGAATAGTGGGATCATATAAATTGGGAGAGGAAGAAATTTAAAAAGTGGAAAATGAGAAGGACCTGGGAGTCATTACTATGATTAATATGTCCCCTGAGAAACATATAAAAAAAAAATTGGAGAGACATATAATTTAATAAGAACAATCAAAGTGGCATTTACATACCTGGACGAAGAAATGGTGAAGAAAATACTAGTCATTTTGATAAGACCAAGATTGGAGTGTGCAGCGACGACGCGGTCACCAAGTACAAAAAAATGTATAACAAAACTTGAAAGAATACAAAGAGCAATTACAAAATTGGCACCAACGCTCTCAGAACTTTCATATGAGGAGAGACTGGCAAAACTTGAGCTACAAGCATTAGAGCAAAGAAGAGAGATAGGAGACTTGATAACTATAGAATCATGAAAGGCATAGAAACTATTGATAGAAAGGATCTAATAAAATGGGATAGTAGAGATACAAGAGGACACGGAAAGAAAACAAAAAAGACAATTATAGAAGAGATCTGAAAAATAACAGCTTTTCCCATAGGATAATAGACGTTTGTGCAAAAACGATACACGAATTTGAAAAGTCTAGTTAAAACAAGATATGAATACGGGATACCACGGGCATAGCTCCCCTTTCCGTAAAATACAACTAGGTAAATACAAATATGTATATACACACACACACATCGCGTGGCGCTGTGGTTAGAATTCTCGCCTGCCACTACGGCGGTCCGAATTCGACTCCCGCCCAGGGCTTAAATACTTTCAGTATCGCTGCGCTGCGGGGTGTTACTCCAACTCGTGGGCGGGGAGTTGGGTGTGTGTGTGCGTGTAAGGTCACAGTATTACCCATAGATCGGTCATACGAGCTCGGAGCTCTCATCCGGGAGGTTAATAACTGTCGATCACGAGTCCAACACGTGATCCAAGACTATGGTGAATCGCACACACACAAACAAATACACACACACATACAAACACACACACACAAACACAATGTGATAATTTACCTGTTGGATGTTCAGAATATCATGTCGAAGGATGATCTCTTTGAGTAGGATCCACTCCCTCCCTTCGAGGTCGCTCTTGAGGAACTTTATCGTCTTGCCGACGTGGCCAAAGGTCTTGGCGATGAAGTCGAGTGATCTCCGTTGAATGGTTTTGTTCTTACCGGGCTGGTCATACGGGAAGTTGGCGATGTCCCAAGAATGCTCGATCCAGAATTCGGTGCGACGGATGTGTTCGTGGCCGACAACCTGTGGCGAAAACAGTATATATATACATATATATATATATATTTATATATATATATATATATATATATATATATATATATATATATATATATATATATATACATACACACACACACACACACACACACACACACACACACACACACACACACACACACACACACACACACACACACACACACACACACACACACACACACACACACACACACACACACACACACACACACACACACATATATAGCAGCCAATCAGGATGATCGCTTCACACGACACCATCCAAACAATCAGAAATAAAATAGTATATAAACATCACACACACACACACCCAAACAATTAGCCTGAAGATGGTCTCCAGAGAAGACCGAAACGTTGCAACCTCATACGGACAGCTACTCAGCAAACTATCAGTCCAACACCGTAAATTAGCAAGATAAATTGAAGTTCTTAACAAAAAGATAAACAATGCAGAAACAGCAATATTATTTAATCTCGTCTGTCAACAAGAATATATATATATACATATATATATACACACACAAAAGGGGGAAAGCATGTGTTTCTCAATCTACTCACAAGTACAATGCATGGCAATCGTACAATGCCCTTAGCATGTATCTACATCATTTTATATATATATATATGTATATATATATATATATATATATATATATATATATACACACTCATATAGACATACAAGGTTGAAGACTAAAGAGGATTCAAAGTTGATTGTTTTATTGTGTGAAGCTTTAATACAACCCACAGTGTTTTTATCTTCAGAGTTGGTATTTCTCAACAATTCTCCGATTATTACCGATGTTTCGGAACTTCCTGGTTTCATCATCTGGACGATATGATGTTCA